>NC_089821.1:295981657-296287471 GCF_035046505.1 Tiliqua scincoides | reverse complement strand
AGCCTAGAATTGTATAAAAAGTGTCCCACTCCTCTGAAAAGGGTCTTCTGGATTTGAGCTAAGTCTCCCAGAGGCCACAGACATGTCTTGCTGAAACAATAAACAGCCTTTACAGCCTTCCACCTCTGAGTGTCTTGCTTATTTGGTCTCAGCGGCACTGGACAGACCCACCCCTGTCTATCAACTGGCGCTGCCCTTTTGGGCAGGGTACGACATGGGCATTGGGGAGGGCTGAAAATCCCTGGCTATGGGCCTTCCTTCTTTGCCTCTTTGCCTCAGACTGTTGGCCAAGTGTCTCTTCAAACTGCGAAAGGCCATGCTGCACAGCCTGCCTCCAAGCGGGCCGCTCAGAGGCCAGGCTTCCCCTTATTTAATTATCTGTTTTTCTTTAATTATTTATAATTATTTTATTTTCCTTGATGATTCCAGCCATGACATCACTTCTGGTGGGTCCTGGACAGATGGTCATTCTAAAAAGTGGGTCCCAGTGTTAAAAGTTTGAGAACTACTGCCTTAATTCAAGACAGGCCAATGAGATATCCAGGGGGGAGGGGGGTGACACCCTAGCAACCAAAATTCTGGAAATTGTGGCTTTTAGGAATAATACCATCATGTTATATACCATTTGATGCAGAATTGCATCCTTTGCTTGTGGGGAAATATTCACTGCATTTATTTTCTGGCCATTATTATTATTAATTTCATGTCATGACTATTACTATCTCTCGGTCTCACTTACCTCACAGGGTTGTTGTGAGGACAAAATAAGGGGAGGAACCATGTACACTACCCTGAGCTACTTAGAGGAAGGGTGGTATAAGAATGTGAATTAATTAATTATGTTGTGTGGGGTGACAAAAATTTATGGGCCCCGGGTGTCAAATGACCTGGCTACACCTCCAGGATACCCAAATCCGCAGATATGAGTGGATGTCTCAGGAAGCTCTCTGAGGCCCGGAGATGCCATGCACAGCCACCCACAGCCATTGAGGGCCTCAGAATGGCCAAAAAGGCAAAACAAACACCTCAAAGCATGACTTCCGGTTTTATTATAAAACTAGAAGTTTTTAATTCCTTACAAGGCATTAGGAGGCCTGGGAAAGCTTCCCTGCAGTCACCCATGGCCTTGCGAGACTCAGAAGAGCCTCCAAAGGCAAACCTAGCTCCCCTCACCTCCAGAGGGAGCGTGGGGGGGGGGCGTGGATCTGATCCACAATTGTGAAATTGCGGATATGGGATCCGCAGATACGGGAACCCCTTGTATCTTAAAACGAACAATGAAAATCGCTTTTTGTGCATGGACTTAATCCAATAAATGGCATTTGTATTCATTTATCTGACACCAAGTGGGAGAACAGACCAAACATGCAGCCACAAAAACCACAACCTTAAATTGCTTGTTCCCAAACCTAAAATTCCATGACAGAGCAACTTAGGGGTGATATCTGCTATGGGCAACAGAAGCTTTTACATCCGCCTCAGCACATTAAAAATGTGATGATAGCTACAACATGCTTAAGGAAGCTTTTTGCATAGTAATTGCTATATGTTTCTTGCAGAAGTTATAAAATACTAATTACTTTAGAGTTAATTTTGTTCTGATTCATATATTTCTTAATTAGGATTTTACACAAGAGCAGATGGCTGTCTTCATTAAATCATGATATATTCCACCCAAATGGAAGCAGCTGGATTTCTGAATACAATGTAATTTATTTCCAACATGTCAAAGAAGAAAGAAAAAAAAAAGAAAAAAAAAGGAAGATGATGAAGATTTAGGCGAAAATCTAAACTATCATCTTTCAATTTCTTTCTGCGTGTGTGTTTGTGTGAAGGAAAGGAAATATTTGAGTGGGCTATTTCTCATTGAGAGAGAGAGAGAGAGAGAGAGAGAGAGAGGCAGCCCACTCAAATACATATATATTTTTCCTTCCCTTCATATGTACTCTGTGTGTGTGTGTGTGTGTGCGCGCGCGTGTGTGTGTGTGTGTGGGGGGGTGATAAAACTTGCTTAACATAAGAGCACTTATGACAAACTTCAGATGTTTGAGAGCCGCAATATTTTAGAAGCATTTACATTATTAAATACATTTACTCACCATGAACATTAAACTTACTGCATGTTTTAATTCAGTGGACTCTCAGTTTAAATCTGGTGATTAATAATGTTGTTGGCATCCTTCAGTCTCGGAAGACTATGGTGTCACGCTCTGAATGATGGTTCTGGAACAAAGTGTCCTCTCCAGTGCGCAAAGCCTGGGTAAAGTAGGTATGGAGGATAAGCTGTTACCCATGCAGCAAATCCCCCCTCTCCACGTCGCTGAAATGGTCCAATGGAAAGGCAGAGGCCAATACGGTTGGTTCCAGCGGCGTCGCAGGAGTTGCCAGAACGTGACTGTGTTCAGCCATGAACTGCCTCAGGGACTCCGGCTCCGGATTTTGCCTCGAGGTTGACTCCTGAAGCCTTTTCCATAACTGGATGTAGCCACAAGGCAGTGGAGGTTTGGGATCAGAGTTTTCCTTCTCTCAGATGAGCTGCCTTCCCAGGCTGACGAGTCCCATCTACCCAGTGGTTGTTTAGTCGCCTCTTACGACAAGTACAGCCAAACTGAGGGCCTATTCTTAATAATACAGCTGTTTTACAGCTTAATAAAATAATACAGCTTAATAAAATACAGCTTAATAAAATAATACAGCTTAATAAAACAGCTGTTTGAAAACAGTGTTATTTTCCTTACTCAGAAGTAAGCCCATTGTATTCAGTAAGACTTAGACTGTAATCTTAGCCTACTCACAAGGAACAAACACCTCTAAATAAAACTTGAAAATGTCTTACTTGAAAATATAAATGTTTTATATTAATTGTGATGCAAAAGGGAGCTCAGCCAACATATTGCCGAGAGCTGCACATTATGTATCAAAGAGCTGCATGTGGCTCGTGAACAGCGATTTGGCCACCCCGATACACCCACACCATTTTAAATATCTATATATTATTTCATTGATGTCCTGCTTTTCCACAAACATTACTATAGTCCTTAAAGCAGTGTGCAACTATCAGTGGACAATGACAATCACTTTGAATTAAAGGAAAACTAACATGAAACAGAAAAAAGCAGTCCTGATTTAACCTGAAGCAGCAGCATTAACAGCCCAATTCTAATTAATTGGTAGCTGCCTAGGTTGCAGACCTCATAGGGATGCAGTACTGCCCTTTGTGGGGCATAGTTTTATACAGATTAGTCTTTTTAACCCATGTAAAAAAAATACAACTGACTTTATATTTTTTTATTTTAAGATAAATACCACAACATACATAAAATAGTCATACACAAACCTCACAATATTATTCAAAATGATGATGATGATGATGATGATGATGATGATGATGATACAGGATTTCTAGAATGCCTTTGTCACTGACTCTCACAATGAGTGACAGTCATACAGACCCAAGGTGGTTCACATAGGCAAGCTAACTTCAAACTCTGTATTTTTTTTTGTACAATTGAGTTTTTACAATTAAGGTTCTATGAGAAACTCATATATATTGGCAACCTTCAGTCTCGAAAGACTATGGTATCACGCTCTGAAAGGTGGTTCTGGCACAGCGTCTAGTGTGGCTGAAAAGGCCAATTCAGGAGTGACAATCCCTTCCACACCGGGAGCAAGTGCAGTCTGTCCCTGGCCTGTCTCCCTGGCTATAGGCCTTCCTTCTTTGCCTCTTAGCCTCAGACTGTTGGCCAAGTGTCTCTTCAAACTGGGAAAGGCCATGCTACACAGCCTGCCTCCAAGCGGGCCGCTCAGAGGCCAGGGTTTCCCACCTGTTGAGGTCCACTCCTAAGGCCTTCAGATCCCTCTTGCAGATGTCCTTGTATCGCAGCTGTGGTCTACCTGTAGGGCAATGAGACTAATAAACTGTATGAAGAACTTTGAATGCTTGAATGCCCTTAATTGTCCATCCTACCTAGTGAAAAGAAAATATTTCTTTACTCAGCGTGTGGTCGGTCTGTGGAACTCCTTGCCACAGGATGTGGTGATGGCGTCTGGCCTGGATGCCTTTAAAAGGGGATTGGACAAGTTTCTGGAGGAAAAATCCATTACAGGGTACAAGCCATGAAGTGCATGTACAACCTCCTGATTTTAGAAATGGGCTATGTCAGATGCAAGGGAGGGCACCAGGATGAGGTCTCTTGTTATCTGGTGTGCTCCCTGGGGCATTTGGTGGGCCGCTGTGAGATACAGGAAGCTGGACTAGATGGGCCTATGGCCTGATCCAGTGGGGCTGTTCTGATGTTCTTATGTTCTTGCCCCTCAGAAGGCCTCCTGAAGGCTTCTGAGAAGCACTTCTGGTTTTACATCAAACTGGAAGTGCCTCTCACAAACCTCAAAACACCTCCTGAATGCAACCAGAGGATACTTCTTGTTGCATCCGGGAGGTTTGGTGAGGCCCTCCAGACATGGGTCAGGATCAACGAGGGCCAACCTTTATAATCATATGGATTATCTTTCTCGAATAAAAAAAATGTTATAGCACACAGATTGATCCCCTGCAGATAGCGAAGGCTATTACTTATTCTTACTATTTAAAATTTAACAGTTTCTATTTTGTACTTTTCATTTTTTTCTACGTTTTTGAAAATTGGTTGGTTGGTTGGCAACCTTCAGTCTCGAAAGATTATGGTATAAGCCTACAGCACCCGGTATTCCCAGGCGGTCTCCCATCCAAGTACTAACCAGGTCTGACCCTGCTTAGCTTCCAAGATCAGATGAGATCAAGCATGTGCAGGGTAACAGAAATTGAAGTTGGCAATTTTGGGGGAGGAAGTGTGCAAGCAGTTTGCCTTGCGGAGCGTGAAAAACAACCTGCATAGGCTTTGGGTGCACCTCAGTGATGCTTGGATGCTGGACAATGGGCAGATATGCTCTTCTTGGAAGTCTGACTCAGGGGTTGGGTACCCTTACAAGCCTCTGAAATGTGTATTTCTAATATTAAATTTGACTAGGTGGTGGGTGTTGGTTTCATGGCAAATTGTCTTTAGCTCAGCTCCATGGGGTCTGGGAAGTTGCCTCACATGTCCAACTGCACCTTCTATTGGGGCAACAGGAAGTGGTGATGGTGGGCTTCCTGACAGCCTTGAAATTTCATTGTCTGCCAAAGACAAAGTGCTGCTCATAGAGCATAGTGAATCCAAGGATATTTTTAACCAACAAAATTGGCATCTGGTGGACACAAAGCAGACTATGCATCGGACTTGCTAATGAGCAGAAACAGAGCTGATCACTGCAGAGAGACTTCTTCCAGGTGAATATGCACCCCCCCCCCCCAATAATCCATCATCCTATGCCAAGAGCTGTGAAATGGGACTCATCCCTCCATATATAGAAAGTGATGTCAGGGGTGATGGAGCCACAGAAGGAACGAAAACATGGCAGGCATGATGCTTGTACGATGTCATATCTCCAACACCTAACAAGGAAAGCACTGGGGCTAATGCTACAGTGTAGTGGCTCACTGCGAGTGCAGCAAAAAGGGACACTGACTGCCACTAACTTCCCTCTTGTAGTCTTCCTCTCCCTTGTAGGAAGAGAGGAAGAGCTCTGCAGCATAAGGCATGCCCCCCGTATCCATGGGGATTCCATTGGTTGTGGGGCCACAAGCCTGTAACACAAACAGGAAAAGAAGAAAACATTGAGGATGAGTGGGGAGGCAGGACTTCTGGTCTTTGTTTCTTTTGAATTCAGATATTATTTTTCAGTTATAGACTGACACATACATTCCTCTGCTGTTTGATTCTTAGAGGACTCCTTAGATATGGGGGCAATTTTTCATTTTGGGAAGGTTTTCTCAACGTAGTTTCCTTTCATGTAGGCCAGGGGTGACCAACCTTTCAACATTAGAGCTCCTGTACCTTTGACAATTGTGTAGAAGAGGGGATTTCAGGAGGTGCAGCTTGTTATCTCACAAATAATTTTTAACAATCCTAGGCTGCAATCCTACCCACACTTACCCATGAGTAAGTTCAATTTACAATCATTGTTAAAAGAATATACACAGTAGCTTGTTCAAAGTACAGGTCTGTAACATTTCCTCAAACGCAGTCACATACCAAGGTAACATTCATTCATTCATTCATTCATTTAAGAGACACTTTTATTTCTATCCCATGAGGACACTCAAGGCGGCTCACAATTATAAAACAATAAAAACATAATATACATATAAAAACATTAAAAACAATAAAACACAATAAAAGCCTGGATCCCAAATTAAAATCCATTCAAAAAGCGTGATGCCCCCTAGTGTCAGCATAAAAAGACCTCCCTAAATAAAAAGGTCTTAAGCCCCCACTGAAAGGACTCTAAAGAGGGAGCTGTTCTCAATTCCAGGGGGAGGGAGTTCCACAAATTGGGAGCCACCACCAAGAAGGCCCTCTTTCTTGCCGCCATCCCCCTCACCTCCCCTAGTGGCGGCACAGTCAGAAAGGCCCCCTCTGATGACCTGAGAGGACAGGTCGATTATATGGAAGGAGGTGATCTGTCAAATACCCTGGACCAGAGTCGTATAGGGCTTTAAAAGTCAAAACTAGCTCTTTGAATTCAGCCTGGAAACAAACTGGCAGCCAGTATAGCTGCCGAAGCAGCGGCCCGACTGAGTCAAACCGACGAGCCCCAGCAACCACACGGGCCGTCGCGTTCTGCACTAGTTGCAGTTTCCGGACCGCCTTCAGAGGCAGCCCCACGTAGAATGCATTGGAGTAATCTAATCTGGATGTCACTAGGGTGTGGGTCACTGTGGCCAGGTCTGAGCAACCCAGGTATGGTCACAGCTGGCGAATCAGCCAAAGCTGAGCAAAGGCTCCCCTGGCCAATGTCGCTACCTGGGAATCCGGGAACAGCTGCGGATCCAGGATCACCCCAAGCTGCAGACCTGCTCCTTCAGAGGGAGTGCAACCCCATTCAGAGCAGGACGATAGTCTTGGACTTCTGGACCAGGAGAACCTCTGTCTTATCAGGATTTAATTTCAGCTTGTTTGCCCACATCTAGCTCCCAACAGCCTCTAGACGACGGTCCAGAACTTTGACTGCCTCCTTGGAATCAGATGGAAAGGAGAGAAAGAGCTGGGTGTCATCAGCATATTGATGGCACCCTACCCCGAACCTCAGGATGACCTCTCCCAGCGGCTTCATGTAGATGTTGAACAGCATGGGGGACAGAATGGAACCCTGCGGCACCCCACACATAAGAGGTTAAGACATTAAGTCTAATATATTAAAAATAAAATATTAAAATGAATGGGGACCCACCTGAAATTGGCTTGCAACCCACCTAGTGGGTCCCAACCCACAGTTTGAGAAACACTGCTCTGCACAATTTTTAAAGGTCCCAGAGCCCTAAAGTTGAAAGGTTGGCCACCCCTGATGTAGGCTGTCTAAGTTTGGATGGTGGCAGTATGAGCTACCTTTCCCTGTTCACTCCCCATTAAAAGCGTGAAGCAGGGAGAAAGGTGTTAGTCATTGACGGCTAGGTGCTCCACCCATCAGGCCCTTCTCCATTCCCGTACATAGGGTCTGAATAGGAGGAGTTCTGGCAACTCTCCATGGTCCTCAGGTCCAGGTGAAAAAGCTTGTTCTTCCATTCAAAAGATAGCACTGGTGGACAGATTCAGTTCCTCCCCCTTGGGTGAGATATTGAAAGACCCTGCACGGAGAGTCAGACCAGGTCTCATCTTTCTTCCCACAGTGAAGCTTTTCTCTTACCTGAGAGTGCTAAACCAACTGGAAACCCCAGAAGATGGTGAACAGCAACAAGAGCTGCTGAAGCCCTGCAAAGTCATGGTAGGGCATGTCCCTCACAAGTATGAACATGATACTGCCTTGCAACCAAAAAGCTGCTCTGGCAGTTTCTGGACTAGACCTAGACTCTCCTTGGACAAAAAGTTCTGATATCACAAAGAGCATGGCCCTGATTGGTCAGGGACGTTTGTAATGAAAACACAGCAAACTTCACAATTAAGCAGGAGAACCAAACCATAGCTATCACCTCTTCCCTATTTTGAGTATGGTGGAACGTGCTGGAATCCCTAGCATGTACTCACTGCTGAAACAGAGACGCCTGCGTTGGCTCGGTCATGTCGTGAGAATGGATGATGGCCGGATCCCAAAGGATCTCCTCTATGGAGAACTCATGCAAGGAAAGCACCCTACAGGTAGACCACAGCTGTGATACAAGGACATCTGCAAGAGGGATCTGAAGGCCTTAGGAGTGGACCTCAACAGGTGGGAAACCCTGGCCTCTGAGCAGCCCGCTTGGAGGCAGGCTGTGCAGCATGGCCTTTCCCAGTTTGAAGAGACACTTGGCCAACAGTCTGAGGCAAAGAGGCAAAGAAGGAAGGCCCATAGCCAGGGAGACAGACCAGGGACAGACTGCACTTGCTCCCACTGTGGAAGGGATTGTCACTCCCGAATCGGCCTTTTCAGCCACACTAGATGCTGTTCCAGAACCACCATTCAGAGCGCGATACCATAGTCTTTCGAGACTGAAGGTTGCCAACATGTATGGTAGGGAGGACTATTGACGGCCCAGACGTACATAAACCCCTTTCCAGTGGCATAGCTAAAGGGGGACAGGGAGGACATTGTCCTGGGTACCAGGCCTTGAGGGGGCGTCAAGGGAGCTTGACACTAGTGGCCAAAACTATGGAAACCTTGGATAATATAATGTTATATATACTCTGATTAGTACTTTAAAGCAAAATGCTATGAAACAAACCACACTGAGGGATACAATAGTCAACTGCGTTGATTCAGTCCACCCACTCACCTTCACTACTCCTCTTCGTCCCATTCCCTAGGTTAGGAAAGGAAAAGGGGAATGGAGTAGAAGAGGAAATAGGATCTAGCCCAAACCTTTGCTCTCTTCCACACTAATCTTATGCTCCATCCAGGAAGAGCAAAGGCTGGCACTCATCCCTGTGGGGGGAGGGGGGCACCATTTGGCACACCACCTCAGATGCCAGGCGATCTTTGGCTGGCTTTGGAACCAGCACCTTCAACTGAGCACAGAAGCAAATTGAACTAATGGACAACACCCATATTAGTGCTGTGTCCTTCCTGCAGCTAACACTGGAAAATCAATGCACCTGCTGCATTCTGTCTCATAGTTTCTGAACAAGCTTCAAAGACAAACCCGTGTAAAGCACATTGCAGTAATCTAGACTAGTCAGGAGGTTACCAGTTCATGCCCAATACTGACCAAATATCTTTTTCACAGAACCATGTTAAGACAGCCTGGGGCTGATGGCTGTAAATAAGATGCGTAAATGAGAAAATAAATCTTATTGTAGTTTTCAGCGTTGAAATGGCAGCAGTGCATCTTCCAAGCATGGGTAGTGTACTTGCTTAAAGCACTGACATTCTGATGTTGTACTTATCCCTAAATTTGATGTCTCGCTCTCTCACTCCCTCTAATTTAGCATGACAGCAGAACCCATCACTCATAAAATGGAGAGGATGCTAGTGGTGATTTTACTGGAATCTTTCCAAAGCCAAAGAAATATGCATATTTTTTTGCAAACTAAATCAAAAAGACAAGTAATTCTGAAATTATTAAATGAATTTCTAAACACTTCTCTTTTTCAGTGCTTTATAATTTTTTAAAAAGGATCGATCACAATGGCTAAGCCTGTTAGAACGATTCAGTTGGTAAAAACTTCCTGTTAAATAGTCATGAGGTTCCAAATTTAAATTCTGGGGCTGAAATGTCTCCTGCAAATTTGTATACCTTCTGGAATTCCACTTCCCCATATAGTGAGGGGCAATGTTGCATGTGATTGCTGGAAGAAGAGAACAGTGTCCCAGTCAAATGTGTTTTTATGATGATGGTTTTATTACCATGGCACTGCCATTTGAATTTCCTGTTAGGCACCAAAATGTCATACATAGAGGTGTTTGAAAACTGTTATTTATTTTACTAGAAGAAAGCCCAATGATTCCCAAACTGTGAGCCATGGCTCCCCAGTGAGTTGCAGAAAGAAGCTAGGGGAGCCGCGAAATCCTTGTAAAAATCCTGCTGCCATATACAGTATATAGGATTGCAGTCCTAATGGGGAGCAGTGGCCAATGGCCCAGTAGGTCAAGAGAGCTGCCAGTTGAAAAGTTTGGGTACCACTTAGAAAGCCCATTGTGTACAGTAAAATGAAATTTTGTTCAGTAAAATCCTATCTTGCTCACCAGAAGCAAACAGCTCTAGTCACATATCATCTCTGCTCCTTTCCCACTATGAAAAAGTCAATGAGCTGGTCTTGCACTCCTATTTCTCATTCAGAGTTCACAGATTCACCTATACCATGAGGATAAAAAACATGCTTTTCCCCCTACAATCTCAACTGAAACCAGATGCAAAACAGTGACCTGGAGGCAGCGCAAGATGCAAAAATGGCACTCAGCATGTACATGGTCATAACCATTGCTAGGATTTCATTGGGAGCCTGTAAATAAGAATAGATTGCCAAATGTGTTTGGATCGATCCTGAAAGGGTCAGGTAGATCATATGATTCAACTGCTTAGCAAACACAAGCCAACATCCTAACTTCCAAATCCCAGCAATGTGGCTTGCTAAAGCTGAGCTGTTATTTCTAGTGCTGATCAAAGCAGCATTTTCTGGGATTCCTCAAAACTGGTTGTTTGGTATCTGTTGGTATCTGGGAGTAAGCCCAAGGGTATACAGTAGGACTTGCTTCTCAACTACCATGTGCAGCAGCCATTTTCAACCACTGTGCCCTGTTACATTGGTGTGCCGCAAATGGTCCCCAGGTGTGCTGTGGAAATTTGGGAGATCATTTATCAGTAGGGCCATTGGGGGATATGAGCCCCCCCATTGGCAGCACAGTATGCTTTGTCAGTCCAAAAACCAATTGTGTGCCTGGACCATTTTAGTACCTTGCCAATGTGCCATGAGATGAAAAAGACTGAAAATCACTTATGTACAGGCATCCCCCTGTATCGGTGAGGGATACATTCCTGCTGCTGCCATGGACACATGAAACCGCTAGACTCATAGCTGCTAGAGGAACACTTGAGGAGACAACAGTGAGAATGGAAATAGGAAGCAGAGAGCAGAGGAAGCAGACAGATATCAAGAACGCTAGAGCAGTGGTTCTCACACATTTAGCACTGGGACCCACTTTCTAGAATGAGACTCTGTCATGACCCACCAGAAGTGATGTCATGACCAGAAGTGACATCATCCAGCAGGAAAAATTTTTAACAATTCTACCCACACTTACCCAGGGGTTAGTCCCATTGGCTATCATTGTTAAAAGAATCTATATAGTAGCTTGTTCAAAGTACAGGTCTGTAACATTTCCCCAAATGAAGTCACATAACCATGGTAGCATCAAGTCTAATATATTAAAAATAAAATATTGAAATGAATGGGGACCCACCTGAAATTGGCTTGCAACCCACCTATTGGGTCCCAACCCACAGTCCTAGAAACACTGCACTAGAGTCCTCTTCCTATTAGCGTTCTCACGTTACCTTCTCAAGTGTTCCTCTAGTACAGGGGTGTCCAAAGTTTTTGGCAGGAGGGCCACATCGTCTCTCTGACAGTGTGTTGGGGGCAGGGGGGAAAAAGAATTAATTTACATTTAAAATTTGAATAAATTTACATAAGTTTACATAAATGAATATATTAAAGATGAAATTATATGAATGAATGAAGGTCTTGCAATAGCTCAAGGCCTATAAAAGGCCTTGCACAAAGCAAGGCTGGCCTTTTCTTTGCTGCTGCTACTGCATCACAGATGTGAAACAACAAGCAGTGGAGGAAGCCCTCATCCCACAACTCATGCGAGAGGTCAGTCACCCTCACTGACCTGGTGAGTTGACCAACAGTCGCCCTCATGCTGAGAGCAGTTGCGTCAGGCCAGTGTGGGCTCCAACAAATCTCCGGAGGACCAGAGGCTCATTGGAGACTGGGGGCTCCCTGAGGGCCACATTGAGAGGCCTCGAGGGCCGCAAGTGGCCCAGGGCCAGGGTTTGGGCACCCCTGCTCTATTAGCTACAAGTCTAGCATCCAGCAGTCCACTTCCTTTTCCAAAAAGCTTATGTATGCAAAGCATTTGCAAACAAAAAGAGGTGAGTCATAAGCGTGACTCGGGGGGGGGTGGATTGAGAACCATGGATCCGTGAGACCACTGTTACAGGGGAACACCTGAATAGGATTGTGATAGAAGTCTTGCCTCTATGCTCTTTTGCTTTGGAGACGGCCAGAGAAATACTGACCTTTTTAGACTGGAAATGAAAGGTAATTTCTGTTTTGTTAATTCACTCTGTTAAGCCATAAGAGAGCTCACAAACGAATTCAAGAGAGGCCTGGATTGCTAAGCAGTGAAATATCTGTGGACATTTTAGAAAGAAGAAGGAGAGAGGGAGAGTAATTTTCCTGCATGTGCCTCTATTGACCCAAAATGGGACTTATGCCAGTAACAACTGTTAATGCTAATGACAATAATGAATTTACATCATGCTTCTTAAGGCTAAGCTGAGCAGCAATTACATCAATTTTGGTATTCTTTCCAATCAAGTGTTCAGCTCACACTGAATGGTCTGAATTAATAGCATTCCATCTTCTTTGAACTCTTGCCCTCATCTCCTGATAGCTTTCTCCTGTATTTTAACACTGGAGTAATAGGCTGGAAAATGCAAGGGTGTAATCAACATAAACAATAGAGAGAAATGAAACAGCAATTTGCTTTCCAGCATATTACACTGAAGGCAGAACATGTTTGGGTTGGGGAGGAAGGTAGTTAAAAACTGTTGGAGGGAGGTTCTGCAGTGTATTAAGAATGCCACATAGGTCATGATATTGCTTTCAGTCCCATTTTGTTAGGTGGCTTGAATATAGTTAATTGGCAAGGAACTGGAAACTTGCACAAATTGCCATATACAGGAGGGCCCCCATATCTGTGGATATGGGCGCCCCCCATCCTCCAAAAACAAAGGGAGCTGTCCTTCCTTCACCTCCAGAGGGGCTTCTGAGCCCCTCTAAGGCTACATACATCCACCCCACACTCTTAGCGGACCTCAGAATGGTTGTTTTTGGCCAAAAAATGTCACTTCTGATTTTCAACCGAAAATGGCCATTCTGAGGCCATAGGCAGCTGTCTGTGGCCCCAGAGGGGCTCAGAAGGCCCTCTGAAGGTGAGGGATGCACGGGAAAGGGATGCATTCGCCCATATCTGTGGTTTCAGCTGTCCGTGGGGGTTTCCAGAATGGAACCTCCAAGGATAAGGGGGCAGTACTATATGAGGACATAAAAAAAAGAGTTTGGCAAATTATGCTGATGTAGAAGCTCGCTTGTTACAAACAATTTGAGAAATGATCCCCAAAAACTATTGAAAAATTGGACCTTTATAGAATGGCTCTGTTACAGCCCAATCCACCGTAACTCCACCCACTGTGATGCAGTGGTGCCAACATAGTGCCTGCTGCAACCCCAGTTGTAGACCTACCATTAGGTTTGATGGGGCAAATGCTCCACGCACAAGCCTCTAGAACTCCACGGAAGCCTCTTTGAGGCTCCCAACAGGATTGGAAACTGTGCTTCCAGTTTTCCGGAACCACAGTTTAGAGCATCTGGGCACTTCAGAGAGGCTTCCCCGACACAGTTGTGGGTCACGCAAGGCTCGTGAGCTCAGGTGAATGGAGGGGTGGATTTGCGCACGGGGGCGCCATTGCGGACCTTTGCCCCGGGCACAGGGCTAGGGAGGTCCACCACTGTGCAACCCACAGGGAGTTTTGACCTCTGGATGCTTCCTTGGGGCAAGCCCCTGCAGTTAAGCCCCTGCTGACCCTTTGGGCCTACTCGGACCTGCACCAGCAATATCACTGGTGCAAGTCCACATGGGCCCATGAAGGCGGATTGAGCCTGGAAAGGGGGTTAGGTTTTGCTGTGCACTGCTGCCACTGAAACAGTCCTTTTTTGGTTCTTTAAAAAAATAATAATAATTTTATTTTAAAATACCAAAAATTAACAAAAACAAACTCAAAAAAATTAGAAATTAAAAAAACAATAAATATGGAAATAAAAAAAACAGATATTGTAAGTTGTGTGGCAAATGCAGAGTTCTAAATTCACATTTCTTTGCCCTTTTTCAGTTCCAATCAGCTCTACTTTCTGCCCCCGTTGCTGCCCTCTTCCACCCACCCCCGGTGTCCCTCCCACCCTGTACACATATTTAACAGGGCCGATGGGTGCATGGAATTCATGGAACTTGCTGCTTGTGACAACCAGAAAGCACATCACGCTTGTCCTAGCAGTGCTAGGTGTGCCTTTCGGATTGTGGTTAGGGCCAAATCCTATCCAATATTCCAGTGACGGTGCAGCCGTGCCAATGGGTGTGCACTGCATCCTGTGGTGGGGAGGCAGTCACAGAGGCTATGGGATAGGGGAACATTTGTTCCCTTACCTCAGGGCTGCATGGCTACACCGGTGCTGGGAAGTTGGATAGGATTGGGCCCTTAGTGATTATAGAAGGCATCCCAGCTACTGTGAGCTCATTCTGCAAACAGAAGCTTCCTCCAGGAACTGAAGGGGTCTTCCTCTATGGAAGATGTCCTTCATGGAGGAAGCTTCCATGAAGAATTTGCTTCTGACAGTGGAAGCCCTCGCTAGGATGCCACCCATACTCATTTATCTGATGGTCTTTCTTCATTTTCTTTCTTGGCTGCTTTTGTTAACTAATAATTTTTTTTTAAACTCACAAGCGTTATTTACAGACAACTGAAGAAAGGGTTGCAGCTTGTAATTGCCTCTGGTAAACAGATGTTTTTGTACTATTTTTTAAAACCTGAAAATGTGTGTGCACCACAGGAAGCAGTGCTCTCTCAAACCAACTCTCTTACTGCCCACTCCTGTCCCCCCAACATTAACGACGACACAGTCACAATAACAGAGCACATGTATCCAGTGGTGGGGGGAGGAGTTAATTGGGTGACCTGCCAGAAGTAAGTAAAAATATTTTCCATTTATCTCTGCATAGGCCTCCTGATAGCCTATGGCACCCATGCCAGCTATGTATATATCTGGTATAAGTTCAAGGAGAAAAACCAGGGGCAGGCTAGTAAAAAGGGGATAGTATCCTTGTGCATGCTGGTACTGCCTAGATTCATGCTCTCCCTCCCCCTCCCTGCCTACAATACACCCCTGAAGCCAACTTACCCACACCAGTGGAACCTCAGATAGCAGCTGCTGCACCTCTTGCCATTTGCAGTCCAGACAGGATTTGGCCCTCAAACAATCTTTTCTCTCCAACCTTATTCTTTATTGCCTTTTAGTAAGACTGCATTCAAAGCACACCCAAACACTGGCCAAGCGGAGTTTTAATTAAACCATGGTTCCAAGATACGTAGGAACTCAGGGAACTGTGGTTTAGTTTAGTGCACACCTTTTTATTTTTTCTTAAATTAAACCCAAGATGCCCAAGATTAAACCTGGGATATGCCAAACATACGCTCCACCAATTAGCATTTTCCAGCCAACCATATGGAAAGTTTAGAAGAATTTTCTCTTCCTTGCTCATTTTTTTAAATTGACACAGTTGCTCATTCCTGACTGTTGGGGATCTGTGGATAGTAGCCCTCCAGCTCTGTTTTTCACATAAGAAATCCCTATGCGAAAAAATGAAATCCCAGTTTGGTTTGGGTCAGGAAGAACTCCTTGCACTCTTCTTCCCCCCCCCCCACCCCAAGAAAACCTCTGAAATCCAGGTAGGAGCTCCTTAAGGTCTCAAGGTATTAAAACCTGAGCAAAATCAGGGATAGGATCATTAGCTCCTGCAGTATTTATTACACCAATGGTCCTCCCACCTTTTCTGCTGTACAGGCTCCATGCGAGTTAACAATGTACGTACCGTCAATCATCCAACAGTTCAGTGCAACACGGGGACTATCACAAATGGAAAAGGACTAATTTAAAATATGCTAGCTAAGGCCTTGCCGTGCCTCTGCTGCTCTGGGAATGCAACCGCTTCAAATTAGTTCCCGAAGAAGCCCCGCAATAAAGCGGGAGTCATCATGTTTACTGCTTTGCTTTGCTGGGGCTTTGTGCTTACTGTAACATTTCAAAGCATGCCTTGTGGTTTCACTGAACTCCTGAACCATAAACGTGAACAGGCAGGAATTTCCCCACTCATTGCGCTGGTGAGTTCGAGATGCCAAGAATCGGAGGGTATTTATGTACTCAGAAAACACCAAGCTTTGACTTCAGGCTCTTTTCCGATGCAGAAGAACTGAGCGGTGAGCTTCAGCGGCGCAAATGGTCTGGAGGCTGCTGCCAGTTCCTCTCTCAGACTTCTGGAGTTGGTTTTACAAGACTGCTCTGGAAGGAAATCTGCAATGGGCAATTAACTGTAGGCTCAGAATCTGCAGATTTCAGTATCCGTGGATGCCAAGCACAACAACAACAACAACACATATTTATATACCGCCTTTCTGGCCATTGGATTGCTTCTTTGGCTTTATTCAAGGCAGGTTACATGGGCAGGCTTTTTCTAAACCCCCGAAGGAGTTTTTACAATGAATAGAGAAGTTCTATCTTTCAAGAAATGACTACATTCCAGGTGGATCTTCTCAGTCTCACTGTCGTCCCTTACAAAGAGCTTCAGAGCCGGCTTCTTCTGGCTGTCACCCAAAAGAGCTCAGCTCAGCTTGTCAGAGTCTTGCTGCTCCTGGGGCTTCTGGTGATCTTGAACAGGTGACCTTTAGACCTTCAGATGATATCTTCGGGCATAACGGCAGCTCTACCCTCTAGAACAAACCTCCTGCCCTATAGCTGAAGGGCCTCAGAGGATCTCCTCTATGGAGAACTTGTGCAAGGAAAGCGCCCTACAGGTAGACCACAGCTGCGAAACAAGGACATCTGCAAGAGGGATCTGAAGGCCTTAGGAATGGACCTCAACAGGTGGGAAACCCTGGCCTCTGAGCGGCCCGCTTGGAGGCAGGCTGTGCAGCATGGCCTTTCCCAGTTTGAAGAGACACTTGGCCAAGAGTGTGAGGCAAAGAGGCAAAGAAGGAAGGCCCATAGCCAGGGAGACAGACCAGGGACAGACTGCACTTGCTCCCGGTGTGGAAGGGATTGTCACTCCCGAATTGGCCTTTTCAGCCACACTAGACGCTGTTCCAGAACCACCATTCAGAGTGCGATACCATAGTCTTTCGAGACTGAAGGTTGCCAACCAAAGAATTCAGAGGACAACCCAGGTACAACTGGAAATCACTTCTGGTCATGTCTGGAAGATCCTCTGATGCCCTCCAGCTGCTGACTTAATTATCCATGGAATTCGGTATCCAAAGACGATCTTGGAATGGATCCCCTGCAGATACTGAGGGCCCACTGTAGTTAAAGACACAGTAACTCTGTTCTCTTGTACTACTGTGTTTCCCCGATAATAAGACACTGTCTTATTATTTTTTTTGGACAGAAAAACACCAGAAGGCTTATTTTCAGGGGAGGGCTTATTTTAATGAACATTGACAGCAATTTTAATAAACAGGTAAATGTGAACAAATCATGCTCCCTGAGTTCTTCTTTTATCCTCCATCATGCCCCCTGAGTTCTTCTTTTATCCTCCATCATGCCCCCTGAGTGCTTATTTTATCCTCCATCATGCCTCCTGAGTTCTTCTTTTATCCTCCATCATGCCCCTTTTATCCTCCATCATGCCTCCTGAGTTCTTCTTTTATCCTCCATCATGCCCCCTCACTCCCGCTTACATACCGGGTTTTTATGTTGTCCTGCCTCAGCTCTCCTCCGCGGCACTGCTCTCAATGGCGCCAGCAAGCAAATCACTGGGGAAGAACAGGATGACGCGCTCACTGCTGCAGCTCTGATTGGATGCAGCTCGGAGCGCGGCGTGCGTTTCACCCGGGGGGGGAACGGTGCATACAGAGGGTACCGTAATGTAGCGTGTAGCGCAGGGGATCACCTTCACTACAGTAGCAATCTCAATAGGGCTTATTTTCGGGGGAGGGCTTATTTTAGAGGAATCTTACACAGTAAGGGGAGGGCTTATTTTCGGGATAGGTCTTATTATCGGGGAAACACGGTATGTTTGCTGCTGAACTGTGAGACTCAAACCACATGTTGCAGGGTGCATGTGTGTACACATCTATGTTTGCTTTTTAATGATAGATAGCAGCTGGATCAGGGCCCTGTGGATCAGAACAAAGGCAAGGGAAAGGGGCTTTAACCCTGACACAACCCTGTTCTAGATTTGCTGCTATTCTGTTCTAGATTTGCTGCCAAGGGGAAAAAGTATCCATTAGTGCCAATGTAACATTGAACATATTTGTTCCGGGTGAGTTACAGGGATCCAGCCATGCCATAACTATGACGATGATGGTGATTTGATTTCTATTCTCCCTTTTGACCAACATACACAAGGCATCTTGTAACATGGTTTGAACAACCAAATATGAAAATAGTGTTTTATGAACCTGTGTTTTCTTTAGGCTGATCGTCAGTCCAAAATCTTGGCAGGCCTTGCTAAAACGATCCATGAGCTGCTGGAGAACTTTGGCAGAGTGGGTAGTGACAGCTACATCGTCGGCAAAGAGGAAGTCACGCAGACATTTCAGCTGGACTTTGGACTTTGCTCTCAGTCTGGAGAGGTTGAAGAGCTTTCCGTCTGATCTGGTCCAGAGATAGATGCCTTCTGTTGCAGTTCCAAAGGCATGCTTCAGCAGAACAGCGAAGAAAATCCCAAACAAGGTTGGTGCAAGAACACAGCCCTGCTTCACGCTGCTTCGGTTGTCAAAGGGGTCTGATGTGGAGCCATCGAAGACAACAGTTCCCTTCATGTCCTTGTGGAAGGATCTGATGATGCTGAGGAGCCTGGATGGACATCCAATCTTGGGGAGAATCTTGAAGAGGCCATCCCTGCTGACCAGGTCGAAGGCCTTCGTGAGATCTATGAAGGCTATAAAGAGTGCCCTGCATTGGCTTGGTCATGTCGTGAGAATGGATGATGACCAGATCCCAAAGGATCTCCTCTATGGAGAACTCGTGCAAAGAAAGCGCCCTACAGGTAGACCACAGCTGCGATACAAGGACATCTGCAAGAGGGATCTGAAGGCCTTAGGAGTGGACCTCAACAAGTGGGAAACCCTGGCCTCTGAGCGACCCGCTTGGAGGCAGGCTGTGCAGCATGGCCTTTCCCAGTTTGAAGAGATACTTGGCCAACAGTCTGAGGCTAAGAGGCAAAGAAGGAAGGCCCATAGCCAGGGAGACAGACCAGGGACAGACTGCACTTGCTGCCAGTGTGGAAGGGATTGTCACTCCCGAATCGGCCTTTTCAGCCACACTAGACGCTGTGCCAGAACCACCTTTCAGAGCGCGATACCATAGTCTTTCGAGACTGAAGGTTGCCAACTAGTAGTTTTATGAAACTTTTAACAGGTGCAAACAGTGATGATACCAGGTTGCTGAGGGCCCTGAGTCAAAGTCCTTTGCTTGGCTCCTCTGTGGTGCCCCCACCTTCCTTCTGATGGTACATTGGGTGCAATCATTGCCACCAATATTGAGGGTTCAGGTGGCAGCTGGTCAGGAGGACCCTTTGATGGGCTTAGCTGATGCCTCACCTGGCTCCCCCAATGCCACCTCTGCTTATGAGTGCAAATAACTACAATATATCCCCAGAACAGGTTTAATAACCACATCAGAAACTTGATTTAAAACCAGTCATTGTGGAAAGGCCCACCTAAATAAGACTGTCTTCACCTCCTGCCAATAAAAAGCAACAGTGAGTCCAGGCATATCTCTTTTGGGAGGCCAATTAACAAGGTTGAATTTGGTTTTCTAAACAAGTTTTTCTGACATCCCATAAGAGGGAAGCAGCAGCTCTGTTCCCAGTTGTAGGGAAATGTAGAATTAGTGCCAGCACAACAGCACAAGCACCCCAAGCTGCCTCTTGTAGTAGCAGAGTACCACTCACAGCAAAATCCTATGGTTGGGATGAGATGACAGATATCGCTACCCATCATCACATCCCATAGGCTGCTAGCAGGGCAGCAGCTCTGAAGTTCTGGCACCAGTGCAAATACCTGGAGGACACGGGTGCCTGTAGACTCCAGACTGTCTGCTTCACCACTAAATTGGGGGGGGGGGAGAATCAGGAGAGGAACAGGGTGGGGAGTGGGTCGGGATTGATCTTGGTCATAGTCTCTGAGATCCTGTGCTCCCAACCTGGGCCCAACATGCTCCCTTAGGTCTACTGGGTTTATATCAGCAAAAGAGCTGGCATAGATCCACGAAGGCCCATTGGGGACCAGGGAGCAGTGGAGTATGCAAATTAACCAAATATATATTTTCTTTCCTAACCACTGCTGAGCATAGGATTAGGCCCCAACTGTGAAAGCTGAGTGTACTGATTCCTTTGCAATTTCCATTGGCTGCTGGGCATACCTTTTCACCGTGTGTGTGCTCTGAGACTTGCACCGTAGCGTCCCTTGCACCATCTCAAGGAATCCTTTGTTGCATCTCTTTTTGGGAAGCAAAATGACTTGTGTTTGGGGTTTGAGTTGTTGAATCTAGGGGACAAGCAGGAAACCATCTGTATTATTAACAGTATTTATTAACAGTATTTATATACCACTTTTCAACTAAAAGTTCACAAAGCGGTTTACAGAGAAAAATCAAATAACTAAATGGCTCCCTGTCCCAAAAGGGCTCACAATCTAAAAAGATGCAAATGAATACCAGCAGACAGCCACTAGAACAGACAGTGCTGGGGTGAGGTGGGCCAGTTACTTTCCCCCTGCTTAAAAAAGGAGCACCCACTTGAAAAAAGTGCCTCTTACCCAATTAGCAGGGGTTCTGTACTTCAGAAAACAGCAGAACAAGACCTTGGCTCCATGGCAGAGCACCAGCTTTGTATACAAAAAGGTTCCAGTTCAGTCCCCAGCATCTCTGGGTAGGGCAGAGAAACATGCCCCTCCAAGAAGCCTTGGAGAGTCATTGCTAGTCTGTGTCGACAGTATTGACCTAGATGAACTAATGATCTAATTCAGGATGAGGCAGCTTCCAATGAACCTGGAAGACAGAAAGGAGGTATATATGTGAATGTTTTTTTCTGTTTGAATGTTGGTAAAAGAAAATACTTGCTTTGTAGGTCAAAGACATGGGGGTCTCGAAAATGCAGTTCAGCTCGGGGGCCCCAGGTTTATTAATCTAGCCCAGAGGGAAGAAAAAAAAAAAAGACATCTCTATGATGTAAAGAAAATGAGTTTCAAGTCTGCAAACTGTTAATTGCTGGATAGACACATGCACCCAGCAGTGCCAAGAAATTGCCTTTCATACTAGGCAGAGTGAGTTCGCACATTACGTTAATCACATAGTAATTGCAAGTAATTGCTTGAATATGTGAAATTGCTGGTATAAGTCACCATGCAGTGAGTCATCACAGATTATTGCTTCCTTTCACGTCAGGCAGATCCCTCTTTAGCCCAATTCACACAACCGGGTAAACAACTTGGGGCCAATTCACAATGGACTCATTTGGGGTAGCTTGTCCTTTTTCCCCCAGTCTGGATTGCTGACTATTCATGGTGAACAATGGGGTCATGCATGGGTTCAAGCTAAAGTCCTGCCATGATTCATGCAGCAAAAGCAAGCAGCAATTCAGTTCAGAGGGGCAAAAACAATCACTGCTCAGTACTCCCATTGAAATGCTGTATGGTGATTAATCTCATCCTGTGAGATTTCAACCCTTTGGGTACCTTTTACTCCTGTGCAAAAGAAAAGCCCATTATAGAGGGGGCCATCATTCACTAGGTAGGATGGACAATTAAGGGCATTCAAGCATTCAAAGTTCTTCATACAGTTTATTCGTCTCATTGCCATACTTTACAGAATCCTTAATTCTGTAAAGTAAGTAACTGCCAAATTCTGTCTGAACCCTGTACTGATGGATCATGTGCTGTGTCAGTACATGGCCTGGGCTGCCGGTGTGGCAGCCACTATGACAGCACACAGGCCGTCAGCTCACACATGCACCAACAGAATGCTGAGCCCTTCAGATCAGGTAGGTTGGTGGACAGGGGCGCTGCAGGGAGGATCAGGGTGGAGATTGGGCCAGGCCAGGCTGGGGGCATGTTGAGGGTGAACTCGGGGCAGATATTGATGGCAGCAGTAGCACCGATATCCTGTGCCACTGGTTCAGGGTCAACACACCCCCTTTACCCACTCAGATTTACATCAGCCAAAGAGCTGGCACAGATCTGAATAGGCCCCATTGGAGTGCAGGCAGCAGCAGACACTGCCTGGTCCCTGGCTGGCTCATAGCATGTAGCTGCATGCTTTGGGCCAGCTCAAGATAGGACTAGATGGTTGGTGTTCTATTGCAGCTAGGAAAGATGAGACTGAAAGACTAAACAGTGAGTTCATAGCATCGCTGAGGTTGGGACCAGGGAGTGGCAGCCCAGGCTCTTAACCACCACACTGCAGAACCATTCATCGGTTATCATCTTTCATTTAATCTTAAGAGTAAAACTCTGAAGAGTTTGTCAATGCATGCTTAAGAGCTGTGCCTAAAAGTGGAAGCACCTCTTCTTCCTTAAAAAAAGAGCTCATTGGACTACAGTATGTGAGGAGGGGGGAGGATAACTTTCTCCTTGAGCCATTTTTCCTTGCCACCTGGAAGGCAAACAGTGTGGCAGAGGAGATGAGTAAAAAATTTTTTACTGGTACCTCTCCTGGCTGGCCTGGTCTTTGGCTGGCCCTTGCGATGCAGCAAAGGCTGCATCAGCATCCTTGCATCATGCAGGTTGGTCCTGTATAGAATCGGGTTCTAAGAGAACAAGCAGGTCAATGAAGTTTGCTGGGTCTTGTTGTTCCTCATGCAGCTGAGAATGCCCCCTGAAATGTTCTCAGCCGTCTCCAGTGGTTGTACATTCCAAGGGAAGATCAATAACAGCGGACAAGTTATTTCAAGGAAGCTTGTCCGCCACCATTGATCTTCTTGTAGAGGAACCTCCAATATAATAAGCTTCTGAGGAGCCCCCAGGGTGCCTAGGAAGACAGTTTGAAAAACCACTGGACTAATCTAATTTTGCTGATCTTGTGAAAAGGTTGTTTCTGTTACCTACATGTTCAGCACTTTGCTACCATTAAGAAATTCTTAAATAATTTCACTTATGAGACAATGAGTAACAAATGGCTCCAGGCATGCCCTGATGATGGAATCCTTTCAACAGGGTCACCCACTTGATAACCTGTTAGTTAAACGGTTGCAGCTGGTTTTGTGTTGATGAAACTGATGTAATTCTACTATTGGCATTAGCCATGTCTTGAAGTATGAATGCTTTAATTCTCCAGTTACATAAGATAAGTGAAGCATTTTAATTACACAGACTGAAAGCTTGTAAATTAACACACCTGAGACACAGTCCAGCCACACTTAAGGACATTTAAGTCATATTCATTTCCATGGGAGGGTTAAGCATGTGCTTCCTCCTCTCCCACTGAAGTCCTACTTACAAGTGCAGAGAATGGGCTGGGTGGTTTGCACTCTTAGAATTTATGTCCGGGCATGTAGTTTTAAAAGAAGACGTTGTCACAGTTAATAAAGCTAGAGAAAATTAGTTATCCCAAGTCCAATTGAAATCAATGGGATGAAAGAATGATGAGAATAAATGTTGCCACTTTCACATGGAAGGGAGTTCAAGTGCTTCTGGTAGAGTTTGACACACAAGTTTTCCTACCTTTCCTAGAAAATATTAATGATGAAATAAATCTACAACTTATATTTAAGATGTTTTGACTGAAAGGTATGCATTAGTGCTAGCACTAGGTTTGGTGGGGGGGCTTGGACCAAGTTCTGAGCTGGGCACTTTTATACATATGCTTGCATGCTGAGACACACACTGACACACTGACCTCCATGGAGCAGCTGATATTATTATTATTATTATTATTATTATTATTATTATTATTATTATTATTATTATTATTATTGTGCGTGGTTCTTTACACTGAGAAGATACATCCCTGTCCTGAAAGCTCATCCTCCGGTGGCCCAATCCTATACTTATGACACAATGTTGGTGTACCTCTTCCTCTGACACTGATTGCCATAAAGTAGTCAGCACTAGTTGTAAAAGGTGCTGCAGTAGCACTCTGCCAGGGAAGCTGGTGGGAAGCCCGGTGCCTTTGCCAAATCCTAACCTTCTTCCTGGACCTGATCCAGTGGTGCAGGTTAATGTGGAACCAGCTATTTAGCTAGTGCAGATCTGAGTAGACCTCACTCCCCCATGGAGGATTATCCCTGGATAAGGGAATGATTATTCCCTTACTCAGAAGAGACTTCTGCAACTGCCCCCTACCGCAGGAGGCAGCAGTAGCCATCTTGGTGCTGGGGAGGGGAATGCAAAGGATTGGGATCTAAGAGGCACAAGGGAGACAGCAGAGAAATGGGAGAGAATGTGGAATGCATTCTCTGTATGAACCTCAGTTAATGGTCACACCCTCTAAGGGGGCCATGCCAGATAGCCTTTTGAGAATGTTTTTGTGTCACTGATTTTTCAGACATGGCAACTGATAATCTTATTAATATTTTTAATGTGTAAAAAACGAAGGCAAAATCACCCTCTGGTAACATTTCTCCTTCACAGCTGGAAGTAACTAGCAGAGAAAGTGTCACCTTACTAGCATCTTGTGTTCATACAGACCAAAATGGCCACCCTCAAAGAGAAAATGGTGACCGAAGAGATGCCGTTTCTCCCAATAAGCCTCCCATTTTCCTCACTTTCACGTAATATTCATCATCATCATCATCATCATCATCAGACTTTGTTCTCCATGTTTTTTCTAACAAAGACAGGAAGAAAAGGCACTTGCGGAAGGACAGCGAGTGACATGAAGAACATGGCTGTTTTGCTCCAAGTGGCCAAAAGGAACTGATGTCAGGAAAAGAATTGATGTCAGCAAGAGGAGATGATTAATTTGGAAGCCTGGCGTGCTCTGAGTCACCAAGTTTTCTTCATCGCTTCCCGCCCTGCTCTTTTTTTCTTTTCTTTTTTTATTTATTGATTCCGCTGCCACTCAAATGCCTCATGACAAGGCTTCCATTCCAATAAGAATTACTCAGGAAAGGCTGGTAACAAGGGGAGTTTTAGACAGTTCAAATGATACTTTTTCATTGACAACCTATTAGATTATTACTGCTTATCATGCATTTTGGAACTGCCATATGAGACCGACCACACAAGATTTGTCAAAGAGTTATTTGTGCGTCAGGTTGGAGCTGGGCCAGAAGAATGTGCATTAGTTTTGTCATGGTGATAATGCCCAAATTGGCCTGCCCTGGTAGCGGACCTCCCATTCACTGAACAGGGCAAATGCCCTGGGTGCAGAATTTCCGTGCTTCCAGGACTGAGTAGGAAGCCTGAGGGCACAATCCTAAGCAAGTCTACTCAGAAGTAAGTCCTATTGTGTTCAATGGGACTTACTCCCAGGAAAGTGAGGTTAGGATTGCAGCTCCTGCCACAGTTGAAAACTGTGCTTCTGGTTTGCTGGAAGCACAGTTTAAGATGCAGGGAAGCCTCAGACAGCTTCTCCGGTCAGTCCCATAGCTGCACGAGGCACTGTTTCACTCCAGGTGAGTGGGGGTGGGTCAGCTTCATGGACCTTTGCCCCAGGGTGTCTCAAGGCGAGATTCACCACTGGCCTACCCTTGGCAACTGACTGCCCCCACATACTCATCCACAAATTTGAGCCACAGTGTGAGTCTCCACACCCCTGCTCAAGGTCAAAACTTGCAGAGTTATATATTTATTCCACTCTTCTGACAGGGAATTCAAGGCAGCGTGCATGGTCTCTCCTCTATTTTGCCATCTCAACAACCTGTTGTTGGTTATGTCGAGACTGGTGCAAGGTCACCCAGGGAGCTTCATGACTGAGTGGGAATTGAAACTTGAGTCTCCCCATTCCTGGTCTACATTGTAACCATAATACTGGCTTTCAGAGGAGACACCTGGAGCCCTTGGCTCTGTGAAGGGCTACTCTATGTAGTGATCCACCAGGTTGCAATCTGAGTTCAAGGTGAGTCACTGTGTAGCTAAGGCAGGGCTGGGGGGGGTACATAGCCCTGGGTACCATTCCTTGAGGGGATGTCAAGCCAGGGGGGTACCTTCTTGTTTTGCACCCCCTTCATGGACACTTGGGGTAGTTGTGCACCATTCTGAGTAGCCAAGGGCTTTTTTTTAACTTTCTCAGGGTTTACTATCAAGCAGCTGAAGATGCAGAGGCCTCAGAAGGGCCCACTGCCAATTCCTGAGACGATCTCTGTGCCCGTAGTCTTTCTGTAGCAGTGGTGAAATGACTCTTCCAGCTTAAGGACACCTAATGAGGGTCTCAATACACCCCCCCCCATTTCTTGAGTTGGCACTGAAAATTCAGCTAATTAGAATTTTGTCAGGGTCCTATTGCACATAATTTCATTCAGTATTACCAATCTGTGCTTAAAGATGGCTATTTTTTATGCATCATTTTTATGCATTTCTGTGGGTTGTTTTTTTAAAAATTGCAATTGCTGTTGACGTTTATGGTTAGCGCTAATGACATCCTGAGGAAATTCAAGCCCTCCTCAGTTTCCAGTAGCTGTCTCACAAGAAGAACAACGAGAACGGCTCTGTTTTGGCTGCCTGGTGGGGGTGTTGTCAATTTCAAACTCCAGCTTTGATCACGTCCTGGTACATCACATTCTTTCAGCTTGCTGTCTTAATGATTGGTCTCGGGGCAAAGATGTGCCTTTGTCAAAACTACAAGACAAAAGCGACTATTTCTAGCAGAACACCAGAGAGTCAAACCCAGAGATGCCTGGTCAACCAAAGTGTGCTGTCTTAGCACCACTTGTTCAATCTACTGTTGCTAAATCCATCATAGAATCATAAGACTTAGAAGAATCTACAGGATCATCGCATCCAAACCCTGCAGTGCAGGCTGTCCACAACTATAACATCCCTAATAGATGACTATCCAGTCACTGCTTAAAGGCCTCCAATGATAAGAGAGTCTACCATACTCTGAGGAAGACTGCCAACAAGTGCTTAACTGCCATTCCACTGCTAAAAGCAAAGAAATTCTTTCTAACACTTCATAGTTTTAAATGAATTGTAATTTAAACCCACTTGTCCAGGTCCTAACCTCTGGAGCAACTGAGGACAAATCTGCTCCATCTTCCACATGACCGTCTCTCAGCTTTCATATCACCTCTTGACTGTCTCTTCTCCAAATTTAACATGCCTCACAGAACACGGTCACCAGCTCCCTCACCATCCAAGTTGCCCTCCCCTGGAACTGCTCCCAATTCTCAATATCCCTCTTACAATGTGGTGCCCAGAACAGAATTCCAGATGGGGGTCTAACACTAAAGCAAAATACAGCACTACCATTACTTTTTGTGATTTAGATACCATGCTTCTTTTGATGCAGCCTTAAATTACATTCGCCTTCTTTGCTGCCACACCACACTGCTGGCTCATGTGTTGTTTGTCATCTACTAAAACCGCCAGCTCTTTTTCACACAGATCTTTTTCACAAGAGAGGACATTCACCAGCTCATCAGACCAAATATGGTTGGAGGTTGCCTAGGTTGAGTCCTCTGGGTCAACTGTACTACCATTTTTAAGATGCTACAAGACTTTCTTTTTTGTTTTGGCTGCAAGAAAAGGCTATTAGTAGTATAAAGCAGTTAAAAACACAAATCTGAGTTCCATTAAGGAAGGGGTGCTCAATAGGTGGATCGCGATCTGCCGGTAGATCGCGAGGCAAAATGAGTAGATCGCGGAGTGCCGACCCCCCCCCCTTCAGGTGCCTCTGGGAGGAAATGCCGGGAGTAAGGCCCATTGTACTCAATGGGCCTTACTCCCAGGTAAGTGTGGCTAGGATTGCAGCCTCACAGCCTAATCCTAGGCATGTCTACTCAGGAGTAAGTCCTGTTATACTCAGTGGGGCTTAAGGTACACCAACATACATTCTACACATAAATGTTATATGTTATGATGGTGCGAACATTGTAAAAAAAAACTCTGGTAGGTCTCCGGGCCTTGCTGGGTTTCAAAGTAGCTCTCGAGCCAAAAAAGTGTGAGCACCCCTGCATTAAGGTATAGCTACACTATGAATGTATGTCAGTTTTATACCAATGTAATTGTCATGGCTTCCCCCAAAGAACCCTTGAAATTTTAGTTTAGTGACAGTGTTGAGAATTCACTGTAGAGATTCCTAGAGAAGAGGAGTTTTTATATGTTTCCTATACTTACATAGATAATTATATACACTGTACGTATACTGTGTATAGTTATAATAGTTACTATAATGTTATTACCTGTGGAGGAGGAGGGGAAGCTGAAATGGGGAGACTGCTTTCTGAGGTGATTTTAAAACACGTAGAAGGACCAGGACTCAAAATTGTCTAGACAGTTCTCATGTCTTGGGAATAGGGAATCCTTTCTCAGTTGTAATAATGTGACTTCTTGTGAATAAACAACTTTATTCAAAATATATTTGTAAACCACCTTGAAGACCAAAATACTAGAAAGGTGGGATAGCAGTATGTTAGATCAGGGGTGCTCAATAGGTGGATCGCGATCTACCGGTAGATCGCAAGGCAAAATGAGTAGATCGCGGAGTGCCGACCCCCCCCTTCAGGTGCCTCTGGGAGGAAATGCCGGGAGTAAGGCCCATTGTACTCAATGGGCCTTACTCCCAGGTAAGTGTGGCTAGGATTGCAGCCTCACAGCCTAATCCTAGGCATGTCTACTCAGGAGTAAGTCCTGTTATACTCAGTGGGGCTCAAGGTACACCAACATACATTCTACACATAAATGTTATATGTTATGATGGCGCAAACATTGTAAAAAAAACTCTGGTAGGTCTCCGGGCCTTGCTGGGTTTCAAAGTAGCTCTCGAGCCAAAAAAGTGTGAGCACCCCTGTGTTAGATTGTCTCCTCATAGGGCTACAGTTCCCAGGTCTCCCTGAGGGGAGAAAATAATAGTTTAAAGCATCAGCAACAAACATTCTTGTTCTATACTATCCTGTTAGTATAGAATAAGTCAGTAAGAACAAGAATTAGTAAGGAAGGTGAATGTTTCCTGCCCTCATGTTCATCCACACACACACACCAGCCTGCTGCCATGACACATTTTCTAATAGGATGGTGGCATTCAGTGCCGAAGGCTACAAGGCCAGCAACCCCTTGCAGCTCAAGTCAAAGCTCTTTTTACAAATATAGTCAACAAAAGAATGAATCCCCTCTGACAGGCACGTGAGATGTTGCACCAGGGAGTACAAAGCGATGTGTCTCATTTGGACTGAAGGCAACTGAGAGGTACAAAAGGTACCAGGAGAACTTAAATTGAAAAGAGCTTAAGGCTGCAATCTGAACCACATTTTCCTGAGAGTAAGCCCCATTGAACAAAAAAATTGAACTTACTTCTGAGTAGACCTGGTTAGGATTGTGCCCTATGTGAGAGAAGAAAAAAGACACACACATCAAAAGGACAGGAGAGAGGTAGAGTCTGTGTGTGTGTGAGAGAGTGGTTAAAAGGACAGTCAAGACGAGATTTATAAAAATCTTTTTAGCTGGGTAGAAGAGAGACAGAATGTGGAAAGAAATGCCTTGGAAGTCTCACAAATGATTTCATAAGGGCAGTAAAACCTGCTTGCCATGCCTTGAACTTTATCAGATGGAGCACTTCCCGTTTCCAGGGGATGCCACGGCTTCGCTGAACACAAATGCAAGGAATTAATAATTTCTCTCTCTCCCCCCCCCCCCATTCTCGCTTTCTCTCCCTTTCACATCACTGAATAGATGTTGGCAGCTCCGCTCCTCTTGAAAAACAAAATTGCAGGTAGCTTTAGCTGAGCCACCGAGCTAACCTTTACGGTGTTTTCTATCATGTCAATTTTCCAAGTGGCCTTCAAGTTTCTGTCAGCAGGAGGAAGTGCAAGCCCACAGAGATGGCATTTCGAGTCGCTCCGGGTTTCGCCTATTTGCTGGCAGTACTATGAAAGGGAGACGTACACAGTCTTAAGTTGACTTTAAACCAAGCTGTCGTTGGGAAAACCAGACTGTTTTTGGCACAGTTGTCAATAATAATCCTTAAAATGTCTCAGGCCCCTTAGAGTTTCATGCATTTGCTGTTTCCAGTGTTGGTTGTCTGATCCCTTTAAGATTCCTTGCTAGGTATTTTGCTTCAAGGGGTGATGTTCCCCAGACAATCAAAGCAAACAATTTATTTCCTAGTCTGGATTTTGTTTGTTAAGGTTAAGAGAGAAATCATATCAACAAGAAAAGCCTAGGGATGAAATGCCTGCTCTGTGTGTGTGTTCCAATATTCTTCTTGAACAGCTTTTTATCCACCGGATTAAATTTATCCCCAGATTTTGCTCAAAAACAGAGAAATTGGCTATGCTTTTGATTAAAATTACTGCATTTGTACGGAATTTTAGTATAGAGCAGTGTTTCTCAAACTGTGGGTCGGGACCCACTAGGTGGGTCGTGAGCCCACTTCAGGTGGGTCCCCATTCATTTCAATATTTTATTTTTAATATATTAGACTCACTTGATGCAACCCTGGTAAGTGCATTTGGGGAAATGTCACATATCTGTACGTTTAACAGGCTACTATGAAGATGCTTTTAACAATGATAGTCAATGGGACTTACTCCTGGGTAAGTGTGGATAGGATTGCAGCCTAGGATTGTTAAAAATTTTCCTGCTTGATGATATCACTTCCGGTCATGACATCACTTCTGGTGGGTCCCAACAGATTCACATTCTAAAAAGTGGGTCCCGACGCTAAAGAAATAAGAACCACTGGTATAGAGAGATGATCACACATCCTTGTCAATGTTTAAGGGCACAATCCTAACCAGGTCTACTCAGAAGTAAGTCCTATTTTGTTCAGTGGGGCTTACTCTCAGGAAAGTGCAGTTATGATTGCAGCCTAAGTTACACAAATAGTGACTAAAGGGCTGATGACAGTCTTCTCACCTCTATTCTGGTACCAGCTTAATCAAGACAGAGAGATAAGAGGAGTTTATAGCAGTTCGTACTCCCCCAGTTCATGGTAATGTGTCTTTAAGCTGCTTCACCGGCAACATGGAGACTCTCTGCCAATGTTGGCTTAAAACAGTCTGTAACCCAAGAACAAAAGCCACAAAGAGCCTTAAACCAGCTTTGTCATAAATCTGGTTTGCAAATACAAACCTCACAATAGCAAGAATGTGCACTAAAGATCTTCCACATTCCATTTTTCATTGACAATGCTGTTGTTCAGAGGTAGGTGCGGGGAGGGGTTATCATATGCATAGGATGGTTGAAATGTCTTACTTCTCATTGTTCTCCAGTTGTTGTTCCACTCACTCAAGATTTCTAACCAAAGGTGATCAACTGAAAACTTTTGGGTAAACCTTAATATATATTAGCACAATTACTGGTTCTCATTTCACAGGTTGGTATTAAAGGTTGAACAGGGGATCCCATAGCCAGCAGATGAGGGGCCTACAGGCACAGAGAAGCATTGCAGCTTGGCCAGAACATAAATATAAAAAGCCCAACGTATTCAAAGCTGTTTAATTGATTAAAGGCCTGAATCAGTGTGGTCAGTGCCGGCCCAGCACCAGCACTGAGCATTGCAAACAGCGCCAGCACTGAGTTAAATAGCCGGCGCAGAGTCGAGTAGCCCATTGTGGGGCCTCTTCCCTTACCCAGGGGAAGGGGATGAATGTGCCCTTCCCCTGAGAAGCCTCAGCAGCTGCCCAGTGACCATAAGAGGTGGCAGCAGCCATTTTGGATTGGGCTCAGGATTTGGATTGGGTTCAGGATAGGGCTCTCAGAGCAAACGTGCTGTAAGGCACATTTGCCAGCCTCACAGCTGGGCTCCTGCCCATGCTGACTCTCGCCCCGGCGAGGGGTGGAGAGAGAGCGTGGGGAAGCATCCTGGGGAGCAGGCTGGAGGCGTGCCGGGGGGAGGAAGGGAGGAGGGTCTGTGGAGCTTTGCTCCACAGGATCCAAGGCGCCTGTGTAGGGCTCCTTGCCCTACACGAGTGCCTTTACCTTACCGCCAACCAAAGTGAGTAGCCCCATTGTGGGGCTGCTTACCTTACGTGGGAGAAGGGGACAAAAGACCCCTTCTCCGGAGGCACCTCCCACGGTAGCCCGGAAGGGGCAGGATCCGGCGGCAGCCCTTCTCGGTGCCACTGAGCCTGGGTGCCCCGGGCAGCTCAGGGTTGGGCTGTTAGTCAGCAAGTGACTCAAATCCAGCCTGCAGGCTGGACAGCCCAATCTGCAGCATGGCCTTCACTGCATCCAATGCAGTTTAGGAGCTGCCTGGAGGTCTCCTCAGGAAAGGGGATATTTTTCCCCTAACCCTGGGTTGAGTCCCAGGCACCCCATGGGGCTTCTCGGATCTGTGCCAACACAGTGCCTGTTACTATACAGGAAGAGACAAGAGATGTGGCAGAGACAAGCTCAGCCTCCCTTCTGATTGTGACTGGGTAGCACTCCAGAATGCCTTGCGGCTTCTGGATAGCACCCCAGAATGCTTTGTAATGCCCTAGTAAGTGCTTCCCAGCCATTTACCTTTCTGGACATCACTGGGGTGTGGACATGTACGTGTTCATCTCCACCAGTAGGGGAAGCAGTCACCTATTCAGTTCCTAGTTTAGATGTTTGTAGATTGCTTTTGGCTAGACTTCGCATTACCTTTTTTTCCTGTTTTGTTTTACATCTTTGTACCCTGGCCACTATGACCAGTTACTACAAGTCATTCTTATTTTGCAGTATGTATACAAAGAGTTATGTACATAACTCGGCTGCACTGTGAATGACTGGTTTTTTTCCAAAGCTCTTCTAACCCTTGGGACAATCTACATACAAAGCAGGTGATCTATCACTGTGCTGGGGTCCCTTTACTTTAGCTGCCATGCTTCTTTACTGTGCGTTTTTTCTTTAACTTTTTTGGTTTGTTTCTATAATTTTCCAATCCACTGAGCGGGGGACCCCACCCCAGAGCAGTTCTGGGTTGAAGGGCAGGATATTTACATAAATTGTTTGTAAAGAAATAAATATCATAGAATAACCAAAGATACAGATGAGAAAGAGTCACATGTGGTCTGAAATATTAAGGGGAAGGGACAATTGCACCCAATCTCGTCTCTCTGGTTTTGGACCTTTCTGAATGCCTGATCCAGATTCAAAGAAACAGAGGGGCTCAGTGGAACATAAAACAGAGGGGCGCAGTGGAAGGAGAACACGATGTGCCTCATTTTTCATTCATTCCTTTGGAGAGTGAGAACAAGATGTGTTTAGCAGTTCTATCTGCTGCCAAGCAAAGCTTAGCAGGGTAGGAGTGGGACCTTGAGCTAGAGGACAGAACAGCCAAAGCCAGCAAAAGCTCAGCTGCTAAAGGGAACGCTCTCCATGTGTCAGCACCTGCATTGCAAATCATTCCTGAAATATGGCAGAAAAGACTCATTCCCCAACAGGAAGGCTTTTAGAAGCACCTGCTCCCAAATGCAGTGGGCTTACATATGTCTAAGTCCCAGGACTGGTTTTAATTTGCACACACAGCATGTAAGCCTTCCGTTCCAGCTCTTGCAAATAAATGGCTGGAAATGATGCTTCATGCAAAAGAGACTTCTAAAAATACCTTTCAAATTGTCTTCTAAAAATATCTGGATGTACTTCTCAAACCAAACCTGATCTCTCATTCAGAAGACCAGCAGAGCTCACAATCACCATAGCCGACATCAAACAGTGACTCACAGCATCTAGCTTTTTATTGCAGGATCCAATAGCTCCTGTGAGTATGCAGAGTGCTGACTTCAACCAGATCTGGTCATTGGTTTATCAAACCCAGCATTGTCTGGTAGCAGATGTTTCCTATCTATGCTACCCAAAATCCTTGTTAAAGGGCGGCAACTGAACCTGAGAACTTTTACACTTAAAACACCTGCTTTATCACTAAGTCGTGACCCTTCTCCAGAAAAACTAATAAGGAACTCCACCGTGATCTACATTAAAAGATCCAGGGACTTTCTACTAAAGAAACCTAGAACTGCCATAGGGATGGGCCAAAACCGAATAAGAATTTTATACTATAGTTACCGTACAGACTTGTACGAAGCCAGACTTTTTCTGAATGTGTCTCACTCCAGTAATCCCTTATGGATGCAGGAGCTTGTGATTCATCTACATCCCATTAAGCAGCCATGAAAAACCCAATTTCGCTGTTTCCCCAATAACTGACAGGAAAAAAAACCCCGAACAGCCATGGACGTTTCTAGAAATAGAATGCTAGATGCAGGAAGGTGGCAGCAATATGCAAGTATCTTGTGGTCTTATGTGTACTCCCTGGGACCCAATTTGCTGGGTCACTGTGAGATACAGGAAGCTGGACTAGATGGGAACCAGCAGGGCTCTTCTTATGTTCTTATGCTATATATTGATGCAGTTGTTTTTTTGTTTTTTTGGTAAAGGCAGATATCGCAGATATTGGGGGCTGGCTTATACAAAGGTACCAGAGCCAGTGTCTCCTGGCATACCACAATGTGCATATAAAGACAGGTTTAGCATCAGCATCTGATTCGCTTGAGTCAATGCTGTGGTCCCAGCCTCCCAGTAGGGCCAACTGTCACTGAGATCCATACTGGGCCTTTTGTTAATCAACATTTTTTTTTTTCAATTAAGCACAAAAGTGGGTCCAGCCTGCTTCGGAGCTGGGGTCAACGGGCAGGCAGGTGCAGATGGCAGGCAGGTGCAGTGTGCACTTGAGGACATCCCTGCTCGCCACTCCTCCTACCTGTCACCCAAAGCAGCTGCTTCACCTGTCCGCGTGAGTGAGCCAGCCCTGTTCAGTCTGACTTAGGAGAAAGCAACTGAAGATGTTCATGTTTCTTTTGGAAATGTGCTTATGTAACATTGCTTTCAAAAGTTTGCAAGTTCAAAGAAGATTTCATTTTTGGATTAGTGATATTCATGTCAGTACATATGGCATATAAAATCCTTGAAGCAAATATGGAACTGTTTCCAGTCTTTGAACAACACCCAGAGATATGTAGGTCATTCTAGTTCCCATTGATGGAAACTTAAGCACTTAATGGCCCAATCCTATTGAACTTTCTAGCACTGATACATCTGTGCCAATTTGGGGGTGGGGGGGAGGCAGTCACAGAAGCCTTCTCAAAGTAAGGGAATGTTTGTTCCCTTACCTCGGGGCTGCATTGTGGCTACATTGGCATTGGAAAGTTGGATAGGACTGGACCTTAAGTGTGTCCTGGGGTCTCCTTATGCTTAGGTATAGAGAGCCAGAGTGATGCAGGATTAGAACACTGGACTAGAGCTGGGAGACCTAGTTCAAATCCCCATTCACTGTGATGCTCACTGAGCAATTGTGGGCTTGTCACTGTTTCTCAGCCGAACTGCCTCACAAGATTTATTTGTGTGGAGAAACTATGGGGGGGGGACTATGTATGTATCCTGAGATCCTTGGAGAAAGCATGGGATAGAAATGTGATTAAGACATGGAATTTTGTGCCCCATTGCACTCTTTTACCTCTGATTCAACAGGAGGAACACGTAGGTAAATATAGGCGCTGAAAAGACTTATCAGTGAGAGCCACTGTCAGACCTCTGCTGGGGTCTGCTCTTGGTTGTTGGTTGCTGAGACAGTGGCATAATTGAAATGGGCAAGGTTGAGGCCCAACTAAACAAGTCAGGATCTAAGAAGTCAGTGCTGGGCTGAGGATTACTTTCCGAAGCAAGGCAAGTGAAGGTAAGGTGAGAAGAGTCTCTAGTGGCTATTTCAGCCACTGAGCTGCTCAGACTGAGAAGCTAGCTTGGAGTCAGGACTGCATAGAGCGGGGATGGCCAAACATGCTTAATGTAAGAGCCACATATGATGAACTTGAGATGTTTGAGAGCTGTAAGAGCTATTCTTGAGAGCTGCGATAATTAAGAAATCTTAAATATATTTGCTCATCATGAACATTAAATTTATATTTTAGTCCACTGAATGCCTGATCTTGTCTGATCTCAGAAGCTAAGCAGGGTCAGGCCTGGTTAGTACTTGGATGGGAGACCTCCTGGGAATACCGGGTGCTGTAGGCTTATACCATAGTCTTTCGAGACTGAAGGTTGCTAACCGAACCCTCAGTTTACACCAGTTTACACCCTCGGTTTACAAGTGTAAAGCTTGAAATTTTTTTTATTTACCTTTTTATATTAATTGTGATTTTAAAAAAAAGAGTTCAGCCAATATATTTCAGTGAATCACACAATATGCATCAAAGAGCTGCATGAGGCTTGCGAGCTGCAGTTTGGCACCCCTGCTATAGGCCTTGGGTGGTCAGGATCTGCCTGCACAGCCAGCTAACCACATCTAGGCTCACCTTGCAGCCTAGAGAACAATCTTAACCTATATAGGTGATGGTGTTGGTGTTAAGAATATTTATATACTGTTTTTCAACAAAAAGTAATTCACAAAATGGTTTTCATAAATGGTTCCCTGTGCCCAGAGGGCTCCCAGTCTAAAAAGAGGTGCAGAATAGACATGAATGGAAATGTCGCCATGCTGGGGTTCAGAGGGACAGTTGCTCTCCCTCTGTTAAATATAAGAAGACTACTTTCAAAGGTGTCTCTTTGCCCAGTTGCCCATTTGCCCCAAAGGTGCCTCTTCCCCAGTTCCCTTGGGGGCTGGGGATAAGAATAGGCCCTCAGTTTGGCTGTACTTGTCATAAGAGGCGACTAAACAGCCACCGGGAGATGGGACTCGTTAGCCTGGGAAGGCAGCACATCTGAGAAAAGGAAAACTCTGATCCCAAATCTCCACTGCCTTGTGGTTACATTCAGTTATGGAAAAGGCTTCAGGAGTCAACCTCAAGGCAAAATCCGGAGCTGGAGTCCCTGAGGCAGTTCATGGTTGAACACAGTCACGTTCTGGCAACTCCTGTGACGCCGCTGGAACCGACTGTATTGGCCTCTGCCTTTCCATTGGACCATTTCAGCGTTGTGGAGAGGGGGGATTTGCTACATGGGAAACAGTCTATCCTCCATATCTACTTTACCCAGGCTTTGCGCACTGGAGAGGACACTCTGTTCCAGAACCACTTTTCAGAGCGCGATACCATAGTCTTCCGAGACTGAAGGATGCCAACAGTCTTTGTCCAGATAGATCTGTCTGCCAGACCTGCTAGAGTACAGGTAGGAAGTGCCATTCAAGAAGGAAGTGCTGGAGACCGGTATATGGAAAGGCCAACCCAGTCAACCCTAAATGCATACAGCGACCAACACTGAAAGGAAACCTTATTTTCAAAAAGGGGTGGGGGGGGCTTTAATCTTTGTCTTAATGAACATTAGGGCTGGTTACGCCTATATGGATTTGTAGATGTACTGCAGCAAATTCAACTGATGTATGAAATGAGAAATCCTTGCCTCTTGCACAGAGAGAATTATTCAGATATTACTATTCATTCAATTACTAGTGTGCCATACTGAGTCTTGCATTGTGCCCCCCCCCCTTCAGCTCATAAAAATTCAGCCAGAAAAGCATGATATACTCCCAAGTTTCTGCAAGGACTATCTTCCAGGGGAAAATCCTGTTTGAAAATTCGTACTTTGCAAAGTACGGGTATCCATCCACCGGGTATCGCCACCGGGGCTCGTCAGCCTGGGAAGGCAGCTCATCTGAGAGAAGGAAAACTCCCAAACCTCCACTGCCTTGTGGCTACATCCAGTTATGGAAAAGGCTTCAGGAGTCAACCTCGAGGCAAAATCAGGAGCCGGAGTCCCTGAGGCAGTTCATGGCTGAACACAGTCACGTTCTGGCAACTCCTGCGACGCCGCTGGAACCAACCGTATTGGCCTCTGCCTTTCCATTGGACCATTTCAGCAGCGTGGAGAGGCGGGATTTGCTGCATGGGTAACAGCCTATCCTCCATACCTACTTTACCCAGGCTTCGCGCACTGGAGAGGACACTCTGTTCCAGAACCACCATTCAGAGCGTGACACCATAGTCTTCCGAGACTGAAGGATGCCAACTCCTACTTTGCAAACAAGGGCTCTTCAAGTGAGACTCACTGCCAAATGAGACAAGCACACAGGAAGCATGTGAAAGTGGGCGGGGGGTGGGGCCTTACATATGGGGACAAATCAGTGGAGACTTTTGCTACATAGGCTACCTGCAGCATCATTCATCTACTGGAAATAGACATGTAATCAACCAAAGGAACATACTGCTGAAAGCATGAGAACCTGAGCTGACCCTAAATGGGTACCCTTCAAGATGTGATCAAATATTTGCACAGGAATAAGAGAGGTTGAATCTCTGGGGTGGAGCACGAGGAAAACATTTTTATAAACTATGCAACACACCACCATTGCAAGAGATGGCCTCCCTTGTTTGGCTCCATACGAGGCAAGACAAAGCATAGTTAATGCTTTGTTACTGTTAATATGTTTTTATTTGTTTTAAATTATGTTTTTTAATCTGTTGTAAGCCACCTTGAGTCCCTTCGGGGAGAAAGGCGGGGTAAAAATAAAGTTATTGTTATTATTATTAGTGGTACCTGATGGGTGCATAGGTGCATATCTGGGTGCTTTCTGTCCCCAATTCTTCAAGTTTGCCATTCAGAGCTCAGGCAAAGCTGAATCCATTGCACCCACCCTACAAATAGTCTGAGATTAGCTGGACACCTGTAGTGTCTGGGTAGGAATATTTTGCCTTTCACCTAACTGGCCCTTGGTTTGGGAAACATTAGGCTAAGCATGTGGTGGGTCATGGTGCTCAAAAATTTGGGAACCACTGGCTTAGCCAGTTCTGGCAGGTATAGAACTGGGAGTAGGAGTAGGGATCCAGGGTGTGCATACTAAAGTATACAAGGGCCAGATACCAGTACCGATACCAAGAGGCTGCCTGGCTCAGGGATCCTGGTTGATGACCCCCTCTGGCCTGAACTGCATAGTTAATCCTAAAGGTTTTCCAACTTGGGATGAGCTGATCAATCTGGCTGCCTTTGCCCCTTTTCTAGGAGTTGGTGAGGAAACTGGAAGAGCATCTGTTACCCTGCACATGCCCAATCTTGTCTGATCTTGGAAGCTAAGCAGGGTCAGGCCTGGTTAGTACTTGGATGGGAGACCACCTGGGAATACTGGGTGCTGTAGGCTTATACCACAGTCTTTTGAGACTGAAGGTTGCCAACCAACCAACCATCTCTGGCTGGAGCTAGATCAGAAGAACTTGTCACCTTCTGAACAGCTTCTAAGCAGCTTCTAAGAAGCTGAACAGTTTCTTACAGCTTTGCAACACTGCAGTAATCAAAGCCTCGAGAAGGTTTAAATTCATTGTTTTAGTCTGAAATTCTAGCAATACTTGAACGCCTATGACTGTATTATAGAGATATGTGAAATTTACTTTTTTGATCATAATATCCCCCCCCACACACACACACAAAGAAAGAGAGAGAAAGCCAATAGGAGGAGATGATTTGAAAAATATCTGGGAATTAGAAGGAAACATTAGTGTACATTTCCTTCCTTTGGAGCATGCCTCAATGCAAGATGAACATTTATTCACTGATCAAAGCGATTGCGAACAAATGAAAAGAACAGTCTAACAGCCTCATCCTATCATGCCTACTTGGAAGTAAGCCCCATTGCGTTCAACAGGGCTTACCCCCAAGAAAGTGCGTACTGTATAGGATTGCAGATAACGTGGGGCAGGGAGGGAACCTTAACAATAGCTGAGTCGTGTCCCAGAGGCTTGCCCTATAAATGTGATAGATGCCATCACAAATAATTAGGCTGATACTTGCTCCTAGTTACAATTGCCTTTTTAAAACTTTTGAGTCTTATTGGAGACTGTTTAAGGGGGTGACATATACCACAAGTCTGCCTTGGGGACTTATTAGATTGGTTATATTTCACGTGCCAAAGACATGTGGGAAGAAGCCTAACTTTGAGTAAGATACCTTCAGGTTGGGGTTTGCCTGCCTGTTTCCAACAGAACAGTCCAAATCCTAGCCCTCGTTGAAAATACAGTATTAGTTCTGATGCCTGGAGGGAGTTGTGGGCATTGTTCCCTCTAAGGTGAGCGAGGGCACTGCCCACCTTCCAGCCAAGCTCCACACAGCACAGAGCTCATCAACCTGGACATGATGATTGGCAACCTTCAGTCTCGAAAGACTATGGTATAAGCCTACAGCACCCGGTATTCCCAGGCGGTCTCCCATCCAAGTACTAACCAGGCCTGACCCTGCTTAGCTTCCGAGATCAGACGAGATCGGGCACGTGCAGGATAACAGTTGCTGCATCAACCTGGAAGTGCAGCGATAACATGACAACAAAAGGGGTCTGCACACTGGCATTGATGCTGGTTATGGGGGTAAGCATAAGGAGACATTAAGGTGTGGTGCATGTGGAACTGTCCTTGATGATTTACAGTGTATAGAATACTATGGTACAGATGAAAATATTCTTGAGCGCATAGCTGACTCTTAGCACCAGACAGGAAGCAGTCAAAGTTGAATCAAGCCTAAGTAACATTCTTTCAGAGGGTTTAGTTGTTATCCCTCCTGGCATTAAAAAAATTAATTAAATTGTCTTATTTGTTTATGTATTTATTTAAAAGATTTATATCTCATCATTCCCACTCAAATATAGGGGATTGCCTATATCAAATATATAGGAGTGATGACACCATTCCTATGCAGAAGAAAGCCGCACACTATTCAATACAGCTGAATACAGCACACTATTCAATAGAGCCCTGAAGCCTCAAAAACAGAAGTGCTCATCTCAGGAGCAGGACTGGGGAGGGCAGAAGGCTTTCAGGTTGTCTCCAGGCTCGCCAATGAGCCTGCACATGCTTCTTTACAGCTCATTTAGGTATGGCCCCTTTAAACTATGCAACCTGGAAGCGGCATGATGATGACATCATGTCACCACCAAACCTCTAGCTTGCTTAGCGCTGCACTGGACGAGGTCACCCCCTGTGACACCACTAACAGGTAGAGCTGAGGCTTCTCAACACAAGGCTCCAAATTTGGGAGCAAGCATTGGAAGTTTATTGTCTTCTTTTTCTTTTCTTTTAATAAGTTGCAAACCTCTCAAGTTCACCGAGTATTCAGAAACTCCCACCTTTTTCCTGGGTGGTCCATTTTGGCCTGAATTAATCCTACTCCTTGAGCCTTCTCATGACTCCAGTGTCTCCTTAGCACAGTGATTTTCAACCTTTTTTGTCTCACAGCACACCGACACGGTACTAAAATGGTCAAGGCACACCATCAGTTTTTTGACAAGGCACACCATGCTGTTGGAGGGGAGCTCACATTCCCCAATGGTCCTACTAATAAATGACCCTCCCTCAAACTCCTGCGGCACACCTGCAGACTATTTGTGGCACACCAATGTGCCACAGTACAGTGGTTGAAAATGACTGCCTTAGCAGGTAGATTACTCCCCCCCCAAAAAAAAATTATCAACAGAATTTCAAGAAAATGTTTTAGTTTAGATGAAACATGGAAATATCATCTAATTCCCTGTTCCACCCACACACCGCATGTGCTAGTCTAGCCTGTGTTAGTATACAGAATGATATGCAACATTGATGAACACCAGCTGCCATGAGATCTGTGAAGGATGATTTGCTTAGGTGTTTTCCTCTGTGTCTGTGTTTACAGCTGGTGCATTTTTTAAAAGGTCAAGCTGCATTCTGGAGATTCTACTGAGACCCCATTATAATTACACAGAACACTTGAAAATCCCACACATCAGTAGTGTGTCCTGAATTTAAAGAGAAAGGAAATCATACACAAGTCTCTTGTGGGGATCATATAAACTTACATTAAGCCCAAACCAGCAAGCCAATAACTTGTGGAATACACAAAAGGCTTCTGATGGCTTCTCACCATCATGAATAGGGATATTTTTGGGATGCTGAAAAGGAAGTATATGCATTACAGTGCATGGACTTACAGTGTCCATGTAGTAAGAAACTCTTTGAACTGGTGAAACAGAAGAGACCCAAGAAACTAAAGATCAGAAAAAAGGATGCAAGAGGAAACTGAGGCACAAAAAATGTTGAAGTCAAATATGTGAGTAGCAGTAAATGTTATGTTGGGGGCTACAAGGATAAATACAATGCCAGATGCAGGGGAGTAGCAGCAAGATGCAAATATCTTGTGGTCTTGTGTGCTTCGGGAAGTATCTGGTTGACTGCTGTGAGGTACAGGAAGCTGGGCTAGATGGGCCCTGGGCCTGATCCATCACAGTGTGCTTTCTGATGGAGGCAATAGAACATTCAGGCACTGATGAGTTAATAGAGGAAATAAGGTTTATTGGTATGCCTTGACAGCCAAAATTTGAGGTGCAACAGGTAGGGAGTACTATGAGAGGATAAGGGCAGCCAGATGAAAGCATGGTATATATATACCATGTGTAGGAAGTAAGAATGAAATTGAAATCTCAAATTATGGAGAGCTGCTGCTGGTTTGTGTTGACAATAGTGACCCAGATGGTCTGATTCAGTAGAAGGCAGCTTGCTATGAGTGCCAAGTCCAGCAGGCTCACCGTTCAACTACACATGGATATACACAACTTCTGTATGGACCCTTATGCCAGAAGGAGTTATGTTATAGCTCAATTCTAATGAGCCAATCAGCTAGTAGTACAGGCATTCCACCATCAGAGACTGCCTTATGGCAGTCATAAAAAGGCCTCCAAGAGTGCAGTAACAGCTGCTGCTGTTGTCTGCTGACACTGGCCTGCTGTCACATGTAACCCTCGCCCCTCCTTACTCCGAACTTTCCCCAAACCATGTGTGACCCATCCCAACCTCCTTCCTCTGGGTCCAGCCTGGTCCATCGGTGGTGGGCATGTGGAGCTGCCAGCAATTTGTGCCAGCGACTCCAACAATCTTGACAGCAGCATGACATTTACAGCACCATTGCAGACTTTATGATGGCAGATCACAAGATCCACTGTCATAAAGGGCCCATGGGATTGGTCCACACGTGTATCTTCAGAACTCAGTTGAAGCCCAGTCCTAGCCAAATTTACTCTGAAGTGAGTTTCATTTCTTTGCATGGGAATTGCTCCCAGGTAAATATGCATTTATGCAAATGACAACCCTTCCATTGCAAACAGAAACTGCTCCCTGCCTGGTCTGAACAGCATCATGGCAGGAGAGGGATTCATCCCCTTGCCTCTGTGCTATGGTCCCAATCTGCAGGGAGGTCCAGTCCCTGATTAACTTCTCCTGAGTTAAAGAAAAGCAAGAGTATCAGCTTAACAGTAATGTATAGTTTGACCCTCAGTTCCCCACACTAAGTTTCAGTCATGTCAGCTTCTGAGCATACTTTTCTGATGATTTAGCTCTTGTGGAAGAGTGAGGCGAAGCCAGTAGATGGCATCTGCTGAGAATGCAAGCCTCCCATAAGACCACTATCCCAGTTGTGTGAAGGGCATAGAATTGTGGAGGGGGGACGGAGGCAGGGGACTGATTTGCAAACCTCCAAAAGGGAGGAAAAGAGGAGAGCTGAGCTCAACAGAAACCATCTTGCTGATTGTGGCAGAGACAGCAAACAGGTTTCGCAAACTCTAGAGGTTGCCTTGCAAATTAATCCCATGAAACTACTCTTTAAAAAAAGAAAAAAAAAACTGCACAAAAACCTACATGAGTTTGTCCTTCCTCTCTGTACTTGAAAAATCTTGAGGAAAAAAGGTCAGGACTTCAAGAACATGTCCTGATATACACCCACCCCTAGCGGTTCCTGTTTAGAAAGGCCAAGTCCCATTTTCTGAAAGCTGTCCCTAGAAAATCACTGCACCAAGCTCGTCTTTTAAAATTTTCCCAATATGGACAAACATACGCTCATGTTCTTCAGCTTTAAACCACCTCTCTCAGGTCTCTCAAGAGAGCAGAGGGCATTTACATGCATGTAAATGCACATGTGGGCACAAAATACAGTCAATTCTTGTTATCCACTGGGGTTAGGTTCCTGGAAGCCCCAAATTCATGGATAGGGAGTCATCGATCCTATGGGATCAATGGAGTTAGGGGAAGGGGTAGCTTCCCTGCCAGCACCCTCAGAAAGACAGTGGAGACCTTCAAAATGGTGCCCATGAATAGCATGCGGAAAGCTTTAAAATGGCCATAGAGAGTTTCAAAATGGCAGTGGATAGCTGTCTACCAGCATTCTGAAACTTCCCATGGCCATTTTAAGCCATTTGTGCCCAATGTTGCTTATATGCAACAGGGATCAAATGTGTACACTTGTGGGCTGGGCAGAAATGAATTAAAGCTCTCTGCATTATTTGCAGGTGCCATTTTGAAGGTCTTCGCTGCATTCCAAAGGTCTCTGCTGGTATTGTGAATGGCATCCTGCTGGTAGGGACTTTCAAAATGGCACAGAGACCTTTAAAATGGCCCCCGCAAATAAATAATAAATAATAAAAATGGCCCCCGCAAATAGTGTGGAGACCTTTGAAATTGTGGTCATGAATACCTTTAAGGATACTGTAGAAAGTCTTAGGATAGTCACGGATGGAACAGAGACCACAGAGAGCTGAGAACAGACCGTGAACAGAGTGAGTTAAGTGGCAATGCTCCTTCCCTCAAATAAGCAAATCTGTGGGTAGCGAAGATTGGTGGTACCAGCCCACTCCTCCTCTTCCTCGCAAAAGAGTGCTGCGAGATGCGTTTCAGTTGCAAATGTTCTAAAGTACACCAAATGTATTGTGTAAACATTTGATAAAATGTTGTAAGGGTTAAACAAACCACACCACCAGGCCTGGTTTCCAGGAGATAGCCAGAAGTCGGGAGGAGCCAGGGGGAGCACATTGTGACTAGCAAGTCATTTCTTGGGTGGGGGGGATGGTTGGGAGGGTGATTGGTATACTCATAAGAGCTCTTTGTGGAGCTTGGCACAGTGTAATCAGATGTACAAGATCAAGTGAGTGAACACTGAGGAACCCCCAAACAATGTGCCGGAATGTTTATGCTCTTATATATGCAAATACTGTATGTGAGAGTTCCAGTTTGCTCAGTGTAGTACTACCTTAGGTAGCACTCTAGCAGTTCCCGGTGAGGGTTGCAAGTCTGAAGCAGGGGCTGCAGCTGGAGGGGTTGCCGGAGGCCATTTCTTTCCGCTTTGCTGTCCCAGGTTGGTTCATGTTCTGTATTCCCCCTCCCATGGCAGCATGGGGGAAGGGGCTTCCTTCTTGGTTTGTCTGCATGGCTAGCAGGCAATGAGGCTGGGGAAGTAGAGTTTAGAAAAGTTTAAGAGATAAGAACAGACTAGGGGAAAAAGAGCGGAGAAGAAAAGAGCCCCAATTTCCTTTCAACTACATTAGGTATGAAAAGTAATATGCCCTCAATTCTTGTTAAGGACATCAGGGTATAATTTTTTTAAGCAAGTAATAAAGAAAAGTACACAAGAGTGTTCCTGTTTCCATCTGTGTAATGTTGGAAGTCTCAAGAGCAGAAGAGCGGTTTACAACAGAGACATCTGACATCTGGAGAGCCAGCATGATGTGGCAGTAGGAGCATTGCTCACTGGTCTGCATGACTATGGGCTGATCATGATCTCACTCTAACCTACATCATACAGTTGTGCTGAGGATAAGGTGGAGAGGAGAGTTCTGTATGCTGGCCTCAGGCTGGCTTTAAGCCAACTGGACCCTGTGCCTAAGGGCCCCCCTGCTAGAGCAATTAGAGCCCAATCCTATGCATGTCTACTAAGAAGTGAGTTCCATTATAGTCAATGGGGCTTATTCCCAGGAAAGTGAGGTTAAGATTGTAGCTTTTGTTTTGTCAGCCAACAGCACATTTCAACGGACACCTACCATCACATTGCAGACTTTCTAGGGAACAGCAATGATTAAAATTTTCTTCGGAATTCAAGTATACTGAAAAAGTCAGTATACGGTTTATATTCTGAAATCTTTTTACTGTGCTTGAATTACATAATATATTAATCATTTCTATTCATATTTAACAGCATAAATTTTTTATTTCTCTGAAAAAGTTAAAAAGAAACTAATATCTAAATATATGTCTTGTGTATGTTTTTTAAAAAAATTTAGGATTCTGTGGTTCCAATAAATATGAGTAAAAGACTAAGGGATATTGGAAGAAAATATTTACATCTCTAAGATTCTACAGATCCTTGCTGTGAAGGGTTTCCTTCCATTTCCGCAAAAAAATGTTTTCAATTGGGCTCTGCAGCTTCTAAGGTCAGCTCTGGCTGCCCTGAACTTCTTGTAGGCAAGTGGGGATATAAATAAAAAAATACCTCTGTTCTCCTTTCCTGTATATGACAAGAGATAGTGAAATAGATGGCGGGTAGAGCAATCCAGATGCTGGCTTAAGCTGGTGCAACTTCCCTGTGCCGGCCTCTGACTGTCACAAACGTGTACCATAGAGCACGTTCGTGACTACTGATAGAGATTTTAAAAGGTTAACCTATTTTCTCTTGTTAAGAAAAATAACTGAAATAGGAGCCAAGAAAAACACTGGTGTTTCCCGTAAAAAGATAAGAGATCATGTTATATCAAAGTGACCTAAAGAGATTGTTATTGACAGAACATGTAGAATTCCAAGAACTTGTGTAACCAGAGTTGTGGGCTAAGAACATTCGATCTCAGAGCAAACTGACGTCCTAGTTAAAGCTAGAACCATGCAGTGTCAATATATGCCAAATAAGGAGGTGGAAGTGTGTCACATGGTTGACTTGTTTGTCTCAAGTTATTTAATGTGAAGTTCTGGATGTGGTGCTCTGTGAAGCAAGATGAGAAGGAAGGAGTGCACATCTGTATCCATACTGAACTGATTTGGCTTGTAACTATGTAAATAAAACCTCCAAAAAGATTTTAAAAGTCTGTGGCTGTTTCGCATTGCGTCAGTGCAAAGAATCCCAGAATCTTTCCAACACTACTGTCAAGCTGGGCCCGCTGTTGCAAGGAGTGCAGTAGCCTCCCCACACCAGATCCAGCCTTGGATACAGTGAGTTTGTGTTGGCTGAGGCGGGCCAGCATAGGGGTGGGTGGGTGGGAGGGAGGAGTGGGAGGGTGGAATGGAGGTGGGGAGGGGGCGTTTTTGGATGGGGAGGGTGAACCAGGAGCCGTATCGGACCTAGGAAGTGATGGGACCAGCTGCAGTGCAGGCTGAATCCTAACCTTGTCCCTGGTCCAATGAGCCTGACATGGGGTGCTTGGATTTCACTGGCACAGATCCACCGGCACAGATTTCACTGCTTGAAATCACTGGCACAGATCCAAGTATGCCTGTGGGGTGACTGGGACATTAATCAGGGTAAGGAGGAAAATATCACTCCAAATTGCCCTCCAGCTGCCACTTAATTTGTGATGGCTACAGCATAGGCCACTCAGCCTGGCTGTTCCAGCACAAGTTTGGATTACACTCCAAGTTCCAGTGGGGGGAAACAGTTTCGAATGGGGATCATCTGCGATCAGTCAAGGCCATGATTCCTGGAGGACAGGTCAAAGATGACCTGCATCCAACAGCAATACAATTTAATCTGCCCGACCCCCTCCCCCATTCATTTTCATCAACCCTGTTCCCAAATAGAGTTCCGTGATCTTTCTGACAGTTTAGTTGACATGTTTTTCATTTAACCAGATGTCGCTTTTTGCTGGCCTGAATGGTGAAAGCCTGACTCGCCCTCTTGCAAAGTATACTGATATTACTAGTTCTATCAGTAATTAAATTGTCATTCTCTCAAATAATCTAGCCACTGCTGAGGGGGAGAAATCAAGAAAATCCAATTATTTGGATTTGACAGAGGTGCTAATTTGGCTTCAATAAAGCCTAATAGATTATCCCATGATGTGACATTATGAAATAGATTGTGGGGAGGGCGAGAGGGAAATTCGCCTGGGCCTTGGAGAGTTCAGCACATTTATAAATGAAAATTCTCTACCAGGAGGGCAGAGGGTCCCAGATGCTCTTTGGATGCTGCATTGCACCACAAGCAGCTGCTCTGCGTATGGGCTGAAAAGTCCCAGAAATATGGCAAAGAATGCCATGCACCTCCCTTAGCGTTTATGCTGCTGAGAACAATTCCAGCATTCCAGTCTGAAAGTTTCGTGATTGTTTTATAGAGTTATGACAGCAGAACAGAGTTTTGCTGGCCACCCCTTTCAAAAATGCAAGCAGAAAGAACTAGTCCTGATTCCTCTGCTAGAATGAGCTGGTCCAACTAAATCTAAAGGCAACCTGCAGTGATGTCACCAGATGCAGGAGACCAGCATGTCATCCCTATGCTGGACCTCCTCCCATGCAGTGGGTGAGACAATGCCCCAGATATTGGTTGGTTGGCAACTGTCAGTCTTGAAAGACTATGGTATAAGCCTACAGCACCCTGTATTCCCAAGTGGTCGCCCATCCAAGTACTAACCAGGCCCGACCCTGCTTAGCTTCTGAGATCAGACAAGATCAGGCATGTGCAGGGTAACAGTTGCCTCTGCTGGTTTTTCTCGTTATAACTTTTGATAGAATAGAGATATTTCAACGCAGTTTGTTTCATTGCATTATGCATGAAATTGCACATTGATTGATATGTAACATGATGGTATTATTCGAAGATACCTAGATTTAAAATTTTTTAGCAAGTACTGGTGTCACTCCTTGTCCCCTGCGCATCACCTGGTGCAACTTGCATCCCCTGCTCCCTCCTAGCAATGCCACTGGCAACCTGTGTCTGTGTCAAGGGTTTGAATTCCTTCTTTCCATTTAGAAGAGTAAACTTCTGTATGCTATGCAGTAGTTAGGACACCTGAAAGAACCCAAAGGTGCCCTTCCCCTTCTGAGAGTAGAACCGCCAGCTTCTTAGTTCATTAATCAAGGGCTAGCTGAAAGATAGGAGGGCTGCAAGCCCATGTTACAGCAGTATTAGCAACCCAATTACTCTTTCCCCAAGACGTATTTGAAATGGCTGGTGTGATTATATTACTTTTATAACGAGGCACCGTTTCCATCCTCATCTCCACCAGCTCAACCTTGGATTCTCTGTCTGCAAATGGAACATCGAAACAGCAGGAAAGGGGGTTTGCTCAGTAGTGTAGCTACAGAGCGTGGAGTGGAAAGGTGCCACAACGCACCATGGAACTGGCCCCTTCCACTAGCTGTTGGAGCCATTCTGGGAAGCAGTGGCAACACACAGCTGCTCTGCCAAATCCAAATCAATCAGAAAGAAGTTTTGGAGACATAGCGCATGTTCTCCTGAGACTGAAAGTCAAAGCAGGTCAAAAAGTTTGGGGACCCTGTTGAAGGATGGTGAAGGAGAAATTCCGTGGCATTGCACATTTACAAAAGTTCAAAGCACTTCCCTGGGAAGTCCCTCACCCTTGGTTGTTTGCATCCATTCTTTAGTGCAGAGCAATTACATGGCACACTTGGAGGGGACTGGTTGGCTCACTGTCACCACTTGAGGGTTGTACTTTGTACTCTCTGACTGGTAACAGCTTTTCATGGTTTCCAGTAAGGCTCTTCACCAGCCCACTGGTCTGAGATCTTTTCACTCAAGGTGCTTGGGACTGAACCTGGGAGGATCTTCTATATACAAGGCATCTGCTCTACCCCTGAAATATGGCATGTTTCTTGTTCTTGTGCTTGCCCTGCTTAATGCAAATGTGCAGCATCATCATCATCATCATTTATAAGAGTTTTGTTACTGGCTTTTCTGTATTTGTGAATAATTTTTCTTTTTTGAGGAAAAGCTACTAGGAACAAGCAACCATCCAAAGGACTCTAATAGCTTTGGGTTCAGCCACTCAGTCTTAGCTGTGAAACTGGAAAGGGCTTTCCCTGCTGGAGGCAAACCATGACTCCATTAGTATTTCTGTACTCGGCATCTCCGTAGCTAAACAAACGCAGATCCTTCGCTGTCTTGCGCCGTTTGTCTGATTCTTGTACATAACAGTGACCTTCATTCACAAGAGTGGGGTTCATAAACAGTGCCTTGAGAAAGAGTGTCGCTTTCCCAAACCTGCTTTGGGTGCTTTGGGCTGCCACTCAAGCATGCGTCAAATTAAAAGAACAAGTTCAGATTTGAATTACGCTGGCATCCAAGCGTTGCATAACCTTTACAGGGCAAAAACAAAAAAAAATACGAAAAGAAAAACTCAATTGTCTGAATGCAGTATGCAAGCAAACAAAAATGTGTGACTGCACAAAATTGCGCACCAGCACCTCAGTGCTGAAACTCTGCTGTACATTCCAGCTTGCTGACATATGGTTGCCTTGGTTAGCAGAAGCTGCCCAACTCAATCTCAGATACAGCTTTGCCCAGGCATCCCTATTACATGCAAAGAGCTAGTCCTGGCACCCCTCCAGTGATCCATCTGTGGTTAGATGTTGATGGCCCAGCAACAAAGAAGTGGGTAGGTTACAAAAATGAAAGGGACAGCCTTGATACTGTCATCCTGCTTGCTGGCTTTTCCTTTGTTCAACAGGTGGCTAGGTCAGGACAGTGAATCAATGGGAGCCAATGGTTAGGAGATGGAAGCATTAGCACCTGGTGTGGTCTCTCAAGTGTTTTGAATTAGTTAGTTATCCAACTGTGTTTGGAGGAGGTGATGCACCTTTAGTTGAGAAGAAGTGCCAAAGGAACAGCAGAAAATTCGGTTTGAAGGCAGTTTTGAATAGAAAGACTTAAGAATACAAAAAGAACCCAACTGGATCAGGCCAAAGGACCATCTAGTCCAGCTTTCTGTAACTCACAGTGGCCCAACAGATGCCTCAAGGACCCCACAAAATAACAAGATACCTGTATCCTGTTGCCACTCCCTTACATCTGGCATTAAGAGATAGCCTGCTTCTAAGATCAGAAGGCTGTGTATAGCCATCATGGTTTGTAACATGGGATGGACTTTTCCATCTGTCCAACCCCTTTTTAAAGGCATGTGGGCCAGGCGCCGTTATCACATCTTTGTGGTTAATTTTTCCACATATCTCATCATGGCAGGAGGAAGAGCATACACTCCTCAAAGGTGAATTGACCCAGTGAAAACTGCCCCAGGAACATCCTACTGTGTGGGGAAATGGGAAGCAAAAAAAAGACTTTTGGCTTCTGCAACTGTCCTCAGATGGCAGTGACATGACTGTTGTCAGTCCCATCTAACACCTCCACAGCATCACTGCTAACTTTTGCTGCACTTCGCTTAACTTGGATAGTTAACATTTGGCAGGGATCCAGAGGAGCTATTTGTTTGCCTAGGGATAATTTTGTTTTGGGGAATTTCAGGTTTTCAGGAAATATAAATCTATACTAAGACCATTCCAATGGGAAGGGGGTTCTGATTAGCCACAGAAATAATTCGGGGGCGGGGGAGGGAAAGGGAAAGCATACAGTGGCATGCCTAGAGGGGACGGGGCAAAAGCCCTAAGCGCCGCACCTGCATGGAGTTGCCAACCGCGTAGGAAGCCTTCTGAGGCTTCCAAAGTGGCCTCAAACAGTACTTCCAGTTTCCTGGAATGTAGGCCCTTCCCTGCCTTGCTTATTGCAGTGTCCTTCTTGAAACTGAAATCACACGGCAATTCTTACAGTTATATTTATGATTTTTTTCTCATTTTCATAGTCAATGGGTAATGCCTAGAAATAACATTGGCAGGATTTGAATCTATCTAGAAACTACAGCGACTTATTTGGGACACTTCCACCTGAATCTCTGAAGAGTAGGGACTGGCTGTTATGGTTACTCATTGAGGTGTGCAAACTTATTATTTTTAAAAAACCAAAAACTTTTTTTCTTTTACATTTTCATTTTTGCATGGTCCTGTGGCCTTTAGTTAAACTTTTGTTGTGTTACCTTTTGATTTATATAGGCCTAAATCCTAGCCAATTTAGGATTGCACCGTTCCCTTTTTTAAAGTTGATTTTTACTTCTGGTATTTTTTTTTTAAACAAAAAAGAAACCACGCGAGGGTCTTAGTGAGTAGCTACAGCTTCCCATTGGCATTCCTTGGGGGGGTGAGGGAGGGCAAAAACCCCGGGGCCCTATGCCTGTGGGATTGGCACTACTGCCTACGCCACCCCATTGCCGCCTGCCCTCTGGAGCCCTTCTCAGAGCTGGGGAGGCCTCGCACAGTGTCCTCTAGCCCTCACAAAGTGTTCTGAGGCCTCTGGAGAGCCATTAAACATCACTTCCACTTTTCCAACAAAAACCAGATGTGTTGTTTAAAAGCCTTCCAGAGGCCACAGAAGGCTTTCGGAAGGCGAGCGTGTACTGCACAAGGCTCAAGACATGACCAGTAAGTGGGGGGATGGCAGTCTCGGGGGGGCAGCATTCTATGGTCCTGGCCCCAGATAGCACATGGACCAGGATCACAATTGCAGCTTCCCAGGGGCCAATTTCATTTATCACATGGTGACCTACAGTGCAGCATCATTATGGCACATTGTTGCAAGAAATTGGCAGTAACCATTTTTTTTTAGCCAGTAATGTATCACAATGCTGGTGCCTTTCCTTCAATCCTTGTCCAACAATGGCTAGCCAGATAACTCTGGATCATCTCAGGAAGGGCATAAAAGCTTTCCTGTTTTACCCACCATCTGGTATTCAAATATGTCGTCTCTGTACGTGAAGTTTTCACAGTTAATAGTAGCTATCATAACCAGGAGTTAACTAAACGATAATGTAGCCTTAATACATCAAATGTTTCTAATTCATGTTCAAGCCACTAAGCTAATGGCCAAGATAACATCTATGGCGACAAATTTCATAAATATACAGTGTATGAAGTGCTTCGTTATTAAAATATTTGTATCCCATCTTTCCATCCTGAAATGGAATTTTCAAGGCAACAATCACAGCAGAAACCAGTAAAGGGATTTTTAAAATCATAAAAACAAAAAGCACTTAGCAATAGTAAATAAGACAAATATTACAATAGTTCCAACAATTATTTTATTGACATTTTCAACAAACTTCAAAGGTAAATTGCAGGAAAAAATATTTAAAGTAAAAAAAAAAATTACTTATTGATGTTTTTACCCCACCTGCCCCCCCCAACAACAAAGGGCCAATAAAACATTGAAATACTATAAAATCATATCATAGCAGTGCAATAAAAGTTGATTAAAAATCTGAAAACACTGCATAAGTACAGCCACAGGAGCAAACTGAACAATCAAACCAGCAGTATAAAACAGCACAGCACAATAAAACCATAATCTAAGCAATGCTCCCTGTAATTTTTACAGGTGGTTCACAGAGCCTGCACAGAACATGTTGTCATTACCAAGCTCTAGAGCTCCATGATGGAAGCTGTGCAGTGCTCCAGTTTGAACTATGAAGCCGCACAGCTTAAAGGGAATGCTGCATCCAAGTGGCATAAAAAACTAAAACAGTGTAAATCAATATGAAATAGAAGCATGTCCAACCCAACACATCAAAGAACATAAGAAGAGCCCCGCTGGATCAGGCCAAAGGCCCATCTAGTCCAGCTTCCTGTATCTCCCAGTGGCCCACCAAATGCCCCAGGGAGCACACAAGACAACAGGCACAACCTGCGTCCTTGTGCCCTCCCCTGCATCTGGCAATCAGAGGCAGCCTGCCTCTAAAACCAAGAGCTTGCACATACCTACTATGACTTGTAACCTGTAATGAACTTCTCCTCCAGAAATTTGTCCAATCCCCTCTTAAAGGTATCCAGGAAAGATGCCATAACTACTTCTTGTGGCAAAGAGTTCCACAAGCTAATTACACGCTGGGTAAAGAAATATTTTCTTCTGTCTGTCCTAATTCTCCCAACACTCAGCTTTTGTGGATGTCCCCTGGTTCTGGTGTTATGCAAGAGGGAAAAGAGCATCTCTCTATCCACTGTGTCCATCCCCTGCATGATTTTGTATGTCTCAATCATGTCCCCCCTCAGGCGGCTCTTTTCTAGACTGAAGAGGCCCAAACACTGTAGCCTCCCCTTCACCCATTAGAAAGCCACCTGAAAAAGAAAAATATACAGGTATCACTGGGACGATAGATCTCCAGGGAGGGTGCTATTCTCATATCCAAAGGAAGGGAATTCCATACTGGGTTGCCACCACAGAAAAGGCTCTACCTCTTACCACTGCCCCCCTGTCTCAGGAGGGTCCTCTCACATGACCTCAGGTGATGGACTGGAGTGTAAGGAAGAAGGGTGTCCCTCGAATGCCAAAGTTCTATGCACCAGGGCCAATGTTGCCAAACACAACCATGACTCAGCAGCAGCTGGACCTGTCCAGTAGCCACCAAGCCAAGCCACACCACCTAATATCTCCCCATGGCCTGCTGCTCCAGTAGACCTGGATGCAAACATTATTCAACAGAATTATTGAAAGACATCTCTAAAAAGTGTTTTCAATTGAATCCCAGAGATGAAAACAGAGGGGGCTAGCAAGGAGTTCCTCATCCTGGTTGCCACCATCAAGAAGACCCTTTGCTCACCAATTGCACCTCAGAGAACATGGAATGCAGTCTCCTCTGAAGGCTCGATGCACGAACAGGTCTGTATGTGTTGGTGGTACTTGAGAAGTTGAGGTCCCACAAAGGTAAAAGACAGTGCTTAACAAACTGGAAACCGGTCAAGTTGGTAAATGTTGATATTATAGGCTCTGAGAAATAGGATCTCATCAGAAGTCCTGCTGCTGAATTTTGCATGAACTGACGTTTCCAGGCACTTTTAAAAGGCAACCTCACATGGAGCACAACAGGCTAGACTAAGCAAGATACTAGTCTATTCTAGATACAAAATCATGTACAACAGAGGCAAGAAATGCCTTTGTTTTGTCAGTCCTGAGACTACTGCCAACCAACTTTACTGGGTGACCCTTTTCCATCTCCACTATGTCCTTTTTGAGATGTGGCAACCAGAACTGGATGCAATACTCCAGGTATGACCATACCATCAATTTGTTTAACTCCATTATAATATTAGCATTCTTATTCTCAATATCTTTTCTAATGATACCAAGCATGGAATTGGCCTTCTTCACCACCACCACACATTGGGTCTACACTTTCATCGAGCTGTCCACAAGCACCCCAAGATCTCTCTCCTGATCTGTCTCAGACAGCTCAGAACGCATTAGCCTATATATAAAGTTTTGATTATTTGCCCCAATGTGCATGACTTTACATTTACTTATATTGAAACGCATCTGCCATTTCGCTGCCCAGTCTCCCAGCTTGGAGAGATCCTTCTGGAGCTCTTCACAATCTCTTCTGGTCTTCACCACTCGGAAAAGTTTGGTGTCGTTCACAAACTTGGCCATCTTGCTGCTCAACCCTGCCTTCAGGTCATTTATGAACAGGTTGAAAAGCAGAGGAGAAACAAGAAAAACATTTTAAGAAGTTATCAGTAACATTATAAGAGGAACAAGAGGAGAAACATTTCTCTTGCATTGCACCATTCATAATTTTATATGATGCAGGAACGGTGTCTGGGAGGGAGGGGCGAATCCAATTGCCAGGTTTTCCGAGAGCAAGTGCAGTTCAGCTAAGAAAACATTTCAGACAAAGAAGACAGGGGGAAATGGGGAAAGGAAGAGATAGTGAGTTTGCCTGCCAGGCAGGTTTTTGCAAGATCTCATCGTTCTATTTATAACTCGGCGTGCCATGTTAGATTATCTCACACTCCAGGAGATGCACACCATGTATGCCACAAAATGCATTCGAAACACTACGGGTTATGTCCAGAACAAATGTCTGTGGCCCTCAGATTTCTGCAGAGCTTGGAGGTATGTTATCTGGCAGGCATTGTCAGGTCCTCCAGCAAAGATCGGTTTACAACCTGTGAGGCCTGTCCGAACGCAGCATGATTACCTTTCACGTCTTGCCACCTTGACAAGTTTGAAAACTCCCTGCGCGAGGACTAAAAATACTCCAATGAGCTGACCCTCCCTGTTATCACTCTAGGAGGAATCTGCAGCGCAGACTATTCTATATTTATGGTCCTATATTTAAACTGAAAGAGGAGCTTTTGTCTCAAGGGCAAAGGAAGCTCTCTGATCAACGCTTTTTAAGTGTTTACAGGAAACTGTCACAAACAACTTGCTAGACACGTCTAGGATTCCCTAATGCTCTTGAACAGCCTGAAGGAGCCATTTTGTAAAGTGTTCTCAAATCTCATTGAGTTCTTCGGAGTGTCTTACAAAAGGCAACTGAGTCAACTGCCCCTCATCAGACTGTTTTTCTATTTTGCTGCAAGGGATCGCGCTTAATGGAGTATCTTGTGGAGAACCCTGGGAAACCCTCCTTGCCTGGCCAGAAACAGCCTTGCCATTTGGTGACTATTTCTTTTGAACCCATTTTCACCCGGTCCACATGTGTACACATTTGGTCCCTCTTGTGCATATGCAACGTTGGGCAGGAATGGCTTAAAGGCAAATGAAAATGGATTGATTAAGCAACATGAAAACCGACCATCTGTGGCCCAATTTCCATAGGATGTGACGGCTGCTCTTCTAACATAGGGCTCTAATGAGCGTGATGAATGTGACAATCCAGTGTGCTGTGGTGGTGGTGAAGAAAGCCAATTTCTTGTTTGGGATAATTAAGAAGAGGATTGAGAATGATTGATGATTGGCAACCTTCAGTCTCGAAAGACTATGGTATAAGCCTACAGCACCCGGTATTCCCAAGTGGTCTCCCATCCAAGTACTAACCAGGCCTGACCCTGCTTAGCTTCCGAGATCAGATGAGATCGGGCATGTGCAGGGTAACAGAATAAAACAACCAATATTACCTAGCACCCCCCAATAAAGACACAGGCAAGGGCATATGGTACAAAGGGCCACTTTATTAACTATTTAAATTACCATAAATTGCAACAGAGCCTAACAACTAAGGGCCCAATCCTATCCAACTTTACAGCACTGGTTCAGCTGCAGTGCAGCCTCGAGGCAAGGGAACAAATGTTCCCTTACTTTGTGGAGGCCTCCATAACTACCCTCCCACCACAAGATGCAGCGCATACCCCATTGGCACGATTACACCAGAACTGGAAAGTTGGATAGGATTGGACCCTTAGTCGTGCAGGTTCTACATGGGGGAAGCAGAGCTGCCTGTCTACTTCCCCCTATAGCAATTTTAGGCGACCACACCCAACTCTGGGCTGCGTCAGTACAAGCCTGCCATTATCACCCCGTAGGGTCAGGGTGGCAGGCTAGCTCAGGCCACCTGAGCAACCCCGCAGTGCGCCTTTGCTACCAGGCCGAGGTTCATCCACCCTACCTCACCCAGCTGGGAAGGCCAGCATGAGCTAGCATGGAGTCCACCCGGCCCTTGCCACCCTGTGGTGTACACCAAGATGACCTTACCTACCCAAAACCTGTACGACACCTGCCTAAATTGACCAACAAGACCTATTAACATCTCTCCACCCCTAACTCCACAGTCTGGGGTAGGCGAAAAAACCACCAACCAGTGTGCCAATTAGGCTGATGACAAAAACTTCCTACCCGGCCCGCATAGGTGACCAGCTAGCCTCAGACTGCCAGAGGGTGAGTGGGTGGGGATTGCTGCCTAGTCCCGACTGAGCGGGCTCCCCTGTGCAGCATACACGTGGCCCCGATCCAATTTGCCCCCAGTCAATAGGCTGCAGGGGCTGGCCTCTCCTGTACCTCTTGCGGGGGCAGGGCAAACGCCGGTAGCACGTTAATTCATGTGCCACCAGAATTATTATGCCATTGTACAAATCAATGGTGAGTCCACATCTGGAGTATTAAGAACATAAGAACAGCCCCCCACTGGATCAGGCCATAGGCCCATCTAGTCCAGCTTCCTGTATCTCACAGCCGCCCACCAAATGCCCCAGGGAGCACACCAGATAACAATTCAGATAACAATGTGTCCAATTCTCATTACCACCTCTCAAAAAGGACATAGTGGAACTAGAAAAGGTACAGAAGAGATCAACCAGAATGATTACTGGGCTGGAGCACCTTCCTTATGAGAAAAGGCTACTGCGTTTGGGCTCTTCTGTTGGTAAAAAAAGGCACCTGAAGGGGAGATGGCTGAGATGTACAAAATTATGCAGAGGATAAATAGAGGAATGTCCTTTTCCCTCTCACAGAACTAAGACATCCACTAAAAAGGAAAGTTGGGAGACAAATATTCTATTAGAACAGACAAAAGAAAATATTTCTTTACCAAGTGTGTAATTAGTCTGTGGAATTCAATGCCACAAGACGGGGTGATGGTGTCCAGCCTAGATGCCTTTACAAGGGGATTGGACAGATTTCTAGAAGTCTGTACAGGTTACAAGCCATGGTGGTTATGTGCAATCTCCTGGTTTTAGAAGTAAGCACCCCTGCCATAAATGGATCTAGCCTATGTTGGAGCCAGAAAGATGCCAGTGGGGGAGGGGGGTTATGGACAGTTTGGAAGAGGTTTGAGGTGGTGAGTAGGGAGGACAAGGGACAATTCATGGGTGGGAGGGGGAGGATGTTCGTGGCAGTAGTGCATGCTGGACCCTATCCCCATTTTCCTGGCCCAACACACCCCCGCCTCTCCTCTGACCTATGCCGGCAAAATAGCTGGCATAAGTCTAAGTAGACCCACTGACAGACAGATGGCAAATGGAGAGATAAGTAAAAAAATATTTTTGCTATCCCAGACTGTCTGGTTGCTCCCCCACCACCACCATATCATGCAGCATGTGCTCCATCTGCATGGCTACATAGCATAAAATGGTGGGGCAGAGTATAGCGCTCATAGTCAAGTGAATGAGCACGATCAATGAGATGCCACCAAAGCCCAATAAGGTGGCAGTATGTTCCTCTTGGCCCAACACTTCACTAGGGACTAGTGTCACGTACAGAAGAACTGTCAATACACATCCAAAGTTAAGCCTCTCCAGAGGATGTGCATGTTATGGGGACCACAATGGTACGAGCCATTCTGGGTAGCGACACCAATGTACAGGAGATGCCATTTGGTTCAGTAAGCGCCTGCACTTTGCCTTCGCTGCCCAGAATGGCTGCAGTGGTGAGTGGGAGGGGCTGCTTACACAGTGCATTGTAGCTCCTTACATTCGTGTGCCCCCCCCCCAGCTTATCTACTGGCTTAGGTACACTGGTACACTCACAAAGAGAGTCTGGTCCAACAAGAAGCTGACGGAACATACCAAGATCCAGGTCTACAGAGCTTGCGTCCTGAGTACACTTCTGTACTGCAGCGAGTCATGGACTCTTCGCTCACAACAGGAGAGGAAACTGAACGCTTTCCACATGCACTGCCTCCGATGCATCCTCGGCATCACTTGGCAGGACAAAGTTCCAAACAACACAGTCCTGGAACGTGCTGGAATCCCTAGCATGTATGCACTGCTGAAACAGAGACGCCTGCGTTGGCTCGGTCATGTCGTGAGAATGGATGATGGCCGGATCCCAAAGGATCTCCTCTATGGAGAACTCGTGCAAGGAGAGCGCCCTACAGGTAGACCACAGCTGCGATACAAGGACATCTGCAAGAGGGATCTGAAGGCCTTAGGGATGGACCTCAACAAGTGGGAAACCCTGGCCTCTGAGCGGCCCGCTTGGAGGCAGGCTGTGCAGCATGGCCTTTCCCAGTTTGAAGAGTCACTTGGCCAAGAGTCTGAGGCAAAGAGGCAAAGAAGGAAGGCCCATAGCCAGGGAGACAGACCAGGGACAGACTGTACTTGCTCCCAGTGTGGAAGGGATTGTCACTCCCAAATCGGCCTTTTCAGCCACACTAGACGTTGTTCCAGAACCACCTTTCAGAGCGCGATACCATATTCTTTCGAGACTGAAGGTTGCCAACAACAAGGTACACTGGTCGCCCAGAACACATGATACGGCTACCTTTCTGAAACTAAACAGACCTAGATCTGGTTAGCACCTGAATAGATCTGCCTAGAAATCCTATATCTCCCATATACCCACACTGAGTTCCACAGTGGAAGATAGAAACTTAATAAATGGATACACTGATTTGGTGCACCCAAGCCACATTGGAATCCATGTATTATTAATGGACAAAACCCTAATGTGATATATGAATTCTTGTTAACGATAATGCTTAACATTATGTAGCATTGAAAAGTGTACAACGGAATGAGAGTTTCAAGCCTTCAAAGCACAGGTTACTTCCAAGAAGACCAACCATCTGGCAATGCTTTAAGCAAATCATAGAGATAGATCAATTCACCAAAACCTACATCAGTCCTGCAGACAGGAGCTGTGACTGACATAATAGTCACTTCTCTAAAGCCACATACTGAGTTTCTGGTAAAGGAATATTGGCACACTGGGGGCCTTCTGCCTCATAAATTGGACTCTTACAACCCAATCCTGAGCTGCCCGGAGTGCAGAGCTGCAGTGCCGAAAATAGCTGCCGTGGAATCCTGAACACAACCAGGCAGCCACCGGTGGCTCCTCAGGGAAAGGGGAGGTTCATCCCCTTTCCCCAGCTAAGGGAAGTAGCCCTGCAATGTGCTACTCGATTCTATGGCAACACTTGTGTCGCCGTAGAATCAAGAGCCTCCTCAGGCAGCAGATCCAACATGGAGGCTCAGGATCTGGTAGAGCGGAGCTCCACCAGTCCCGCCTTGCTCCCATGCTGCTCCCTCTCTTGGCACACTTCCTCCTCGCTTTCTCCCATGCTTCCACTCACCTCTCCACCACCAAGAAGTCTGTGTGACCGCTGAGCCACGGAGCACCGGTGATCCACCGGCACTAGCCCAGCACCGGCCAGCGCTGGCCTGGCACTGAGGGCCATGAACATGCTTTTATAGCATGTTTGCGACAATCACCACCAGCGCAGCCCTGGCAATTTGATCTCAGGATTGAGCTCTTAGCTGCTACACTACACCAGCTCTGTTCAGTTGAGGCTGCAGATATTACCAAGAAGCCCTAAGCCATGGGCAACAAGTAGCGTAAGACAGCATCTGTGACACAACTCCCAAGTCCTGTCCTGACATTCAGCAAGTTCTTACTGCTCAATTCAAGGCCTGCTTTTTTTTTTTTTTTTTTTTTTTTGCACTCATAAGACTGACATGAGCTTTCATGTATTCTGAAGCTACAGGCAAGAAGGTGATGTGCTGTTGTTTGGTCCTTTTTGTTCAGCACATCAATTCTGACACTTTTAGAGATGCTTTTGGAATTTTGTGATGAAAGGGAATGGAAGGAGCAGATATGAAAAGGCCTTGAAGGAGAGCAAGAAAAGAATCCAAAGTAGAAGAACTCCCCAAATCTTATCTCTGTTGGAAAAAAAGTTCACCAAATATAATCAGATCTCATTAAAAAATGTGATGACATTCAAAACACATGTGTGCACACTTGAACTGATATATACTAGATCAGGGGTTCTCAAACCTCCCCCACTGTGACCCACCGGTTCTGCAGTGGAGGGATCTGCAACCCATCAGTTCTGCAGTGGAGGGATCTGCAACTCTCCTCCTTCTCTGGTGCCAGGCCTCCTCAGGCCTCTTGAAGCAACCAAAATTCACTTTATGAACCTGGAAGTGAACCAGAAGTGATTTTTCCAGCTGCTTCTGGTGGCTTGCGGAGGTCTTCTGAGGCCTGAAGAGGCCCAGTGTGGCCTCCAATTGCATCCAGAGGGCTCCAGCGTGGAGCAAACCAGACTAATGGGAGGGTCCAACCCAGGACCCAATGGACATCAGTTTGCAACCCACAGTTTGAGAAACGCTATACTAATAAATGTTTATGAAACTTCACAGGTGGAGTACCTGGTGTGCTTGAGAGGCAAATCTAGCTCCTTCCCCTTTTTTACCATTACCACAGCCCCTTCCCTTCCTTCACTCCCTTCCTCCCATCTGCTCCAGCCCCTCTTCCCTCCTAGTTGTAGTCCCCAATGTCACCCCACCCCAACTGCTGTCACGTTCTTACTCTACTGCCAGAATTTGTCCTAAGTATGTATTAAGAGCATGAGAGTTCAGGTTTTCAGAACAAGTTGTCAGCTGTGGAGCTGTCCAAGGTTCTGCATCCCTTGTCAATCTACGTTCATTCAAACTGAATCTGCTCTTCAAGTTACCTCTTGAAAATTTGTCTTGAAGATCATATTGGATGCTTAGATCCAAAAAGTTTTGGTTCTTTACAGTTGTTCTCTTATTCAAGCTGGCATCACCCTATTTATTTTATTTAGCGTATGGCATATAATACATAGACTTATATATCAGTTAGACTAGATCAAATGTCAATGTCCAGTTCATGCAGCCATTCAAGGACAGAGTTACAGAAAGGGACAGAGTCAAAGAAAAAGTCAGACCATGGGCCACTATATGCCCTCAGTTTGCAGCCAGACACAATGTGGTACATGGTTTGGTGGGAGAACCCACAATCACACTGATTGATTGATGATGCTTTACTAGGAGGCCTTCATGGTTCAAAACTCCTAACTGGGATCAATGCAATGCCACATTGGTGTGGCTGAATCAGTGCTGGGGGAGTTGTGCTGGTTTGGGCTCTGGGCTGTGAGACTATGACAGTCCCTCCCCAAGAAGTCCATATTTCCCACTCAGTAAGTGTCTTCTGCTGCTTTGTCAAAACCTTTTTGTTTAGATCAGGGTTGGCAATTAATTTACTGTTAGATCCCACTCCAGATGCCAGGACAGGCTGCTGCAAAGCACATGAACAGCCTTTGGGTATGGAAACACACAAGCGAGTCTCTATTTTTGCTGTTTTGTGAAATGTTGTAGGATATGCACCAAGGGCTTGCATGATCAGACTAACAGTTTTCCTAAATTTCTTTCTGTTTATAGGAGGGTTTTTTTTTTCTCAATTCTAATGTATAATATATAACTATGTTTAAACTTCCATGAATTCCCCATGATTGCAGAGTACTTAAACTGCACTGATTTCCCATAATAGTCAGCTTGGCAAATTTTATGCTCTAAGCATTGTAATAACATAATTTTTAAATAGGCCTCCTGAAATATTAATCAGACTGTTCAGTGCTCTTTCATGCTGCCTCAGTTTTAACTTTTTTCATTTCATGCCTTCAAATATTCTCCCCCTCCTTCTTTGCGTCCCATATCCTCCCATCATCAATTCACCCACAGAATGATTCACACTTTGTGAGATTTGGGGGCTTTAGGCTTAATTTTATTCCCAAATAAGAATTTCCAAATATAATTTCACTTTATTTGGTTTTATTCATGACTTATGTATTTACTAATGACATTTCAATCCCCCTGGTCCTCCATGGAGCTCAATATATATACCCCCGGGCCCTATGACACAGTTTAATATTTTCACAACAACCTTGTGAGGTGGGTTAGGCTGAAAAACAGTGACTAGGCCCAAATCATCTATGGCTGGATGATTCTATGGCTAGGCAGGGATTTGAACCTGGATCTTCCTAGTCCAGTGCTATAGCTGCTCTATGTAAAAATTTACTCATTTATTTAATACATTTATTCAGTCATGAAATGAGTAAATGACTCATGAAATAAGGACCCTCAGGGTGGTGTACACTGTAGCATTATTAGGCTAAAATCCTATGCACTTTTCCTGGAAGTAAGCACAATGAGCACATTGAGCACAATGGGATTTTGCTTCTAGGTAGACATGCAAAGGATTGTGCTGTCATACAATAAAAATTAAAAACTACAATAAATGATTAAAACTACAGAGCAAAAGGATTAAAACTACAGAGCAAAATGGAACATATCACCTTCAATAGGAAACAGTAAAATGGGCTGAAGCTGCAGACAAGAAGTTTTTAATTAATTTTGAAAGAAACATTTACTGCACAGGAAACATTGTATTTTATTTATTTATTTAATCCTATTTCTACCCCACCTCTCTCCCCCTAAGAGGACCCAAGGTGGCTTACAACAATCCAAAAAGTACACAAATAATAAAAACACAATTTTTAAAATTACAACATAATATTAATAAAACAATCTAAAAACAGATCACAACAAAGTTGTAGAAGGATCTTTGCCACAGGAATAGGCATTGCTGAATAACACAGCCTTATAGTAAGTGCTATATGGAGTCTCCATTTTAATTCCATTTCCAGTTCATTGCAAAAAATAAAAAAAAAAGGCAAATTCTTAGCAGCACTAAAGGCACCTTGTGTAGCGGGAACCCTAGAATGAATCAGAATAGTTTAAATAAATTGAAGTGCTCCTGAAAAAACGTTTTAACTAATATTCATTGGGTTACGTTCTTTCTTCATAGTAATGGTTCTCTTTTATTTCTGCTATTTATTATAGTTTGTTGACTCCATCCTGGATTTGGACAGGGGTGCCCAAACCCTGGTTCAGGGGCACTTGCGGCCCTCGGGGACTCCCAATCCAGCCCGCAGGGAGCCCCCTGTCTCCAATGAGCCTCTGGCCCTCCGGAGACTTGCTGGAACCCATACTGGTCTGACGCAACTGCTCTCAGCAAGAGCGCAACTGTTCTACCTCTCATGTGAGCTATGGGATGAGAGCTTGCTGCTTGCTGTTTCACGTCTGTGATGCAGCAGTGGTAGCGAAGGTAAGGCCAGCCTTGTTTGTGCAAGGTCTTTTATAGGCCCTGAGCTATTGCCAGACCTTCATTCATTCATATAAGTTCCATCTCTAATATATTCATTTATGTAAATTTATGTAAATTTATTCAAATTTGAAATATAAATTAACCCCCCCCCCGACCCTGACACAGTGTCAGAGAGATGATGTGGCCCTCCTGCCAAAATGTTTGGACACCCCTGATCTAGAATCACAAACAGCTAATCCACATTAAATATTTTTTATTGTCATAATCCCCTTAATTGATTAGTGGGCCTAAAACACATATGCACTCACTATTCATCTGAGAGCTATATTTCTCCAACTCAAGAGTTGCACCAGTATAAGTCTAACACAGACCACATTCAAATTCCTGGTTGAAAACAAACAGAAATTCCACGTCTAAAATAATAAAGTTTGACAAACAACACTATAGCATTTATTGTTTTGACCAGTGGGGAGAAGAGGCAAGAAATGAAGGAAAGGGCAGAGAAAATTATACAGATTTAGAAAAAAGATGGAAGATAGAAAGGTACATTTAATAGTTCCAGACACAAGCAACCCAGTTCAGGTTTTTACTTTCAGTCAGCAATTATCTAAGACCTTATCTCATTTATATGGTAATATCTTGTCTCATGTCAACTCCAGAAACAGAGCTAGCAAGCTAAGCAGAGCTGGCTTCTCTGATAGCCCCTTCAACGTTCTGGCTGGTTGAAAACCCACCATTCGTGGGTGTAGAAGAAGTCTTGATTGGTGGTTTGGGGAGAGTTTCAGCCTATTAGACTTGCCAATGAGCCAAGTTTAGTGATGCTGTGAGGCGCATAATAACCTGCGGAATCTATTGCAGCCAGGGATTTGATTTAACTCTTTGTAGCTCATGGCAGGTTGAGACCAAAAAAACAACGTTTGAGGGATTTATCTGCCCAGGTTCAGTTCAGGCCTGTGGTGATTTCTCAAGAGATTCCCCTTACCAAAAAGGCCCACCTCCTTACTGGACAGCTATGTAACTTGGGATGCAAACCTATATATACACATTTACCTGGGATTAACCACCATTGAACCCAGTGGTACTTACTTACAGTGGTACTTTTAGAGCCCAATCCTATGCATGCCTACTCAGAAGTAAGTCTCATAATAGTCAATGGGACTTACTCCCAGGTAAATGTGCCCAGGCTTGCAGCTGGGCAGCCCAATTCTATGCTGCCCAGAGCACAGTGCTGCTGTGGTGCTGAAAATGACTGCCACTGCAACCTGAGCACTAAATGGGCAATTCCTGCAGCACCTTGGAAGAAGGGGACTTTTGTCCCCTTCCCCCAGGTAAGGCGAGTAGTCCTGCAACGGGGCTACTCGATTCTACGGTAACTCTTGGGTCACCATAGAATCAACAGCCTCCGTGTCGGGCAGCAACATGAAGGTTCAGGATCCGGTGAAGTGGAGCTTCTCTGGTCCTGCCTCCCTTCCGTCCCGCTCCCTCCCTCTGGCAGGCCTCCTCCCTGCCCTCTTCCTGCCCCAGAACACCTCCTGCTCACCTGCCCCCATGCTCCCACTTACCTCTCCACTGCTCGGTGGTCCACTCCGCAGGTGCTAGTGTCTCGCAAACTTGCTTTAAGGCACGTTTGCAACAGTGCATGCCGGTGGTAAGCTGGTGCACACTGTTTAAGATTGGGCCCTTCCACTGTTTAAGATTTAGTCTTCCAAAAAGGAGAACAATGACTTCTAAAGTTCCTCAACAAAGATTCCCAAGTAAACACAGCAGTCACAGGACAAGACGAGTTCTCTAACAAACTACAAATGAGTACTAGAACTAGAAACAGAGGGTAAAAAGCAAAGTGACTAGAAATTGCACTCTGTAATTCTCACAATGGAGGGAAGTGAGGTGTGAGGTCCTGCAACGGCCTGTATTGGGACTGCTGCCATGTAACTTATTCATATATGAACTAGAGCCAAAGATGAGCAGTGCAGGTAGCTAGGTTTGTAGATGACATGAAATATTCAAGGTTGTGTTAATCCATGCAGAAAGTGAAGAAAGTCAGGTCCAATAAGAAGCTGACGGAACATACCAAGATCCAGGTCTACAGAGCTTGCGTCCTGAGTACACTTCTGTACTGCAGCGAGTCATAGACTCTTCGCTCACAACAGGAGAGGAAACTGAACGCTTTCCACATGCACTGCCTCCGACGCATCCTCGGCATCACCTGGCAGGACAAAGTTCCAAACAACACAGTCCTGGAACGTGCTGGAATCCCTAGCATGTATGCACTGCTGAAACAGAGACGCCTGCGTTGGCTCGGTCATGTTGTGAGAATGGATGATGACCGGATCCCAAAGGATCTCCTCTATGGAGAACTCGTGCAAGGAAAGCGCCCTACAGGTAGACCACAGCTGCGATACAAGGACATCTGCAAGAGGGATCTGAAGGCCTTAGGAGTGGACCTCAACAAGTGGGAAACCCTGGCCTCTGAGCGGCCCGCTTGGAGGCAGGCTGTGCAGCTTGGCCTTTCCCAGTTTGAAGAGACACTTGGCCAACAGTCTGAGGCTAAGAGGCAAAGAAGGAAGGCCCATAGCCAGGGAGACAGACCAGGGACAGACTGCATTTGCTCCCACTGTGGAAGGGATTGTCACTCCCGAATTGGCCTTTTCAGCCACACTAGACGCTGTTCCAGAACCACCATTCAGAGCGCGATACCATAGTCTTTTGAGACTGAAGGTTGCCAACAACCACAGTGAAGAACTCCAAAAGTGTGTTTACAAACTGAATGAATGGACAACAAATTGGCAAATTTGGTATAATATAAATATGGAAAATGATGCGCTCAGGGCCAAAAAAAAAAAAAACCGCAAAAAACCCCATAACTTTACTTATAAACTCATGAGGTTCTCAGCTTGCTGGACTGTGACTATCCAAGAAAAAGATCTACGGTGTTGGTGGATAGCTCAATGAAAATGTCAACTCAGTGTACAGCTGTGGTGATCAAGTTGAAATCTAAGTGAGGGATTAGTAGTAAAGGAACTGAAAATAAAAGCACCAATATCTATGGTTCAATAAAAAGACTGGAATGCTGGGTACATTTCTTGTCACTCCAGCACAAACATAATATGATGGTGTTGCAAAATGCAGAAAAGGACACTCAAAACAATCAAGGGGTTGAGGCATTACTGAAGGGATAAGGGCTTTTCACAGCCCAGTTCTAAGCTCCCCAGCACCAACAGGTGCAGTGGCACCAAAATGGCTCCATAAATCAGTGCAAGGGCAAAATAATACGGACAAACCCCCACAATCTGTGAGGAAGTCAGTCCTTGGGGGGGGGGGGCTTCAGCCTAAGATGAAGGGTGCTTCTGTTCTCGAGGAGCAGAACATAGCCACTGGCTCACCAACTCACCCTCTCTCTGATGGACAAATCAGAGCAGTTTCCTATCTGACAGAGAGACCATGGACCACTGCACCTACCACGCCCACACCAGTCCATTGCAGACAATTAAGTGCGCAGCCACAGGAGAACATGTGGATGGTTCCAGAGGCTGCTGGACTGCCCTGATTTCAGGCCCCTCTGAGCCAAGGGAGAGCAGGATGGCCCACACAGACACCCGCCAATCACCAGACCAAAGCAGCTTGGAAACTGCCTCCTGTGCTCCTGCAGACCATGAACCACTAAATTAGAAAAATGGTATACACTGAAAACCCAGAAGCCTACATCCTTAGGGATAGCCCAATTTTCTCTAATTAAGAATGCAATCCTAACCACGCTTTCCTGAGAGTAAGCCCCATTGAACAAAATAGAACTTACTTCTGAGTAGACCTGGTTAGGATTGTGCCCTAACTCAACAATGTGAGTATTCAAAGGGTATGAATTCAATCTGGAATCACTGAGGGAAGCAAATGATCACCACATTCAAAGGCATTCAGCACTAACAGGAACTAAATAAAATTATGTCAAATGGAACACTCAGTATTACTGAACATATGAAACAGCCATACTGATTTTAGAACACAGCATTGGTCAGTTAATCTAGCCAAGAACTGTTTGCTTCTGGCAGTAGGTCTCAGTTTCTTTTAAATAGAGATGTAGGGAACTGAACCTGGAACCTCATACATGCAAAGCATATATCCTGCAGTTGAGCTGTGAGTCCATATCTATCTCATCATGACATGGCCTCATGGAAGGAGCTCTTAAAGTTAGCCCTTGCACTGTAAAGGCTTAACTAGTGACTGGTAACAAAATTTGTACTGCATGGTAATATAAGAACATAAGAACAGCCCCACTGGATCAGGCCATAGGCCCATCTAGTCCAGCTTCCTGTATCTCACAGCGGCCCACCAAATGCCCCAGGGAGCACACCAGATAACAAGAGACCTCATCCTGGTGCCCTCCCTTGCATCTGACATAGCCCATTTCTAAAATCAGGAGGTTGCACATACACATCATGGCTTGTAACCCATAATGGATTTTTCCTCCAGAAACTTGTCCAATCCCCTTTTAAAGGCATCTAGGCCAGATGCCATCACCACATCCTGCAGCAAGGAGTTCCACAGACCAACCACATGCTGAGTAAAGAAATATTTTCTTTTGTCTGTTCTAACTCTCCCAACACTCAATTTTAGTGGATGTCCCTTGGTTCTGGTGTTATGTGAGAGTGTAAAGAGCATCTCTCTATCCACTCTGTCCTTCCCGTGCATAATTTTGTATGTCTCAATCATGTCCCCCCCCAGGCGTCTCTTTTCTAGGCTGAAGAGGCCCAAACGCCGTAGCGTTTATAAGATAAGAAATGGAGAGACCACAAGGGAGGGCCATGGCACAGAGAGTCAGAATCATTAGCCATGGGTGGAATCAGAGCAGAGATACTCCAGGAAGGTGAGCTGGAGCCCTGCTCATCAAGCACACTGTTCACCCAATCCTATCCAACTTTCCAACTGTGCCAATGGGGCGCACACTGCATCCTGCTGCGGGGGGCACAGTCACGGAGGCCACCTCAAGGTAAGGGCAGAGGGGAGGTTTCATGCATACCTAAGGCAAAAATCAAAGTATGGAACTTTAGATCATCTGTGTTTCGAAGTGGCGTTTTTTAAATTTCACATAAAAACAAGAACTTTGAAAGAAAATATAGTAAATCCAACAGATGCCTCAACATAATAAGAATTCAAAACATTGCCTCCTGCTCTTCTACCAAGATGTGGTTCTGGTTGTGTGTGTGTGTGTGTGTGTGTGTGTGTGTGTGTGTATATATATATATATATATATATATATATATATATATATATAATTTTTTTTTTTTTTCAATTCCTCAAAAGACATTCTTTGCCTTTCCTTTTCTGCTTCATAACAACAGTCATCTTCAGTAATATATTGGAGCTGGTTTGAAAGGAGTAATTATTGTGAGCAGTTTGATGCATGGTAGTGTTGCTTTTCGTATTATCATCCTGCTTCCTTCTTAGAAATCATCCAGCAAAGCTGTCAGACCATCCCAATTCAGCACTTGTCAGTTAACAACCCCCTTGTATATGCTTTTGTAAAATCATTATCTTCTGCATCTCGGCATCACCTGGCAGGACAAAGTTCCAAACAACACAGTCCTGGAATGTGCTGGAATCCCTAGCATGTATGCACTGCTGAAACAGAGACGCCTGCGTTGGCTCGGTCATGTCGTGAGAATGGATGATGGCCGGATCCCAAAGGATCTCCTCTATGGAGAACTCGTGCAAGGAAAGCGCCCTCCAGGTAGACCACAGCTGCGATACAAGGACATCTGCAAGAGGGATCTGAAGGCCTTAGGAGTGGACCTCAACAAGTGGGAAACCCTGGCCTCTGAGCGGCCCGCTTAGAGGCAGGCTGTGCAGCATGGCCTTTCCCAGTTTGAAGAGACACTTGGCCAACAGTCTGAGGCTAAGAGGCAAAGAAGGAAGGCCCATAGCCAGGGAGACAGACCAGGGACAGACTGCACTTGCTCCCAGTGTGGAAGGGATTGTCACTCCTGAATTGGCCTTTTCAGCCACACTAGACGCTGTTCCAGAACCACCATTCAGAGCGCGATACCATAGTCTTTCGAGACTGAAGGTTGCCAACAAAAAAAAATATCTTCTGCACTGTAATGCAGGTCGTCTAGAAGAAGCACTTTCTCCTTTTATGAAAAGTCAATTTTGAAATACGTTGCTTTTACTAGAAACTTCCAGAAAACAAGGACTGGGAGCCAGACAGCCCTGTGCAATAGCAGAAGATACTTCCATACAGTGGCACCACTAGGGTTTGTGTCACCCAATGCAGAAGGCCAGGGTGTCACCCCTATGATGAACCTCCTCCCAGGCAGCGTGAGGGGCAATGCGCCAGGCAGTGAGCACTGTGATGTACCATTGCCTTGCCCCCACTGGTTTTTGGGCTATAACTTTTGATAGAATAGAGATATTTCAACACTGTTTATTGCATTGCATTCTGCATGAAATTATGCATTGATTGATATAGAACATGATGGTGCTATTCAAAAATACCAACATTAAAAATTTTTTGACAAGTAGTGGTGTCACACACACACCCCCGTGCTCGACACCCGATGAGGCATGTACCCCCCACACCCACCTAGAGGCGCCACTGCTTGTATACATGATTACAAGGAAGTTTTGCCAGTTTCTTTCCTCCCTGCCAACTACAACCCCTAGTCGCTCATTTCACAACTCTCTAGAGCAGTGATTTTAAACTGGTGTGCTGCGGCACATTGGTGGCCGTGAAAGGTCTGCAGGCATGCCATGGGAGTACAGCAGTTGAAAAACGCTGAAAAACTCTTCTGTGACTCTGTTTTTAGGGCAGCTGTCTAGATATGCAGTTACCTGAGAGTAAGTCCCACTGAACACAGTACCCTGAACACAGTGGGACTTACTTCAGAGTAAATATTATAGGTTCACAAAAGAAATGTAACCCAATGCCAGTCATGAACCTCTGAGGGAGAATGTTGGGATCTTTTGGGGCCTCAGGAGGAGAGTTTCACCCAGTGCCTCATTCAGGATATGAATCTTCAATAAAAGAACAAAGAAATGTAAGCAGCAGAATACAGCAGAAATAATAGGATATTAGAGACAGAACTATCAAAGTGGAGGCAGGCCAAATGCTTGCCTAATTGAGATCTTAACTTGATGACAGAAGAACAAGAGACACGAGGCAAGATAAATTTCACAAGGCAGGGAGTTCCCCAATATTCATGGTGATGTCACAGAGAAAATTGTGTGGGTGGAAAATGGTTTTAAACCCCCTCCCTCTTGCACTTGGTCCCAGTCCAGATTACTCCCCTGTGCCTGTTTTTTTGTATGAAAACAGGTCATGCAAAACATGGGATTCAAAGTTAAACATCATGTGTAGTTTGATGGCAGCCTCTGGGTTTTAGAGGTAGCCTCTCTCTGAATGCCAGATGCAAGGGAGCAGCGACAGAATTCAAGTATCTAGTTATTTGGTCCCAGAGGCATCTGGTGGGCCATTGTGAGATACAGGAAGCTGGACTAGATGGGCCCTTGGCCTGATCCAGTGGGGCTCTTACATTCTTAGGTTCCAAAAGAAAAATGTCATTTTTTCCACACATACCAGCAGCTCCATCATAATTTTTTTTCACTTCTTACTCAGTCACAGTCTACCCCATTTCTTTTCAGGATGTGACCAGCACTTGTTTAAGGAAGGAGAAATGCATGCTTAGGAAAAGGAGGGGGAAAAAAGATACAATATCAACAATGCCAGATTCCAGAGATAAGATGAAAATGTCACTTACAGAGGCAGCTAGTAAGGCACCATTGGAAATCTCAGTGAAATTCCTTGCATTGATTACCGCTAGAACCAAAATACAAAACCAGTTGAACACGTCTAACTTGCGTGTGTGTGAGTGAGTGAGAGAGAGAAGCCCTGTTGGAATCAGGCAGTAATCCAAATCCACAGTAGCCAAAAGGAAAGCGGAGGTGTCAATGATGCAAAAAGACATGTCAAACTATTACAATATAGCTACCAGAGCATCCATGGGGAGATGATTTTTGATGGCGAATGTCACCATATTCACATTAATGCATGAATAAGAACAAAAAAACTCCTTCTACTCTGCCCCTAGATATTGAGGAAGTTATTGCATGAAGCAAAGCAAGGAATTGATCACTTTGTTTCAGCACTGTCCAATGAACACTCGAGACAACAGATATGGAAGAAAGGGCCACTTTATTGTACATTAAACAAGAGGAGCAGAGGCTGAGACCTGCAGCATCCGAGGCAGCGAAAGCCCCTGTGGTGCGGGAAGGGACCTCTGGGCGGTACCAGAAACCTCTGCCCCCAGGCGGGCATGCACCCGACTCCGAGTCGCGCCCCGCTGCTGGGACAGCGCGTCTCCTCCATGTCTATCCCTTAAGGGGAAGGCAGCTGGACCGCAGACTGCGCCACCTCGAGCCGCTGAGCCTCTGAGGTGGGCCCTGCGATCCCGGCCAGGGCCCCGTCTAAGTCCTCGTGCCGCCAAGCCCCTGAGGACTGAAATAGGGTTCTGCCCTGCCTATGCTGCCTGAAGGTGCATGCCAGAGTCCCATTCACGCCTCTCAACCCGCACCACCTGCCACCAGGAGGGGTCAGCCTAGCGCTTGACCCCCCCGCTCCCAAACAGGGGCAGAAGCAACTTAAGGCCGCCCTGCAGGTCCTTAAGAAAGATGTCCGCGCCTCCCTCCGACAAATGAACACCATCGCCCCTATACATACCAGGTAGCGAGAACACAATCGCAGGATGCATGACCACCCTGCCACCAGCGCGAGACACCAAGTTGCCCATGCTTCTGGTAACTTTCTTGCGCATCCTCTCAACCTTAGAGCAGCAGAAAGCCCCCCGCCACACACGACGTTGCAAGAAATCCGACCAAACCAACGTGGTCTCCGGCAGCCAATCCCTAAGGGTGGTGATGTCCTCGTGAGCTCTGCTCATCAGAGCCAGACCGGACATCCTGCAAAGGTCATTTTCTCCCAGGTGGAGCACCAAAATATCCGGTGGGAGGTTCACATTCAGGAACTCCATCAACGCGGGCAGCAGCTGGCCCCATCTCATGCCCCTCTTGGCTAACCAAGCCACCTGCACTGCCGGGCTGAGGCCCAGATTCACTCCGAGGGAAGTAGCAGCCGCCCTCTTGCGGGCCCAAAAGATAATGGAGTGGCCGCAGATTAACACGCGTATGGGGCTATCATTGTGTCCTGCAAGATGAAAACAGAGATGTTATTGCAAGGTATTCACTTTTACGCTGTTACCCCCACAGCTGGGGTATGCCCGGATTCGATACGCGTCATTTGCGCACATATCGCCTGTAGGTTGACGAACGCCAATGGCCTATCCGTTGAATGTCCTCCCCTGATAGCCCCAAGGCAGCTGCTGCAGAGGCTGCTCCAATGCGGAGGGAGTGCAAGCCAAACTCCCTAGGCTGCAACCCTAACACCCCCAGGGCTCGTGAGAAAATTGCCCGAAACTGGAACAGCGTGAGAGGAGAACCATCCCTATGTTGGAACAAAGCCCCTGAGCACTCCCCCGAGAGTGCAAGATACTCCCTCAGCACCGCAACTGGGCACAATGGCATTCCTACCACCTCCTTGAGCGTCACCGAGCAACCAATGCCCCTTTGGTCTGTCTTAGACTGCCTGAGGGTAATTGAGACTCCTCCGGGCACGCAGGTTAGGTCCGCCCTCCGTAAGGCCCACGCAGATTGATCCGTCTTGTTTTTTGCCAGGAACTCACTGGGGTGGAAAGCGCCAAAGAAGGCTGTCAGCAATGCAGCCCTGAAAAGTTGAACCTCACATGGCGACGAACAAAGGGTCATGAAGGTCCCTGCGATACCCCCAAGCAACTCTGGCATGATGGGGCGCCTGTGGTCCCGGACAGGGGGTGTTTTCCTAGCAAAGCCCTCCAACATTCTCCGCACCCTGAAATCCTGAGTGAAATCGGGATAGCCCCCTGCTTTTGAAACAAAAGCTATGGCAGACATGAAGCCCAGGAGGGAGCTCACCGCCCTTCCCGACCACTGCAGGTGCAGAAGGAAAAACAGCAGGTGCTCAACTGGTGCCGGCCACAGGCTGGGCAATCCGGCCGTCAATCTAAAATCAGCAAACTCAGTTACCTTCCGTGAATAGCCCCTCTGCATGCTGGGCGCCAGTGAGGCACATATGACCTCGTTTACTTCTGTAAGCCAAGGTCCCAGAGCCAAGGAGGCATGCGGTCCAGGGATGGCGCCGCCCCAAGGGCGAGTTCCCGAAATCGTTCCTCCTGAAATCGAGACAAAGCATCCGCGATGCAATTCTCAACCCCTGGAACGTGCTGAGCTACAAAAAGAGCATTAATGCGCAGGTATTGCAATACAAACTGCCGCACAAGCCTCATGACCCTGGGGGATTTGGAAGACATCGAGTTCACTACGGCCACCACTGCCTGGTTGTCGCACCAGAAACGCACCGAGGCGTTCTGGAACTCTCCAGCCCAGATGTGCACTGCCACCACTATCGGGAAAAGCTCCAGGAAAGTAAGGTCGGCCGTGATTACGCCCTGTACCCAGCTCTGCAGCCACGGTGCAGCGTACCATCGGCCACGGAAAAAGATGCCAAAACCAAAACCTCCCGCTGCGTCTGAGTGCACCTGCAAGTCAGCCTTGAGCAGCTGCTCAGAACGCCAGAATGAAACCCCGTTGAATTCCTCCAGGAAACTAAGCCAGACCACCATGTCTTCCCGCATGGCCGCTGTGACCCATATCCTGTGGTGCGGCGAGCGCAACCCTGCCATGGCCTCACACAATCTACACAGGAAAGCCCTCCCTGGCGCGACCACCCTGCAAGCAAAATTCAGGTGCCCTACCAGCGCCTGCAACTCCCGTAGTGTAACCTTCTTTGCTTGTATAACCGCCTGCAATCTGGACACCAGCGCTGTCAACTTGTCACTCGGGAGCCTGCTTGCTGCTGCCACCGAGTCAAGCTCGATGCCCAGGAAGGTCATGCGGGAAGAGGGGCCCTCTGTCTTGCCCTGAGCCAGCGGGACCCCTAAATTGCGTGTCAGGGCCTCAAAAGTGGCGAGCAGCCTCTGGCACTGACCTGTGCCCGCTGGGCCCATAAAAATAAAGTCATCGAGATAATGCGCGGTAGTTTGCGCTCTGCACTGCTTCCGTAGGGCCCACTCCAGCATTGTACTAAAGCGTTCGAAAGTGGCACAACTCAGTGAACACCCCATTGGGAGTGACCGATCCAGATAAAACTGGCCCTGGAAAGCAAAGCCCAGCAGGCAAAAATCTGCAGGATGCACCGGAAGCAGGCGGAACGCAGACTCGATATCACATTTAGCCATAAGTGCACCTGGGCCGCAGCGTCTCAATATGTGTACTGCATGGTCAATAGACGTGTAATAGACCGTGCAGTATTGGTCAGGGATCCCATCATTCACCGATGTCCCTTTGGGGTAGGACAAATGGTGAATGAGGCGGTATTCCCCCGGGTCTTCTTAGGCACCACCCCCAGCGGAGAAACCTTAAGGTCAGGCAACGGGGGAGTAGTAAAAGGGCCCAGAACTCGCCCTAAACCCACCTCCTTGTCAATCTTCTTCTGGACTATGTCCTCCATGCCTGTGACTGACTTCAGGTTTCGAGCTAAGCTCACACCCTTGGGATGCGGTGAGTGTATCCGGAAACCCTGATTGAAACCCTCCCACAGGAATTCCGCCGCCGCGCGATCAGGGTATTCGCGCAGCAGCTCGGCCAACACCGGCAGCCTAATTGGACTTGGCCCCTTTGGAAGTGGAAGCTTCGCCTGCCCCACCTCCCTTCTTCTGTCCTGAGCCCCGGCGCCTAGATCTCCTGTCGCGGTAACCCCTCGGGCATGAGGTAATCAGGTGGCCTGCACCGCACAGTCCGCAGTTGTGCAGGAAGGAACAACTTGATCTGGAACAGTAACCAGACGATGCGTATTCATAACACGCACGCGGGGGTTGAACCCGTCGGCCTGGCGTTCCTGCCTGTAGCGGCCCCGCCGGGCGTGAATTGCTGCTCCTGGCAATCAGGTGGCCGCTGTCTGAACACTCTCCCACAGCAGCGCCTCCTGCCATCACAAGCTGCATCCACAACTCAGAGTTCTTCCTTTCCCACGCAAGCTGGGGATTATTTCCCATGCGCATGCGGAATTGCTCGTCATATGCTAACCAGCCTGAACCCGAGTATCCCCGAAAAGCCCTATGAATCAAGTCCAGGTACTTTGCCAGTACCGGGCCTTTGGACAGATCTCTCTGCAGCACCACCCCCATGTAGATGGTAAACCCTGCTAGCCAATTAGTCCAATTCCGATCTATTTTGTGCTCCCTATTGCACTCCCCTGGCCTGATCTCGGGCTCTGGCTCCCTGTGTAGAAGGCTGAAAAGATCCACATACTCACCCTTCCATATCCGTTCTTTAACTGCCGGGGCCAGATGATCCCCCAGTGGAAGAGCCTCCTCCCCATATGGCATTGGGGGAAGGGGGGAGCCCCTTGAACCGCCGCCTTGGACGCTGGTGACGTTAGCGGCCATGCACCCGCTGCCGACCCAGCCCCACTCTGCACCGGCGGCCCAGCCTGCCCGGCTTGGGCTGTATTGGCAAGCTGGGGTGCTGCGTGAACCTCACCTTGCTCCTGTGGGAGCTCGCCTGGCACAGCCACCCCAACAGCCAGATGTGCACTCGGCCCTGGGGCACTTTCCTGTGCCTGCGAGGGACCCGAATGCAACACCGCCCCTGCCTGCCAGGGGAGAACGGCCGGCGCCGCACCACCCTGCTGATATGCAGCTTGCTGGGCGGTCCATCCCTGTGGGGAGGCAGGCTGACTACTCTCCGGCCACTGCGTAGATACTGCCACGCAGCATGGCTGTGCAGTCTCCGCCACGTCCCGGACGGGTGAAGGCTGAGGCACTCCGGGTTGCCCTTCTGGGCCATACAATACAGACCCCGGATGCCCACGCTGGTTGTGTGGGATAGAATTACCTCCCCAGACTTCTGCAATACCCGTCAAGCCTCTCCCTTCATACTCACCCATGTTGGCCTGGGCCCCCATGTTGGGGCTAGGCATAGCAACAGACGCGGATGGAGCCACAGCTGCATTGCTGTCTGCAGAGGCCTCTGAAGATTCCCTCGCCGGAGTCACAGCTGGGTCTATGGCGGGCCTCCCATCCTCTGCTGGCATCACCGCCGCCGCCGCCACCGGCCTGCAGCCCTCCAAAGCTGTAAGCCTGTCCAAAATCCCTTGCAGGACATCGGACAGGGAGGAGCACGCCCACTTCTCAGGTGGGGCATTGCCCCCAACTCGGGGAGTGCCTGAAGAAGGCACCATCTCCTCTTGCAATGCCATGACCTGCGCAGCTATGCTATCCAGGCCTGGCGTGGGGACCACCTGCCCCGCCGTAGAAGCCCTCGCGCTCCCAGCAGGCAGTGTGGCAGCGGGTGCCTTGCGGTTGGCTCTACGCTGGGACCTACGCATGCTGAGGAGAGATTTGGGCAAAGAAACAAAGGCTAACCTGGAAGGAAAGTGATGAAAACAAATAGTTAGTGCCATCTACACTCTCACGTATAACTCGCATGAGCAGCAGTTGCGTGTCAATACCTTGAACCTTGACAGGGGTAGTGAGGCAAACCAAAACTCTGCCAGCCCCTTCCCCCCGGCACATCCAGGCCCCACCCTCAGGCTGCGCCAGGGAGGGTGGATCAAGCAGGCCCGACAGGTCGACAGAGGGGGGGGAAATCCCCAAGGCACAATACCACACCCGCTGTCCATGAAGTGGGGGCGGAGATTGAAAGCCCCCCCAAGTGCCCAGACCGGATGGCCGTTCTCCTGGTGGGGGGGGCCATGGCAGCCAGCCAGGATCCCTGTCCTTCCACTCAAAAAAAAAAGGGGGGAGGAACACATGCCTCCCACACTTGACCTGGGGGGGTGGCCTCCCCCACCCCGCCCTGCCGAGCGGGTGCAAGGGGGGGCCAGCCCCCTCCCCGGGCACTGATCCCACCACCACCGGCGGCCCCATGGGGCCTGTGGCTCCCGGCAACCAGGTAAATCCCTGAGGGGGGCAGCCCCCAGCCCTGCCCCGCAGGGCACGAGCAGAAAAAAGGGGGGCCAACCCCCCACCAGCTCCGCTGGCGCCGCGACAGGCTGCCCGGCGGGGCCCAGCCCGGCCGTCGCAGCCACATGGCAAGGAGGGAAGAAACCCTCCCAAGATGGCACCGGGAGTGGCCGAAGCCTGTCCCCCCAAACATGGCACCAGCCGCGCACGCGCAAAGCCGGCGCCGTTGCCCGGCCACGCAGTTGCAGAGGGAGCGACCCTCTTAAAATGGTGTCTGCGACTGGTCCCTGTATGCCCCCACCAATATGGCACCAGCCGCGCATGCGCAAACCGGCGTCCATTCATGCATGCGCAAAGGCCGGCGACCCTCCCAAGATGGCGCCGGCCTCGCGCATGCGCAAAGCGCAAAGTCAAAGACAAGGACAAGGAAGCAGCGCAGGCCCTCCCCAAGATGGCGGCCCCCTCCGGTCCCTGGAGGCGGCCCCCTTTTTTAGGTGCCGTGCCGCTAGCCCCCAGCGAGCAGCCGGCCACCAAGGGCGGCGAGGCCCTGCTTCGTGCCCACCCCGGGCTGCCCAGAGGCCCGGGCCCCGAGGGCACCATGTCGTGCCGGCGCCAGCCAGGGCCGTCCAAGGCCCACTCAATACCACCTGCCCCAGAGGGAGAAGCAACCGAGGCGGCCGGCCCCGCCGCACACCGGCACCCGCCAGAGCACCCAGTCCCCACAGCCTGCCAACCTGCTTGTGCCCGGAGCAACCCGCCAGCCCCACCGACGCAGGCCCCTTACCGAGTGAGCACCCTCAGGTACTGGGCAAAAAACACACAAAAGGAGGGATGGGGGTGCACGAGCCATGCAAGGGGCTAAGGAACAAACCCAGGGGGGGTGAAGCGGGCATACCCTCCCATTTACCTCGAAAGCTAAGAGTCTGCTGGAAAGCCCCCACTGCTGCTATCCTGTTCCCACGGTGCCCACGTGCACAAGGAGGAAGAGGGCTGGGTCTTGTCCCCTTTTAAAGGACCACCGTAGCTGCCCGACCCAGCCCCTTACACCTCCCCTTTGGGGAGGGACCCTCGTGTCCTGGTCAGGCAAAACAAACTCCGATCACCTCCTTAAAGGGGGCGATCGTGATTCAACAGCCTAATTAGTCCCTCAATGCGTCCTCCAGTAATTCCATATATCAAAAACTCAAGCCTTCGGTTATTCCTTCTTCAAGAAACAGCTCCAAGGATTTGTCACTACTGATTGCATGCTAATTTACCTAGAGCCTTGCAATCAGTCAGGTGCTGTCTTAATGGTGACATTGTTAAGAGTAACTGAATGATCTAGATCTTTTTGTTCTTCCTAAACAGGACACTTGCCCAATTAAAGTTGGTTAGGCCCAAATCCTAACCAACTTTACAGCTCTAACATAGCTGTGTCAATGGGGAATGTGCTGCATCCTGCAGCTGGGGGCAGTCACAGAGGTCTCCTCAAGATAATGTTCTCCTGCATCCACATGCCTGTTGACCTTTTCAAAGAATTCTAAAAGGTTTGTGATGCAATACTTACCCTTTCAGAAGCCATGCTGACTCTCCCTCAGCAAGGCCTGTTCGTCTATGTGTTTTGAGATCCTATCTTTGATGAGGCATTCCACCATCTTACCCGGTATAGATGTTAGGCTGACTGGCCTATAGTTTCCCAGGTCCCCCCTCTTTCCCTTTTTAAAGATAGGCATGACATTTGCTATCCTCCAATCTTCTGGCACCGTGGCCGTTTTGAGGGACAAGTTGCATATCTTAGTCAAGAGATCAGCAACTTCATTCTTTAATTCCTTAATAACTCTTGGGTGGATGCCATCAGGGACCGGTGACTTATTGATCTTTACTTTATCACTGAGGTCTGAAACATCTTCTCTTTCAACCGCTATCTGACTTAATTAGCTACTTTTCTTACCACCTGGGCAGCAAATCTGACAAGTTCGTTACCGGATACTACATATTTGAGTCATCCCAAGTATGCAGAAAAAAATATTAGTTTTTCAATTAATGGGAAGTCCCAACGAGGATACAGCATAGCAGAAAAATGCACTTGTTTGGAGCTGAGACCCAGCCTCTGAAATGCTACATAGCACAGCAGGGGAAGGTTAGAAAAGAGATGCCTGAGGGGGGACATGATTGAGACATACAAAATTATGCAGGGGATGGACAGAGTGGATAGGGAGATGCTCTTTACACTCTCACATAACACCAGAACCAGGGGACATCCACTAAAATTGAGTGTTGGGAGAGTTAGAACAGACAAGAGAAAATATTTCTTTACTCAGCGTGTGGTTGGTCTGTGGAACTCTTTGCCACAGGATGTGGTGATGGCATCTGGCCTGGACACCTTTAAAAGGGGGTTGGACAAGTTTCTGGAGGAAAAATCCATTACGGGGTACAAGCCATGATGTGTATGCACAACCTCCTGATTTTAGAAATGGGCTATGTCAGAATGCCAGATGCAAGGGAGGGCATCAGGATGAGGTCTCTTGTTATCTGGTGTGCTCCCTGGGGCATTTGGTGGGCCACTGTGAGATACAGGAAGCTGGACTAGATGGGCCTATGGCCTGATCCAGTGGGGCTGTTCTTATGTTATGTTCTTAAGGTTTCAAGAGGGTGAGAAAGAAAGAGGCAAGCAGTCTCCTTTCCTGAAGCCTCCCTGCCCCCAGCAATAGCACTCCTGAGAACTGAGAATATACTGCAGCATTTTGTTGTGGGTCCCTACTTGTAATAATGATCATTATTTGCAACGGTTAGGTCCCAGGGCGACCAGGTACTTGGGATGTTTCCAGCCCCATGCAGGTCTATCGGGCAGTGGGCATCAAGTAAATAAATACTGAGCACCAGCAGCATGAAATGAAGCCGTGCTCAGAGAAACACCTCCTGCCTTGCTAGCGAGCCATGGCTTGCTTAGCTGCAAGGTGTTCCACCCACGCTACTACCTGAGAATGCTGATGCCAAACAGCTGAGGCACCACACAGCAGCTTGGCTTTGTTTGAGATATTAAAACCCCACTCGGGGATCTGCCACTGGGTACATTGATCTGTCATTCTTCTAAGGATGCCGGTTGTGTAATCCGTCCAAGGGAATAATTAAGCTGAAGACAACAAAAACAAACTTTAAATGAGATGCTAAATGAAGGGAAAGGGAAAAAGTCATTAAAATGTCAAAGTTAATGTTTTCATAAAACTAACCAGGGAATGGCAAGACAAATAGGAACCATCCAGCTTAAACTCTGCTACAATTTTTAAATTGTCAACACAAAATTTTACCCTAGATAGCCAGCAAAACAACAGTTTGATGTTCTGCTGAGATTTACTCCCCAATCCTTAACCGCCTTGATAGGTCTCCAGTAACAATTCAGAACCACTAAGGCAGTCATTTTCAACCACTGTGTCATGACACATTGGTATGCATAAGTGGTCCACAGGTGTGCCACAGGAATTTGAGAGAAGGCCATTTATAAGTGGGGCCAATGGGGGATGTGAGCCCCCCACTGGCAGCACGGTGTGCCTTTTCAATTGTCAAAACCTGATGGTGTGCCTTGACAATTTTAGTGCCTTGTCAGTGTGCCGTGCACTGAAAAAGGTTGAAAATCGCTGCGCTAAGGGGTATGGATTCCTTGGGGTAGTTAGGACATTTGTAGTTGCTTCTACATTGGCCCTTTACTCTCTTTTGACTGAGAATCCAGAAAATGCCATTGTCATATTGTTGCATGCCACAATTTTCGGTGTTATCCTCCCACTTTTTTTCAGAGCCAATTTTGGGCTGGTGGAAGAGGGCACATTATAAAACGCAGTGGCAGCAACAGCCTGTACAAGATGGAAAGGCAAAGCCCTATTAAGCCTTTTAAAAGAAACTGTTCCTTTAAATTGACAATTTCCTGTTTGAAGACTACACCCATGTTATTGCTTCCCAGCTGAGTGTGATTGGGAGAACTATTGCTGAATTGCTCCTTAATTGTCCATTTTGTTACCTATTAAATCACTGATTTCTATCCATTATTTTTCCTCACTTTTCATTAGAATAAAACAGTACTATTTCATTGCAATGAACAGGAACTAGGAAAAAAATAATGGAAATAAGTAATTTATGCCCTTTCCTCATGAAGCACAAAATTTGACATTGGGCCCAATCCTGTGGTCCTGCTACATTGCCGGAACTCACATTCTCGTGGTGTAGCATGCTTTACAGCTGTCACAAAAGGCAACATGCCAGCCCACTTGGCCAAGCTGCTGCTGCAGGCAGGAAGTGGTTGCAGTCTTGTGCCTGCAAAGGAGCCCCAGTGCTAATAAGTTGGCACAGGTAGTGGGTGGGTAAAATGGGGAAGGGATTGGGGAGGAATGGGGCATAGACTGTGGTGGGGAGAGGGTGTCAAGGCCAGGAAGAGGGCAGTATATCAGCAGAGGCTCTGCATAATTCCTATCCCCTTTCTGGCCTCAATCTGCCTTCCTGGATCCACTCAGACTTGTGCCAGTAAAATCACTGGAGCAGGTCCAAGTAGACCCAGCAAGGTAGGAAGGGCCTTCCCCTGGGCAAGAGAACAAATGTTCCTTTACCCAGAGGAGGCCTCCAGGACTGACCTCTCTCCCACCCCAGCCCCTGCACAGGATGCTGCACATGCTCTGGTGACACAGCTGTGGGTGGGTGTGTGTGTGGGGGGGAGTTCGATAGGATAGGGCTGACAATTAAGGGGCAATTAAAGGGGCAATTCAGCACTAATCTACTAGCCATGCTCAAGTAGGAATCAATACAATGGGCTGAATCAGCAAACAGAAAACTTTGAATTTAAAGGAGCAAATTTATTTGCAGTCATGAGTGTAGCTACAGTTTTGGAAGATGAAGGTCAAGGGGCAAGAGTGGTGGGAACACCAGACCCTGACACTGAAAACACCCTTGTTATGTGAAAAACAGAGCTTTGTCAGAGTGCCCAAGTCACAAAGCAATGCCGCTATGTTCTTTTCTGTCATATTCTCATAATTCTTTTTAAGAGCCTAACACTATTGAAACCTGATGTTAAGCTAATAAAATGTTTTGCTGTACTACTGGGACGCTATATGGCAACTTTCGCCCTGAATCAAACTTAGCAGTTATTAAAGCCTTGAAAAATGACAGTTATAGAAAGTAAACCTTTTCCAGACCTTTCAGTGATAGCAGCGGCACCCATGGGCTGCCATAAGAGATGACTGGGGAAGGGGGAACTGCTGTTCCAAGGAACCAACCCCACATTTGGTGTGCATTAACTCCCACTCTTCTTTATGATGATGATAACCAGAGGTTGCATCCAGTTTATAGGGTAATAATGCCATATGAGGCTGAATAAGCCAGGGCCACAAGGGATGATGGGGATTTGTCTAGGTGCGAACAGACAGAAGGAGCCCTCACAATGAACTTGCTTTTTTGACACAACCAATCAGTGTTGGAAGCAAATCTGGGTTTAGGCGATCAAAGCTCTTAGGCAGCCACATATAAAACTGTACATTCATCAAGCATGCCAATTAGGCATGGAGGGGAAGGCACTGTCCCCCATGCTTCAGATCAAAAGTAATTACATTGCATGCATTTCTTTCCCTCAGACCGGTTCAACATAGGGTGGAGCCAAAAGTACTCACTGTTTTTCACAAATATGTTCATACTGTTGGGTGTGATTTTTGGGGTGTAATATCTCTTTTCAGGACTGCTTCTGGAAATATTCCAATTAGGACACAATTGTAACCAGGTCTACTCAGAAGTAAGTTCTATTTTGTTCAATGGGGCTTACTCTCAGGAAAGTGCAGTTAGGGGTTGCAGCCTTAGTCATATACGTTGTCCTCAGTGATGACCAGTCACTCAATCTGATTGGCTACACTGCATTGTGTCATCATCCCAGTCATCGCATATTCCCTGATTGGATGGACCTCACATGCAACTAAACTAGGAAGGAGGAAAAAGCCATGGTCAGGGGCGGTGCTGAAGTAGCAGTATCCAAGGGGGAAGGGGATGGTGGAGAAATTGCAAAACTGAAGTGTTTGGGGGGTATAATATCTACCCTGCCAAACTGAAATAGCTAGTTTCTACCTGAACACTGAAACTAAATATTTTGTCATATCTCTAGTTAGTTCAACACAGAGTGGTGAAAAGTGGTTAGAGAAACACAGGCTGAAATTTCAAATGACTGGAAAGAATAAGCTCCACCATTCTGCTAGAGAGTCAGAGTAGCAATGTTATAAGATTGTGACCCAGTCCTAATGAAGGATTACGACAGTGGAATAGAGATTTTGCCATTGTACATGATCATATGGTGGCACATGTAGCATGCTGCCGGTGGCCATTCTGGAACCACCACAACAGACAGTGGCAGTGGCCTACTGTCACAATCCTAGCCCATGTTCCAGAGAGAGGGCCAGAAGCCTTCCCGGCCCACAGTTTGCCCTCTCTATCTCTGTCTCTCCCAATGTTGTCAGTGTTGTTTCTTGAGATGTATGCTTGTTAGCAGTTCCCTTTTCTTAGCTTGGCTGCTTCTCCAAGCTCTGATGGGGCTCCCACTGAAACACTCAAGAGATATCCCCAAGTATTTCCCAATCACACCACCACCCAAAGAAACATCCTGGGCTATTAAGGAGGGATTTTCTGTTAGGAAGACATGCTGGCCTGCAGCCATAGCATGTGTCTAATTATTCAACAAGTTGATCATCGGTACATTAATAGAAAATGTATAACCAAAATCTCCTGTTTGCAAGCCTGCAAAGAAAAACTTTTATGTCATTATACATTTCCTACCATTACTTGGGTAGACTTCATAGTCTAATCTCCTGAATTTTGGATGGAGAAGCAGCAGCATGGGGACTGGCTTTGATCAATATTTCACCAAGTGAGGTGCTCTGACTAAACAAGACTTCTTGAACACCCTTGAGGTTTCAGCAAAGGGCCTGTTAGTCATTCTTGTTTTAAGCATGGTGAGAACTCTCCCGACAGCTGTCATGGGCCAGGCCTGCACTGTGAATGGAAGGGAATGCAAGCTCCTTTCATGTGTCTCCCCACTTGTGGACATCACTGATGCTACCAAGTGGAGATATGTTTCTTAAACCCTTGGGTGCTTCCACTAACCAGCATGTTTTACTTCCACCTTTGAGAGAACTTTTGTGACTTTGAGCACAATCTGTGCATGCCTACTCAGAAGTAAATCTCATTGTGTTCAATAGGGCTATTCCCAGGAATGTGTGCATAGGATTGCAGCCCTAGTCAATTTACCTGTACTGAGAGGGGTAGGATGGCATTTAGATGTGAGATGGCAAGCAAAGTTTCGAAGACTGAGACAAATCAACAACAAAGTTAAATCTTTACAAAGGTCTTGAAAAGTCCCTGATAGACAGGCTAAAAGAAGAAGTATGGTATGGCTGGCAACCTTCAGTCTCGAAAGACTATGGTATAAGCCTACAGCACCTGGTATTCCCAGGTGGTCTCCCATCCAAGTACTAACCAGGCCTGACCCTGCTTGGTTTCCAAGATCACACAAGATCAGGCATGTGAAAGGTAACAGTTGCTGGTAAGAAACTGCTGCCTGCTTGGTTTGTATATGCATATAAATCATGCTGGGTACATGTCAGGCAAGCATGACCTGGGCCAGTGTTGCGTGACTGTGCTTGTGCTGGTGGCGAGGAAGCATCAGGACCTCTAGGCCTGCTTTGGCAAACTTTGGTTCTGCTAAGCAAACCCTTCCATCCTTGCTGGTTGGCTTAGGAGAGGCATTTAAGTTGCCTTTTGGAAACAACCATGATCAATTGCTTGGTTGGCAAATTGAACCCTGAAAACATTGCCACATCCTGGGAGCCTCCTGATTTTGGGGTAAATGAGATGGTTAGTGATCATGAAAGAAGTTATTTCAACCTCACTAACTTCATTGTAAACTCAATCAAGGGCTGTGTGGGATTTCAGGTACTGGACTTCAGAGGAAGCAGGGACTCCCAGCTGCAGCTACCTCTGAAAACAAAGAAATCTAAAGCACCCAGGTCCAACCAGGGATGAATCATCAAGGGCCATCAAGGCACAAAAGAACAGTGGTTGATAAGCACACCCTACCTTAATCTCTATGTTTCCCTAAGGGGAGTTTGGCTCTAAAAAACTGGCTCTAAAAACCTCTCACCATCATCATACATCTTTTTTTATTCCTTCTGCTCATTCATTCATTTCTTCCTTCCTTTATTCCTTCTGCTGTTGCTGCCATTTGTGGATTGCTCAGTGACTCACTGGAGCTGTCAAGCATCTCCATCCCAGACACTACCCAAGAACCACTGTGCCAGCCAGCAGTCAGGACTGGTCCCTCTCCTCTGCTTCTTCTGCTTTCCCCCTTCTTCTCATACCCTTCATGCAAGCACAACCGCAAAGCACCACCCAGGGGCCCACTGAGCTGTCTCTCATGGAACGTTCCCCCAGGAGAGCGATCTCAGCTCCCTTGCCTTACTTCTTTCTTTGGAACTAGCTAAGGCTACTGCTAAGCCCTTTGAACCCTTTTCTTCCTATGGTGGGTTTCGCCCAAGGGGATCTGGGTAGGTTAGCTGTCTCCTCCGGGATAGGTGCCTGCATTTGAGGAAGGTATTTGTGTAGACAGAACTAACTAAAGTTGTAAATGGATCATTTGTTACAGATTAATCCACACTGCCCATTTTACTCCAAATCTCATGGTCTTGGTCTTGGGTGAAAATGTATCTGTACTGATTTCCTATTTCAGCAAAGTTGTAAAACCAGTTTCTTCAGGCTCATATGTATTTCTCTTTACTCAACTTCTGTCTTCCTTCCTCTCACATAACCCAAAAAATGACAAAATGGCAGCAATACATAGTGCTATTCCTTCACAGCAGCTACCAAATACTCTTCAATTAGACTTACAGCTATTATCAGGGTATTGTCAATGTTATTCCTTTAGGGCAGGGGTGCCCAAACCCCGACCCGGGGACCACTTGTGGCCCTCAGGGGCTCCCAATCTGGCCTGCAGGGAGACCCCAGTCTCCAATGAACCTCTGGCCCTCCAGAGCCTTGCTGGAGCCTGTGCTGGTCCGACGCAACTGCTCTCAGTGTGAGGATGACTGTTCGACTTCTTACCTGAGCTGTGGGACAAGGGCGCCCTCCATTACTTGCTGTTTCATGTCTGTGATGCAGCAGTGGCAGCGAAGGAAAGGCTGGCCTTGCTTTGTGCAAGGCCTTTTATAGGCCTTGAGCTATTGCAAGAACTTCATTCATTCATTCATATAAGTTTCAACTCTAATATATTCATTTATGTAAATTTATTCAAATTTTAAATGTAAATTAATTCTTTTTTACCCCAGCCCCCGACACAGTATCAGAGAGATGATGTGGTCGTCCTGCCAAAATGTTTAGGAGCAAGAAGTAATCTCTCAGTGGGACATTGCTTTGTATGCAGATGGTTCCAGGTTCAATCGCCAGGTGGGGCTGGACCAAACCCCTGTCCACAAACCTGGAGAGCTGCTGTTCTAGCCAGTGTGGACAATACTAACCTCCAAAGACTCCTGGTGTGTACAGAAGGCAGCTTCATATTTCACACCCCTTTCATACACCAGCAGCGTCAGGAAGTCGCAGAGAGATCATGTCATGGACGAAGTTGTCCCTTCAACAAAAGGAAAACTTTCTCTAAAGAGAACAAATTATGTTTGCTACCAACTTATTTTAGCGGTGATGTTTCAGGATGCCAATAGCAATAAAAGAGACGTATATACCTCATCTGGGAAATCCCAGCCAGCAAGCATGGAGGTAACTTGCTGGACCACAGCCATAAAAAAATCATTCTGGAAGAGAGATTTTGGCCATGAAGCGGGAGAAAAGCATCATTAATCGTTTCACACTGCAATGGAAAAAAAATAAAACAAGATAGCATGTTTAGTGCCTACGCTGAACAGATTTCCAGTATAGCTCGTCCTATTGTACTACAGAACAAACAAGGGGAGATTGCTATCTTTCCGAGAGCTAATAAAGCATATCCTACGTAATAACTGCAATTATGAGCAAATCACTTTGGGGATTAGCTGGGTGCCCTGCTCCTGAATGATACCCTGCGCATTCAAGCCACTGTCAGTTAGGACCAATTTTGATTGCGGCAGAGCAATTTCAGCAGACGCTGTGCCTGCATATTAGAGTCTGGAACTTGGACGACAGTGGGTTTAAATCAAATTAACACTTTGCTCTGGGGTCTGGTTACGCCTCTCAGTCTTTTGGAGCGGTCTGATTATTAGCGGCTTCACATGGGAAAAGAGAACCTTTATGTACCTCTGTGCCTGGTTTTTTAAAAGTCCAATAAATAGAAGAGGCTTCATTTGCATCAGGCGAAGGCTTTTCGCTGTGGATTTGCTGCCCTCCAAAAATCTTTCATTTTAGAACTATTGTGCTTTTAAAGTGGATTTTCTTACTTGGGGGGGGGGGGGAACAGCTAACCTAAAAGAAAGGGGGGAGATAAAAGTTCTGAAAGGCTGAAAGACACAAAATGCCTTGAATAGGCCCATCAAGACATTTTCTACCAAAGATAAGATATTCCGTACATCCCAGCATTACAATGGCATTGTTTGGAGATGAGGAAGCAAATTTACATTCTTGCAAAGAGAAATGGATTGATGCTCCTGCTGAGCATAAAACCTCTTTTCTGAAATGGGAAGGCTCAAGATTGTAGCCACCTAGTGGTGGAAAAAAGGCACTGCCTTCAAAGTTGATCAAAATGCCCAGACATTTAATCCGCGTAGCTGGGGATGGCGGGTGGCTCTTTAGAGCAGTGATTTTCAACCTTTTTCATATCACGGTACACTGACAAGGCATTAGAATTGTCAAGGCACACTATCAGGTTTTTGACACTTGACAAGGCACACCATGCTGCCAGTGGGGGGCTCACTTCCATATTGGCCCTACTAATAAAAAATATTTTCCCAAATTCCTGTGGCACACCTGTGGACCACTTGCGGCACACCAATGTGCCATGGCACAGTGGTTAAAAATGGCTGCTTTAGAGGCTTAAACTGCAGGGGGTTTTGAAGGGTAGGGACAGCACAGTTTCGTAGCAATTTAGAAGACTTGTTGCTCCACCTAAACTATCAGAGTTTATATAACTCAGTGGTTCCCAAATGTTTTAGAGGCCCCAGAGGCTGCTGCCTGATTTATAAATGCCATGGGGTGCAACTATAATGGTGATTGGGCAGCAATGCTCCCCATAGCAGCTTGTTTAACCCTTGATGCACATTGCCCAGTGGTTCTCAAACGGTGGGCCAGGAACCCCTGGTGGGTCGCAACCTGATTTTTGATGGGTCCCCAAAAGGTGATCAGTATCTAATTCCCTCAATCCCTGAAGCTATTCAAAAATCAGGTACTGTAGTTGCTAACTGCCCTGCAAGGAGTTGAGCTCCTGCAGTTTGCAAGCATGTGTAAATAAAGGGAGATAAATGTTTGTGGGTCTTTCTCGTTATTACTTCTAATTAAATAAAATAGTATGTCTTTTTATATCTCTTTTTTTAAAAGTCTGGTAAACCTAGGTGGATCCCAATAGAGTGTTGTTTAGAAAAGTGAGTCCTGGTGCTAAAAAGTTTGGGAACCACTGACATAGATGAATCTGCCCTGTCAGCTTTATGAATGCCCCAGAATTGGATCACGAATCCCAGACCCATAGTTTGGGAACCACAGATATATCTTATTTATTTGTTTGTTTGTTCATGCATTTGTTTTTATGGTATATAAATATTCTAAATAAAAATGCAAAGTGAGCTGCCAAAAACTGAGTCACACCATCAGGCTATCTAGTTCAGAACTGTCTGTGCTGACTGGCAGTGACTCTCTAGGCTTTCGATGGGAGTCTGAAATGTCCAGCATTGACCATGGGGCAATCTGCACACAAAGCACTGAGCTCCTATTGAGCTGCAGCCCCATTTCAAGCGAGTGGCTTGCCTTTTTCTCAAACACCACACACATGTTCCTTGAAGAACATGCCACCTGTGTCTCTTGGGGTGGGGTAACAACCTCCATTCATATGGTACCAGTGCAGAGGCGAAAGGCTCTTAGGATCAAGATGAGGCATGCTCCCTGAGGCATTTGGTGGGCCACTGTGAGATACAGGAAGCTGGACAATGGGCCTATGGCCTGATCCAGCAGGGATGTTCTTAAGACATTATGAACCTACCTTTGACTCACCTGGGGAAACCCTTGACAGGAACTCACCCAAGGTAAACAAACCTAGAAAAGAACCAATGTCAGAAAATGCAGTGCAAAAGAGAAAATGATACTTTTTCAAGCACAATTTCTCTGAAGAACATTCCGTCTCTTACCATCCCTGACCTCTCTCAAGCCAGATATGGTTTTGGAAAGACAATGCAAAATCCTTTGATCTCTCTCTTTCTTCACCTCACAGCTAGGTTTTTATTCTTTAAAATGAAACAGACTTCACTTCCTCATTAGTTTGAATCACTTTTCATAATTCATGGGCCTTTCCCTTCCCCCGCTCACCATTCTCTCCAGTCACAGGTTTCAACCAGCATCAAAGAGCCGAAACCATTTGATCAGATTATTCATCTTGCTCCGGGGCACTGAGGTCAATACCTGGAACTTGTTGCAGAGAAGAGATAGCCTTTAGTTTGAAGACCAAAGCAAGCTGGTCATATAAAAGTCATGATTGCAGGATACGCTAACACCCTCTATAGGCAAGCACTACACCTATGGGATAAATACCACTTTTCAGTTTTCTTGCTTGGGCTTGAGCAGTCCATTTCCATGGATTTTCAATTTGTACTTTCATTCTGTTCAGCTGCATGTCAATTAATTCCCTGTCACTAACACATCACTTAGGTAAAGGCTTCAGACTTTTCAATGGTCCATGCTACTTTTTCAGAAAGTGTTTGGATCAACTAGAGCTGGAAGGGGGGGGGAATTTTAAATTGTCCTGGCTCTTAATAGATTTTGGGCCCAATCCTATCCCCTCCACCACCAGTTGATGCAGCAGCACCAAAATGGCGAACACTGTATCTTATGTATGCCTGTAGGTTTTCATGGCCAGCAACAATCCAACAGTTCAACCTATCCGGGTGGGAAGACCATGGTTGTGTTAAAAGATTAAAATTCATGTGGTTCAAAAAGTCCAATATTCTGTAACTTTTTCAGAACTTCCTCAAGGAAATTAGCCTGGATAGGACGTGTGTCCTGATTAAGTTATGAAAAAATGACAGAATGAAACACTGGACTTTTTTAACCATATGGATTTTAATCTTCCAGCACAATCTTCCAGGTGAAGAAAGAGAGAGATCAAAGGATTTTGCATTGTCTTTCCAAAACCATATCTGGCTTGAGAGAGGTCAGGGATGGTAAGAGACGGAATGTTCTTCAGAGAAATTGTGCTTGAAAAAGTATCATTTTCTCTTTTGCACTGCATTTTCTGACATTGGTTCTTTTCTAGGTTTGTTTACCTTGGGTGAGTTCCTGTCAAGGGTTTCCCCAGGTGAGTCAAAGGTAGGTTCATAATATCTTAAGAACATCCCTGCTGGATCAGGCCATAGGCCTATTGTCCAGCTTCCTGTATCTCACAGTGGCCCACCAAATGCCTCAGGGAGCATGCCTCATCTTGATCCTAAGAGCCTTTCGCCTCTGCACTGGTACCATATGAACGGAGGTTGGTGCGAACTCGAGCTGCGGTGTTGGCTGCCTAGAGCAACGTAGACGGGCGGACTTCCCTCAAATGAGGAGGCTGGTTAGAAGGAGGTTGAAAGGGAGGGTAAAAAGAGTCCAATCTCTCCAGAGTGCATGGAGGCTGCTTAAAACAACAGTAATAGAGGCCCAGCAGAGGTGTATACCGCAAAGAAAGAAGGGTTCCACTAAATCCAGGAGGGTGCCCGCATGGCTAACCAGCCAAGTTAGAGAGGCTGTGAAGGGCAAGGAAGCTTCCTTCCGTAAATGGAAGTCTTGCCCTAATGAGGAGAATAAAAGGGAACATAAACTGTGGCAAAAGAAATGTAAGAAGGTGATATGGGAGGCCAAGAGAGACTATGAGGAACGCATGGCCGGCAACATTAAGGGGAATAATAAAAGCTTCTTCAAATATGTTAGAAGCAGGAAACCCGCCAGAGAAGCGGTTGGCCCTCTGGATGGTGAGGGAGGGAAAGGGGAGATAAAAGGAGACTTAGAGATGGCAGAGAAATTAAATGAGTTCTTTGCATCTGTCTTCACGGCAGAAGACCTCAGGCAGATACCGCTGCCCAAACAGCCCCTCCTGACTGAGGAGTTAAGTCAGATAGAGGTTAAAAGAGAAGATGTTTCAGACCTCATTGATAAATTAAAGATCAATAAGTCACCGGGCCCTGATGGCATCCACCCAAGAGTTATTAAGGAATTGAAGAATGAAGTTGCAGACCTCTTGACTAAGGTATGCAACTTGTCCCTCAAAACGGCCATGGTGCCAGAAGATTGGAGGATAGCAAATGTCACGCCTATTTTTAAAAAGGGAAAGAGGGGGGACCCGGGAAACTATACGCCGGTCAGCCTAATATCCATACCGGGTAAGATGGTGGAATGCCTCATCAAAGATAGGATCTCAAAACACATAGACGAACAGGCCTTGCTGAGGGAGAGTCAGCATGGCTTCTGTAAGGGTAAGTCTTGCCTCACAAACCTTATAGAATTCTTTGAAAAGGTCAACAGGCATGTGGATGCGGGAGAACCCGTGGACATTATATATCTGGACTTTCAGAAGGCGTTTGAAACGGTCCCTCACCAAAGGCTACTGAAAAAACTCCACAGTCAGGGAATTAGAGGACAGGTCCTCTCGTGGATTGAGAACTGGTTGGAGGCCAGGAAGCAGAGAGTGGGTGTCAATGGGCAATTTTCACAATGGAGAGAGGTGAAAAGCGGTGTGCCCCAAGGATCTGTCCTGGGATCTGTCCTGCTTTTCAACCTCTTCATAAATGACCTGGAGACAGGGTTGAGCAGTGAAGTGGCTAAGTTTGCAGACGACACCAAACTTTTCCGAGTGGTGAAGACCAGAAGTGATTGTGAGGAGCTCCAGAAGGATCTCTCCAGACTGGCAGAATGGGCAGCAAAATGGCAGATGCGCTTCAATGTCAGTAAGTGTAAAGTCATGCACATTGGGGCAAAAAATCAAAACTTTAGATATAGGCTGATGGGTTCTGAGCTGTCTGTGACAGATCAGGAGAGAGATCTTGGGGTGGTGGTGGACAGGTCGATGAAAGTGTCGACCCAATGTGCAGCGGCAGTGAAGAAGGCCAATTCTATGCTTGGGATCATTAGGAAGGGTATTGAGAACAAAATGGCTAGTATTATAATGCCGTTGTACAAATCGATGGTAAGACCACACCTGGAGTATTGTGTCCAGTTCTGGTCGCCACATCTCAAAAAAGACATAGTGGAAATGGAAAAGGTGCAAAAGAGAGCGACTAAGATGATTACGGGGCTGGGGCACCTTCCTTATGAGGAAAGGCTACGGCATTTGGGCCTCTTCAGCCTAGAAAAGAGACGCCTGAGGGGGGACATGATTGAGACATACAAAATTATGCAGGGGATGGACAGAGTGGATAGGGAGATGCCCTTTACACTCTCACATAATACCAGAACCAGGGGACATCAACTAAAATTGAGTGTTGGGCGGGTTAGGACAGACAAAAGAAAATATTTCTTTACTCAGCATGTGGTCGGTCTGTCGAACTCCTTGCCACAGGATGTGGTGATGGCGTCTAGCCTAGACGCCTTTAAAAGGGGATTGGACAAGTTTCTGGAGGAAAAATCCATTATGGGGTACAAGCCATGATGTGTATGTGCAACCTCCTGATTTTAGAAATGGGCTATGTCAGAATGCCAGATGCAAGGGAGGGCACCAGGATGAGGTCTCTTGTTATCTGGTGTGCTCCCTGGGGCATTTGGTGGGCCGCTGTGAGATACAAGAAGCTGGACTAGATGGGCCTATGGCCTGATCCAGAGGGGCTATTCTTATGTTCTTATATTCTTAACGTGGTCTTTTTTTTTTTTTGCCCCTAATATTTGGGATTTTGAGGTACAATGCATCCAAATAGTGCATTTGGGATTCAGATGTATAGTAAAGTGAGGTTTCATAGCTAGTGGAGGAAGAGTTTTCAGAATTACAAGCATTTTAAAGTTATGAAGACTTCCCTTTCTTGAGAGTTTCAAACACTGTATTCTTTTATTATAATGCATTACTATTTTTTAAACTCCCTAAGTAAAATAGTCCCAAATAATAAGTACAGTGTGGAAATATAAAAATTGTAATTTTGTTTTCAACTGCACTGAATCTCTGAGTTTTTCAGCTACACATTAATGTATGGTCAGGTGTGGTAAATAGATAGCAACGCATTCAGCTCAAGCTTATATTAATTCCATTGGTGGCCAGAGGGAGAATGACAGGAGACATGGAAAATATATCGGAGCAAACCAGGGCTATTTAATCGCATGAGCCAATCTAAATTTAAGTAGAGTGGAGCTCTCAACTACAGTCTGCTAACAAGAGGAGTAAATCAACTCTGAGAAACCAATTATAGTTTAACAACACATAACAGCAGCCACTACTACTATCTGAATTCTCAGCTGAGGAAGCCCACAAGATCCGGACCCTGGCTGAGGTGTGTAAACTGGGTTTTAAAAAGCCAAATAGGTAAAACCAGTGGTGATACTGATAGAATAAGAGCCTATAGGTTATGAAAAATGTCTAGAAGTAGAAGGTGATTCATCAGTGTGATTATTATAGCAGTGTTTCTCAAAATGTGGGTCGGGGCCCACTAGGTGGGTCGCAAGCCAATTTCAGGTGGGTCCCCATTCATTTTCAATGTGTATCTTATTTTTAAAATGTTAGATTTGATGCTACCATGGTATGTGACTGCATTTGGGGAAATGTTACAGATCTGTGTGTAAACAATGATGGTCAGTGGCCCATTGACAATGGGGCTTATGCTGGGTAAAAGTTGATAGGATTGCAGCCTTTGGGATATTTGGATAATTTTTTTTTTAAACAGATCAGCAACTGCTTGGAAGAGTTAGGAGGGTCCTTCTTTATTTTAAGTAGTTTTTAAAACATACTTATTGTAAACTTTTAATATATTTTCTTACTTAATTTGACTTTGTCACATTGGGGTGTTAAAAAATTTTCTGCTTGATGATGTCACTTCCAGCCATGGCATCACTTCCAGGTTAATGACTTCACTTCCAGTGGGTCCCAACAGGTTGTCATTCTAAAAAGTGGGTCCCAGTGCTAAAATGTTTTGAGAACCAGTGTATTAGAGTATTTGAATCATGTAATGGTTAGAAAGTCACAAGCTCTCTACAAGCTTTCTGTAAGCTCTAACCTGTCAGACTCTGGAGGAGATCCAGTCCAGATTTAATTCAGGGCTCAAGAGCTATACATACTTGATCAGGTAGCAAGATTCATGCCACAAACACTTCTCCTAGGTCTGCTTCTCTAGGTCTCTCAAGGATCTTGCAAATTGGGCTCATTCTAGGAAGCAGTGGAGAAGGGGGCAGAGGAACCAGATATGATATCCCAGGACACCCCCTTGTTCCTTGTACCATTTTGAATGGCTTGGAGTCCCTGGTTCTTCAGAGGAAACCAGGCATGACTTTGAACACACTATATTTGCCCTTCTGAGTTTTGTGCAGTAAAAAGCAGCAGGGTGGGGGGACTGATCTACAACATAGTGCAGGTAAAAGGGAGGTTAACCCTTTCTTGCTCTGCCAAGGTCCTGACAACAATCTCCCCTGCAACAGCAGAAGGGTTCATTTCATTAGGACTTCACTGCAAAGGGAAAGTCAACCCCTCTCTCCCCCTATGCAGTCCTTGGTCACATGACCACCTTCCCAGTTGCTATTTTCAAAAGAGAAAGGGCAAATGAAGTGTTTAGTCATGTATAGTTTAGCCCCAGACATGCTTTATTCAAATTTAATATAAGACGAAACTTATGGCCAACCCTATTGCTGTGGGCCACCCCTAGAACTAGTGTTCCAGCAGAACACTTTGCAGCTAATGTAAACACCAACCCAGAAGTGCTTGTAGCCATGTGCTTCCAGACCACTACCAAAGAGGCCATGGAGATCCTGCTTACAACTGCAAGAAGCAGAGTGGGGAAGGGCTGGTGCCCTCTCCTGCATCTGGCCTTCAGAGATAACCTACTTCTAAAAACAGGAAGTTGCACATACCCATCACAGCTTGTAACCTGTGATGGATTCCCAAGCTTTTTAGCATGGGGACCCACTTTTTAAAATGACACTCTACTAGGATCCACTTAACTTTATGAAATGAAAAAGTTTCACACTACAAGCTGTGTAACTGCTTTTATGCTTTTTACTAGGATTGGGGGAACAACTGCTTTTTAGAGCATTTGTTGAACTCCATATTCATTGGATCAGGACCATTCTTGTGGTCTTGAATGGCCCTTGCCTGGTCTTCATTAAGAGCAAAGTAAACATGCACATATGGCTCAGTTTCATTATCCATCAGACTCAGTACATTTTCCTTGTCAAGAGGAGGGGACTTCCTTCTCAACTTTGTTGGGGGGTGCATTGATCAGATGGGGACCATTCCAATGATGTTGCATTCCCCTTGGCCTGCCCTTCAAAATGAACCAAGGCGTATTCACCTACTCATGAGTAAGCACACTGAGGCAGCTTTGTTTCAGTTTCCATACAACTCAATACATTTTCCTTGTCAGTTATCAGTTTGTCACTTTGGCAACGAACAGTCTAATGCCTACCTAGTCTAATACATTCACGTTTATTGATGCAAAGTTTACTATTCTATTCATGTTCTATTTTTTCTGTTTGAGATTTTTAGCCTTATTTAGATGGGGAGGTGGTTGGTGCTTTGATGATGGTTTATTGAAAAATGGGTTGAAAATCTACAACAAAAGTAAATATATGTTACCACAAGCATGCCACGGGGGGGGGGGAAGAGTTTGGTTCTCCTATGCTACCACTTCTACATATTTCCTTTGGGAATATGGACCAGCCAGAGATGTTACTGAGAAGATGCGCCTGAATCTTTTCCCTAAATGTATATTTCTTCTCTGCACGATCTTTGAAACCACTTTTTAAGTTGGCAAATTCCAGATTTGGAATTATCTCAACTAGAAGTGAGATCTACCTTGCGAATGCAAAGCACGCTGAGGTGGAGAGACCTGTTCAGCATTTGCAATACATCAGGCATCTTTTCCAGTTAAACAGCACCATCTACTGGTTGGTATCAGCCATTACTAGGTACAAAATGCAGCCGCTAATAAAAATCATTCTTTTGAGGAAAATGATTTCCGTTTCCAGTCATTATTGCTTTTCACTTTAATCTGAGCTCTTTGCTGAGTCTACAGAGCTTCTGTAGCAACTCCAGTCTTCCACTTCAATCTGAAAGCAAAATGAACAGGATTTTTGTACATGATGATTAAGAAAAGCCCAGCTGGATCCAGCCACAAGCCCATTTAGTCCAGTTGCCTGTTTCCCACAGCAATCCTCCAGCTGCCTCTAGGCAGCTACAAGCAAGAGAGACAGGCATACTTCTCTCTCTCACTATTGCTCCGCTGCAACTGGCAATTAAGAGGCATACTGCCAGTGGACCTGGAGGTAGGGCATAGCCCTCATGATCAGTTACCATTGATAAAGTTGCACTCCATAAATTTGTCCAATCCTTAAAAGCCAAATGAGTGGCAAACACAGCTTGTGGCAATGAGTGCCACACACCAGCAGGCAGAATGCAGGCCTTCCAGAAATCACAGAATCCTGCTCAAGAAAACTTTAGATGGTGGGCCTCTTATCTTTGTAAAAAAAAAACACCTTCGGAAGAAGGCAGAATTCAGCCACAGACCCATTTATTCAGAATGCTTGAATGGTGTAATAGTGCCTGAGTGAGATGAATGCTAAATGAGCTTCTAGGAACTCTGCCAGGCATACCTGCCAATATGCACATTTGCTGTTCACACACAACTTGCATTTCCAGTTTACAGGAATCATAAGAAGTTGCTTTACACTGCATCAGACCATTGGTTCATCTCCTTTGGACTGTGAAACTCCATACAAAAACCAATTTAATGAAGAGTTAGAACATAACATAAGAACAGCCCCACTGGATCAGGCCATAGGCCCATCTAGTCCAGCTTCCTGGATCTCACAGCGGCCCACCAAATGCCCCAGGGAGCACACCAGATAACAAGAGACCTCATCCTGGTGCCCTCCCTTGCATCTGGCTTTCTGACATAACCCATTTCTAAAATCAGGAGGTTGCACATACACATCATGGCTTGTACCCCATAATGGATTTTTCCTCCAGAAACTTGTCCAATCCCCTTTTAAAGGCGTCTAGGCTAGACGCCAGCACCACATCCTGTGGCAAGGAGTTCCACAGACCGACCACACGCTGAGTAAAGAAATATTTTCTTTTGTCTGTCCTAACCCGCCCAACACTCAATTTTAGTGGATGTCCCCTGGTTCTGGTATTATGTGAGAGTGTAAAGAGCATCTCCCTATCCACTCTGTCCATCCCCTGCATAATTTTGTATGTCTCAATCATGCCCCCCCTCAGGCGTCAATTTTCTAGGCTGAAGAGGCCCAAACACCATAGCCTTTCCTCATAAGGAAGGTGCCCCAGCCCCGTAATCATCTTAGTCGCTCTCTTTTGCACCTTTTCCATTTCCACTATGTCTTTTTTGAGATGCGGCGACCAGAACAGGACACAATACTCCAGGTGTGGCCTTACCATAGATTTGTACAACGGCATTATAATACTAGCCGTTTTGTTCTCAATACCCTTCCTAATGATCCCAAGCATAGAATTGGCCTTCTTCACTGCCGCCGCACATTGGGTCGATACTTTCATCGACCTGTCCACCACCACCCCAAGATCTCTATCCTGATCTGTCACAGACAGCTCAGAACCCATCAGCCTATATCTAAAGTTTTGATTTTTTTGCCCCAATGTGCATGACTTTACACTTACTGACATTGAAGCGCATCTGCCATTTTGCTGCCCATTCTGCCAGTCTGGAGCTCCTCACAATCACTTCTGGTCTTCACCACTCGGAAAAGTTTGGTGTCGTCTGCGAACTTAGCCACTTCACTGCTCAACCCTGTCTCCAGGTCATTTATGAAGAGGTTGAAAAGTACCGGTCCCAGGACAGTTGCAATGTAATGAACATTCCTTGCACAATGTACTCGCTTTCCACAAGTCCAAACTTGTGGACAAATGTAATGTGCTATAAGATAATGTATACAGCTGGAAGGAACAACCATGATTTCCATCCTGCCCCCCTCTCCTTAATAATAGTACTATTAACCATATTATCAGCTGACCAGATCGTTAATTTTGGTACCAGAGATGGATATCAGAAGGCCCAGGCTACCTGTGCAGATAAGTCGCTGGAATACAAGTGGCTGAATTGGTACTTTCACACAGGCTCTGTTCATTCAATGTGGTGCTCCTGCACAGACGTCATTGCGCTAAACTGGCAAGAGCCAGCTGTTTTGACTGCCATACTGTTCTGGAGAACTTCTGGAACAGAACTAGTACATACCTCGGGGAATTAGTGTACTGCGCAACACTGTTTCACAATAGACTACTTAATAGAGAATTTTTTCTATTACAATATTATCTGAGCAAGCTGGTAATGGAGAAAAGAGTATAGGACCAGAGAAAAGGTTGTTTTGATGCCAATTTTCTACCACACACCTGAAAGCTTGTTCTAATGAAGTATGGCATAGTTGGCACTTGGATTATCTCTCTATTCTATATGAAGGATGAGATCAGGTTTTACAAAGTGAAATTACAAACATATTTTTTGATGCAGATTGTATGATTAAAATCCCAGCTCGTTGCTGTGCAAGGATAAGGAGTAGCAGCAATAAACAGCCAAATCATGGTGGCAGTCACTGCTATTATAAAAGGCTCAGACTTACAGGGTAATAAGAACTAAGTGGGCAAGGATGCTTTACTCACATCATTAAAGTTTCTCATCTTGTTTACAACTGGCCAACGTATTGAAAGACATTACATAATCATATGCAATTATACATTCCAGCCTGCATTCTCTAGCCCAGCAATGATATTTCATGGATGCATGTGGAAATAGCATGTGCCTCAAAAATGGACAGCCTCTCTTCCTCTCTAGCAGAACTCCACTAGCCAGGAGACCAGATTGGTATTTTGCCATTGAGAAATTTTTTCTTGAAAGTAAAAATTGTGCATAGGCATCAACTCAATTGATTCAATGCACACCAACATCTTAAATCATGTTCACTGCACCTCATCAGCACAAAATGCACAGTGGATTCAATCTGCACAGTAAATACTCCTGTTTGGGAAGTATATAAAATACTGTACTGACTGGAAGAGGAAGGAACTTAGGGCCCAACCCTATCCAGCACCAATGTTAGCCATAATGCAGCCCCGGGGGAAGGGAACAAATGGTCCAATACCTTGGAGAGGCCTCTGTGACTGCCTCCCCACCACAGGATGCAGTGCACGCCCCATTGGCACAGTCATACTGGCACCAGAAAATTGGATAGGACTGGGCCCTTAGGCTGCAATTCTATGCACACTTACCTGTGAGTAACCACAACTGAATACTATGGGACTCACATTTGAGTAAACATGCACAGGATTGCACTGGAAGTAACACAGAAATCAGCTGATCAGAACATATATATGTTGGCATCCTTCAGTCTCGAAAGACTCTCTCTCTCTCTCTCTCTCTCTCTCTCTCTCTCTCTCTCTCTCTCTCTATATATATATATATATATATATATATATATATATATATATATATACACATATATATATATATATATATATATATATATAAAATCAGTAACCAGAATGATCTGGTGAAAAACTGAGGTTTCAGCAGGCATTTGCTCATACAATTCCAAGGATATTTTCAAGCACAAAGGCTATAAACTCTTAAAATGAAAGCAAAGAATATCAGGATGAATTCCGCATGATCGCCATAGTCTGTGCCCCTGAAGAAGAGTACACCCTCAGCCCTTTTGTGATGGACCTGTGTAGAAGAGCTTATCTAAAAACCTAGAGAATCAGCACTAATTCCTACCTGAAATATCTGAACTTCCAATGTAAAAGAAAGATTAGGAGACTTTGGCCTTCAGCTTAGTTTTCCAGACAAAGTTTTCTATTACTAATTTAAAAAACACCTCAAGAAACCAATTAAAGACACACAAAATTCATGGCATACATTGTTTATCTCAAACAAAAATGAGTATAATCACAGATCACAAGGTAATAGTTTTCAGATAATTTGCTAATATCCAACAGTACACCCTGCTCCAGTGTTTAAGAAGTCTGAGAAGCCTCACTGTACTGGGCTAATCCTATTGTTGTTGAACACAATGCTAACATGTTAAGAACAAAGAATATTTTTTCTGATAAGAAACAAGAAGCCTGCAATACTTGCCAACAATATGCTGCTTCCTTTATATTTCAAACCATTCTCTTCCATGACATGATTCAACCTGCTTATTTGAAGATAATGATCTACAAAGCAGCAGGAATAATGTCATTCCAGTCTTGAAAACACATCTATGCACACACATTGTGACCAACATCTGAAGGTTAAATACCACCAGTAACTGCTTCCAAGATCAGCATCCCAACAGACTCACACATATCAGTGAGAAGTTACATATTGCATTTGGTGCCAGCAAATTTCAGAAGCATATATTAAAGCACTGATCACAGACACGGTGAAGTTTAACATTGTGTATCAGTTGAGGCAGTCTTTTGGGCAGAGGTAGAAGTGACAGTCTAACCTTACATTGAAACTTTGTACTGTTCCCCAAAACCCATTAATAGACTTGGGAAACAGTAATAATTACAACTGTGGTATTTATTTGCAAACCCTATAGTCAACATTCTAATGTTTTTACTACATTGTTAAATGCATATGTTTTTTCCATAAATATAAGCTTGGGGGTCCTAAAACAGGTAGATAAAAGCCACTATTTTATCAATTTTTTACCAAGAGGCAAGAGAAAGCCAAATGCTGCCTGCCTAGGTTATACGATGAACGCAATTTTCAAAATACAAAGACGACCCAGGAAAAATAAAAGGTTCTACAAACTTTTGGTTGACTCTGCCTCAAGCAAAATGCACAAAAGTAGTGCAAAATAGAAGTGAATGGCTTATTTACGTTGATTCAAAACATTTCATTTGTACTGCAGCTATAAAAAATTTCATGACAGAATACACATCAATATTAAACATACTATACAGTGAACAGAACATTCAGTGATAACCTCATTACTAGTTCAAAAAGTTGCCTTTTGGAGCTAAATTACATTAAGGCTTTTACTGGTAACAAGTTTTCAAAAGCTGTCTCTGTCAGAGTTGCAGCAGCTGGCTTATTTTTTCCCATGGTCTTTCTCCGAATCCAGAAGCGCAGATCGAATTCCTAATTTCTTAAGCTCTTCCACTAGATCTCCACTCTGATGCATCTGAAGAAGGATGTCGCAGCCTCCTACAAACTCACCATTGAGGAAGACTTGAGGAATGGTTGGCCAGTTGGAATAGTTTTTAATTCCTGAAACAAAAAATACAAATTAACACAAATTAAATCAAACACATAAGATGTCTTTCAGGTTTCAGGAGTAGGCTGACTGTACCACACACACAAGAATGAGAATGCACTAGCTATTCTGCATGCTTTATTAAAACTAAATTGCCCTTCTCTTCCTTGGTCTTTCCCATGGGGCAGGGAACCATTATGTAAAGCATCATTTATCACTTCAGCATTGCACAGAAAAATATTCAAGGACTGAGACTCACAAACGAACAGGCTATGACTAGAGTTATGGAAAAGATAACAGTATGTGCAAATCAAAAACATGCTGCAGACACAGTTACTTCAGGTTAGAATTGGAAGGAAGATGGGTAGATGGGTAAACAGTGAAAGAAGAAAAAATATAATGGACTCAAGAGGGGAGTCTGAAGCAATACAAGGACATTTAAGAACATAAGAACAGCCCCACTGGATCAGGCCATAGGCCCATCTAGTCCAGCTTCCTGTATCTCACAGCGGCCCACCAAATGCCCCAGGGAGCACACCAGATAACAAGAGACCTCATCCTGGTGCCCTCCCTTGCATCTGGCATTCTGACATAACCCATTTCTAAAATCAGGAGGTTGCGCATACACATCATGGCTTGTACCCCATAATGGATTTTTCCTCCAGAAACTTGGCCAGCAAATAGATAATCAGCAGCACAGTGGTTACTTCTTAATTTGTGTAGGAGGAGCGTTTTATCCCGACCACCCCATAAGTTAAACTGAGAGTAGCAGCTTGCTCATGGCCAACTGGCAAAATTATGTATAAAGTTATTAAATGCATGAACAAAATAAGGCTTAGCATTATTTGGACCCAAACTCAGCCATCTCCACAAATTAGATGTTTCATTCCCTACCGTACTGCTTTTCTACACTGCTCAGTTCTGTTTGCCAAACAAGCCTCCTTCTAAATTTTTTATCTTTCCTTAACAGACCCTGGAGTTCAGGGAGTGGTGCATGTTTTTGCACATGGGTCAAAGCAGCAGTTCCTCTGACGCACACTGTAGTTCCAAATCGCAACTAAGTTTCAAGGGCACCGTTCTGGAAACCTTACATAGCCGGCACCGGAGGCAAAGTAGCATGCTATGCCAGCATGAGAGCGCATGGCCTTGTACCACTTCAGAAACCCAAACTCTTGCAGCTCCTGGTATAGAAATTCTGGCAGGAATCCATGAATAATCTCTACTCTGATTAACATGAAACACAAGCTAGAGCTGCAACCAAACAGGTCATTGCTGTGCAGCTGTTGCAGCCTCAAGTGGCCAGAGCAAAGGGCACCTTTTTGTTTCTTTCTTCTTTGCAACCCTTAAGATCTTCCTGTTCCATGCTACAGAATCAGGCTTCCATCCCCAAATCTAAGCATTTTATTGCCAGAGTGTTGTGTGGGAGAGAGATTCTGGTAAATAAAGAAAGAAAAAGTGCCCTTTTCCACTTTCCTTCTGCATACATTCTTATATTAAATAGAGAAAAAGGTTTTTTTTAACCTCACACCATCCACTTCCCTTTAACTAACTTCTTCTTTTCCCTGCACCTTCCACTGCTTCCTTTCAGCATTCCATGGATTCCATCTTAAGGTGTTCTTCCATTTGCAAAAGCTGAGTTTGGTGAAAATCATCCCCATGCCCTGTGCATCCCCCATCACCGCAGCCCCAGCACCTCCCCAAAATTTGATCCTGAGGGTTGGGGGCCCTCAAGAACAGATATTCAGGTAAGCATAGGAGGAAGTAGAGGGGTAAGTAAATCAGTGAACGTCACCCCTCCCCTTGGGCAAATGGAATTAGTTCTGTCAACAGAAGACAAACTCAACACAATCCCAAGTCTTAAATCCTCTAAAAACCATAGGGCACATTGATACTTTCATAAACTGAGTTTCAGTTCCTTTCTCAATGGACCAGGACTGGCCCAAAAATGAGGCTAGCTGGCATTAGCTGCATCAAAGAGGATAGTGAGAGATCAAGAATTTGCAGTGCATTTCACTCCAAGTCTGCCACTGTGGCTGCTGCCTCCCTCCAACCCAACAAACCCATGCAACCCACAATGATCTGCTTCTCATTCACTTGAGGAAGTGAGCTTAAGTGATCTTCTTGCAGGCCATCATCAACCCTGGAAATGCAGGACTTCCAATTTATTTGTAGGGATAGCTCCTTCGATCACACAGTAAAAATCAGAAGTCCCACACTTTGGGGTCTGATGACAAAACGTGAGAAGAACGGCAAAGGGTTTTGGCTTTTTCTGTAGTGCAGAAACCAAAATGGCACTGGATGGTGTTCAAGGTAGGGCCATCCCTGCCCTGGTCAGAATACAGTGCTGCCAGTAGAAAACAGTGAGAAATCCAGAGTTTAGGAATACAGGTTGTGCCTCGTTATCTATTGGGGATCCATTCCAGAACCCCTAGTGAATAAAAAAAATCAGTGGATATCAAATCGGTGAAAAAATAGTTTTAAAGATCCACTTCCAGGTTTCTTGCTCGTCCACTGCCACCCCAGAATGCATTGGTATAGACCAGTGCTTCTCACACGTTTAGCACCGGAACCCACTTTTTAGAATGAGAATCTGTCAGGATCCACCAGAAGTGATGTTGTGACCGGAAGTGACATCATCAAGTAAGAAACTTTTTTTACAATTCTAGGCTGCAATCTTACCCACACTTACACAGGAGTAAGTCCCATTGACTATCATTGTTAAAATATGTAGTAGCTTGTTAAAAGTACAGGTCTGTAACATTTCCCAAAATGCAGCAACATACTTGTAGCATCAAGTCTAATACATTAAAAATAAAATATTAAAATGGCAACCCACCTAGTAGGTTCCAACCCACAGTTTGATAAACACTGGTACAGGTACTATACCACATTCAGTCACTAGATGAGGTGAATAACACAATCTAATGGAACAAAATTATAATTATTTAACAGTGCAAAGGTAGGAAATTGGATTTTGATACTTTTTTCCTTGTTACAATGCATTTAAAGGGCCAAGGTATCAAGGTACCAAATGGACCAAGGTACCAGGGGTAAGTGAAATCAGTAGACACCAAGGTCCCACCTGCAACTTCTGTTGGGGGGGGGGGGAACATGCTGCTATCACACAAACAAGATCATCCAGGAGCTTATAGGACTGTTTGGGAGGTTACATTTTTTTTTTTTAATTTTAATTTACAAACATATTTCTGCATCTTTTGAGAATCCTTAAAGTATACAGAAACTATTACCTTAGTGGTCCTGTTTTGAGTGACCCCATTTCATTTTGAGGTGGACAGCACTCAAACCATCTACATTTGCTATCAGTATACAGCAGAGGGCCCTGCAACAAAATGTTGTCTCCCCAACCCTAACTGCACAAGGCTGCAATTCTATACAAACTTACATGGGAGTAAGCCTCACTGAATTCAGTGCGACTTACTTTTGAGTAGACAAGCATAGGCTTGTGCTTCAATTGGCTCACACAGGCTGATTTCTTCTTCCTGCCACCCCATCACATCCTGCTGTTGACTCCCCCCTCCCCAAGGGACACCTCAGCATTTCATTTAATTCTCATCAGGCAGTTTTTTTTACAAGTAATGGGTAAACCCCTTACGGAAAACACTCTTCCTTCTCTAGTTTTCGAACAGGGCCTTAAAAGGTTTATTTTTAGATAAGCCTTCTAATTTTATTATGGTTGCTTTAGTGCTACTGTCTGCTAGTTTTATGGACTTTTTATAGCTGATTGTATTTTAAGTTTTTGTTCTTAGTACTTTATTATGCTTGACTGCTGCTACTTGCTTCACTTATTAAGTTTTATTTTTTAATTGTATAGTTGACATTTTGTATTTTGGAAACTACTTTGTGTGCCCACCTGGAAGAAAAACAGGGTAAAAAATCTAGTAAATAAATTTACAAAAACAGCAAAATATGCAAAGTATGTAGAAACTTACTTTAATTGGGGGGACACCTTTTTACTAACAACCCAATAAGGTACTCAACTGACAGCGTTTGCTATTGGTCTACAAAGACGCTGACATAATTCAGCTAAGGATATTCAGTAAGTGTTTTTGCTTTCTTCTTTTGTAAGCCACCTCTCTCATATGCCTTAACTATAACACACTGACAATATTGGACTAAGTAACTGTCTTCCTAGCCCTTCCACCCAGCAGAATATGAACTATAGGCTGGAGACCGTTATATGCTCTTCTGGCACTCCTGGGCAGGGATGCTCATATGTAGGATAAGCACAGAGGAGGGGAAGATATTCAGCCTTTAAAATACTTCAAGTTCATAAAATGGCATGTGGGTGATGGGGGGGGGGGGGTGAAAAGCTGTGTCACTCACCACAGGCAATGTCAGTTATGAAGCTGTGAAACCAAACAACCACACTGCACATACCAACTGCAGTAGATGTAAGAGCTAAGGAACAAAATTGTGTATTCTCAGGTATGAAATATTATACAGGTCCAACCTTGTTGTACACTGATTTGACTCAACACGAATGGCCCCTACAAATGAGAAAGAATGTTCTGATCCCTGGAGAAGGGGAAAAATGCACCCCTTCAAAATGCTCTACTTACTGTTGTAGAGATTTTTATCTCAACATGATGAGAAGGGCCCTTTAAATTAAGGGAAAACAGTCCTTTACAATAGTTAGAGAGAGGGCAGCTAGCTGACAATCCAAGAATCATTCTCTCTACAAGCTACCCCCTCCCTTCCCCCTGAACACTTGAAAGAAGGATAATCCTTTGTGGTTGGAGAGAGACTGATTGTTGGATTGCCTCTTAATGACTCTATCTTAAGAACATAAGAAGAGCCCCACTGGATCAGGCCATAGGCCCATCTAGTCCAGCTTCCTGTACCTCACAGCGGCCCACCAAATGCCCCAGGGAGCACACCAGATAACAAGAGACCTCATCCTGGTGCCCTCCCTTGCATCTGGCATTCTGATATAACCCATTTCTAAAATCAGGAGGTTGCGCATACACATCATGGCTTTTTGGATCCACATAATGGATTTTTCCTCCAGAAACTTGTCTAATCCCCTTTTAAAGGCGTCTAGGCTAGACGCCAGAACCACATCCTGTGGCAAGGAGTTCCACAGACCGACCACACGCTGAGTAAAGAAATATTTTCTTTTGTCTGTCCTAACTCGCCCAACACTCAATTTTAGTGGATGTCCCCTGGTTCTGGTATTATGTGAGAGTGTAAAGAGCATCTCCCTATCCACTCTGTCCATCCCCTGCATAATTTTGTATGTCTCAATCATGTCCCCCCTCAGGCGTCTCTTTTCTAGGCTGAAGAGGCCCAAACGCCGTAACCTTTCCTCATAAGGAAGGTGCCCCAGCCCCGTAATCAACTTAGTCGCTCTCTTTTGCACCTTTTCCATTTCCACAATATCTTTTTTGAGATGCGGCGACCAGAACTGGACACAATACTCCAGGTGTGGCCTTACCATAGATTTGTACAACGGCATTATAATACTAGCCGTTTTGTTCTCAATACCCTTCCTAATGATCCCAAGCATGGAATTGGCCTTCTTCACTGCCGCCGCACATTGGGTTGACACTTTCATCGACCTGTCCACCACCACCCCAAGATCTCTCTCCTGATCTGTCACAGACAGTTCAGAACCCATCAGCCTATATCTAAAGTTTTGATTTTTTGCCCCAATGTGAATGACTTTACACTTACTGACATTGAAGCGCATCTGCCATTTTGCTGCCCATTCTGCCAGTCTGGAGAGATCCTTCTGGAGCTCCTCACAATCACTTCTGGTCTTCACCACTCGGAAAAGTTTGGTGTCGTCTGCAAACTTAGCCACTTCACTGCTCAACCCTGTCTCCAGGTCATTTATGAAGAGGTTGAAAAGCACCGGTCCCAGGACAGATCCTTGGGGCACACCGCTTTTCACCTCTCTCCATTGTGAAAATTGCCCATTGACACCCACTCTCTGCTTCCTGGCCTCCAACCAGTTCTCAATCCACGAAAGGACCTGTCCTCTAATTCCCTGACTGTGGAGTTTTTTCAGTAGCCTTTGGTGAGGGACTGTGTCAAACGCCTTCTGGAAGTCCAGATATATACTGTCCACGGGTTCTCCCACATCCACATGCCTGTTGACCTTTTCAAAGAATTCTATAAGGTTCGTGAGGCAAGACGTACCCTTATAGAAGCCATGCTGACTCTCCCTCAGCAAGGCCTGTTCGTCTATGTGTTTTGAATATGTGATATCTTAATATCACAAAGGTCAGCAAGGCTGTTTTTAAATCACCTGAGAAATGGGACTTCATTTTTTTAATTGATTTGGATTTTTTTTCATCCATGAGTGTTCTGGGAAGGAACCCATGTGAATGAGACTCAACCTGTAGTAGTCCAAATGCATGTCAAGTTTCCATAACAGCTACATAAGGATGTTAAATATTGAGCAACCAACATATATTTATCAGATTAATAATGTTCTAAATCTCTAAGCCTGTAGCTCCTAATTCCTGTTCAACCTATGACTGAACCCTAATGAACAATACTAATTCTATTCTTTCTGGATCAGACTTGTAAACAATTCCTATGGCATGCAAGAATCACCTTCAGGTGAACTCGCAGGAAAGCTTTTGTAAATTGCAAGTTGATCACTTTTTCCAGGCCACAATTGACTAACAGAGATATGCATGGACTGACACCCAGGAACCCTTTACAGACTTAGGGTCCAATCCCATCCAACTCAGTGCTGCAGTAAGGGAACAAATAATCCCTTACTTTGAGAAGGCCTCTGTGATTGCTTTCCTACTGCAGTATGCAGCACACAACCCATTAGTATTTCTGCATCATTGCTAGAAAGATGGATAGGTTTGAGCCCTTAATAACATAACTGAACTAGATACCAGCTAGGCACTAATTTCAGTTCCTCAGCTGAACGTACAGAAAGACACGACACGTGCCCATGTGGCACTTGCAGCCCCTAGCAGCTGTCTGTCCTTCCTAATGCAAGTTTCCAGAGTAGTTGCCAAATATGTCTCCAAATGAAATTTAATACTTGGGAGCCTGTAACAGACCTGATGCATCAATGTTTATTATGCCATTAGGTATCACTGCAAGGAAAGGGCATCTTGTAACAAGGACAACTTACCTTCCCATCATAAAACATCCTTCCAACATGCCCAAATTCATGGGACAGCGAGTATATCCCAATTCTTCTGCACAGAAGAAATCTTGATATCCCGCCAATCACAAGGACAACCAGAAGATTATCATTGATGATAAAAAGAAAGCGAAGAAAAGCTATGTGCATCTGGACTAGGAAGTGGAAATAGGCTTGAGCTCAACACTGAGCACAATATAGAAATAAGAGGTTTGTTTAATTCATATTACAAACCATTCAACCCTCATTTGTGATGACCCTGTACTTATAAAGATTCCCAAGATATCCAAGAACACTTGCACAGCACAGTCCCATTTGGAAATAAGTACCAACAATGTCAATACCACTTATTCTCAAACAAGAGGGAACAGGACACGCAGATGCAAGCCTTGGTGTTTAACCAGTGAGTTACATTAGCAGCAAGGGTGTTTTTGAGCTCTTACAGTTCTAAATAGCCCAATCCTATGCTCACTGGCAACCAGAGCTACAGGGCGCCTGAAATGGCCACCACTTTATTCTATGAGCGCCAGGCTAGCACCAAAAGTCTCCGCAGGGTAAGAGAGCATTTGCTCCCTTAACCCAGGTAATGCTGCTGAAGCATGAATGGATCTCCTCAGATCTGCACCCGCTTTTGAGAGTGCACAGAACAGCTGAGACCTGTCAAGCTACCCAAGGGCGGGAGCATAGGATACAGTGGCAGAGCCTGCATTTCTGCCCCCCCAGTCCAATCCTTGCGTCCCCCAGCCATCCCCCTGCCCTCCCAGCGGTGCCACTTACTGCCAGCAGCAGTGCAGAGTTTTTTTCCCAGCACTGAAGTCCAGTGCCAACTGGTGCAGGCACTCCTTTCTTTCTGGGTGCCAACATGCTTTATGGTATGCTTGTGACACCCAACGCCAGCAGTACACTTGTACCTCTGGTGCTATGGAGCTGAGGATTGGGCTCTAAAGCTGCCAAATACCCTCTTCAACACAACTGTTATAAGAGGTACATGAGCACTGCTCTCTTCTGGCTGTATCTGGTGATAGGAAGGGGAGGTGAGAAAAGGGCAAATGGATACAAGAGGGGGGAGAGAAGTAGAGGATCTCACATATTAGAGCTTTTTGGGAAGAGTGGTTAAGAGCTAGGTCCTGGATCCCTAAACATTTTCAACTACAGTACTGCTCTGAAGCACTAACCCAGCCAGACTGCAAGGCAGTGTGATACAACAGTAAGAGAAGTATAACTTAAACTGCAAATCCAGGTCAAAATCCTCGCTCAGCGATGGAACTCCATAGGAGTGACATTCAGCCAGATACTATTTTTCAGCCCCAATACAAGAGTTGTTGTGAGTACAAGTGTGTGTGTGTGTGTGTGTGTGTGTGTGTGTGTGTGTGTGTGTGTGTGTAGGAGAGGAAAACAGGAGTGCAGAGCAAATACACAGCCCTGAGCTGTTTGAAGAACATTAAGACCTGCTGGATCAGGCCAAAGGCCCATCTAGTCCAGCTTCCTGTACATCACAGTGTCCACCAGATGCCTCAGGGAGTATACAAGACAACTACAGACCTGCATCCTGGTGCCCTCCCTTGCATCTGGCATTCTGAGGTAGCCTACTTCTAGAATCAGGAGGTCCATCATGGTTTCTAACCTGTGATGCACTTTTCCTCCAGAAATTTACCCGTTCCTTCTTTAAAGGCATTTAGGCCAGATGCCATCACAACATCCTGTGGCAAGGAATTCCACAGACTAATTACACACTAAGTGTCTGTTCCAACTCTCCCAACACTCAATTTTACTTGATATCCCCAGTCCTGATGTTGTGCAAGAAGGAAAAAAAGCATCCTTCTATTCATCCCATGCATAGCTTAGTACATCTCAATCATTTTCCGCCTTTGCCCAGATGCTATCACAGCATCCTGTGGCAAGGGGTTCCCCAGACTAATGTAAAGCCGTTATAATTAAAAGGAAAAAAGCTCCAAAGAAGTGTATACAGCGAAGAGTGAAGGAGAGATGTGCGTGTTTGTGTGTGCGTGTATAAGTAAAAGGACTGGATTAAGGTTGGATGTTGTCACAACATACTGTGGCAAGGAGTTCCACAAACTAATTACACATAAAGATGTAAGAATGAAAGGAAAAAGCTCCAAAGAAGTGAATAGAGTGAAGGAGGGGTATTCTGTGAGTGTCTGTGTGTGAGAGAGAGAATTGGATTGAAGCCAGACGCTATCACAGCTTCCTGTGGCAAGGCATTCCACAGACTAGCTACACATAACATTGATGGTCCATCTTCATTGGCAATCTTTCCAATCTGGCCCACACTCGCTCTATGTTTTTTGGTCTAGTGCAACTGTTGTCCAGTGTAGCAGTCCCTGTTGCTTAAATGACCTGGAAAAGGTATCTGACACTGCTCAAACACTCACAAGTAAGAAGTTACACATGAAAATGTAACAATGAAAGGAAAAAGCTCCAAAGATGTGGAAAGAGAGGAGAGCTGAAAAGCAGTATTCCAAGTGCGTGTGTGAGAGAGACACACAGAGATCATCGGATTGGGGCCGGACACTATCACAGCACCCTGTGGCAAGGAGTTCCACAGACTAAGACATAATACTTAAAGGACTATAGAAGAGAGGGAAGGAGGAGTATTCCAACTGTGTCTGTTGTGAGGATTGGATTAAAGCCAAATGCAATTACAGCCTCCAGTGGCAAGTTCCACAGACCGACATGATACTTAAAAGGGAAAAAGGTCCAAGGAAGTGGACAGAAAGGAGAGAGCGAGTGAGAGCGAGACTGCCACAGCCTCCCGTGGCAAGGAGTTCCACAGACGCCGGAGGCAGTGACGAGGCGCTCTGAGAGCGCAGGAGAACGGCCGGGCGGGCGCTGACCTTGCCGCAGCGCGGGGTCCTGGAGCACGTCGTAGGCGCGGTAGTCGCTGACGCCGTGTAGGCGCAGGATCTGCACGACGGCGTTGCTGAAGCCGCACTGGGGCTGGTCCGGGCTGCCCTTCATGAATACCACCACCGGGTGGGCGCGCACCAGCCGCTCCACCTCCTCCCGCGCCCCTGAGCCCGCCGCGCCCGCGCTCAGCCGCCGCGCCCCCAGGAGCCGCAGCGCTGCGGGCAGCCGAGCAAGGGAGCCGCTCATGGCTTCGCCGTACGACGCTCCCTCAGGCGCCCTGGCGCAGAGTGCAGGCCACTTCCAAGGACTCCTTTCCTATTGGCTCGCGCCGCGCCCGCCCCCACGCGTGCGCCCCTACCATAGGCAGATGTGCCCATCAATCGCTTTCATAGCACCAATCGAGCGAGCGTGTGAAGGAGGCGAGCTCGCCCTCAGTCGAGTTCCGTCACGATAGGTCGATGTGCCCATCAAAAGCACCAATCAAGCGAGACCATGAAGGAGGCGAGCTCGCTTTCATGCAAGCGCCCTACGATAGGCGAATGTACCCGTCAATCAGTCTCAAATCACCAATCAGGCGCCCTCGCACAACTCTCGCCCTGCTGTCGGAGGCGGCCTCACGCTTTTTTCCGATTGGTTCACGTCACCTGTTTCCTTGTCCAATTGCGTTGCGCCTCTTTAAAATCCCCCGCAGGCGGAAACAAGCGGTTTCCTTTTATCTTCGCTAGGATTGGTAGGATCCTGTGTCAATTTGACTTGGGAGGCGGGGCAACTCAATATCTTGATCTGGGAAGAGGCAGAAGAGAATTGGGGGGTGGGGCCGGCGGCGGAAGGCTGTCGGGTATCCTTCCGGTTCCGGTCCCCCTTGGAGAGTTTGTTGTGCTGTGTGTGGTGGGGGTACCGCCTGCTCCTTCTGTGGGAGACCACGTGACTAGAGGCTGGTGCCAGGTGAGTGTGGGGCTGCCTAGTTGGTCTCAGCCCAACCTGTGTGTGTCTACTCAGAAGTAAGTCCTATTGTAGTCTATGGGGCTTACTCCCAGGCAAGTGTGCATAGAACTGCAGCCTCAGAGCCCCAGTCTTTGCCTGTCTACTCAGAAGTAAGTCCTATAGTAGTCAATGAGGTTTACTCCCAGGTAAGTGTGGATTGAACTGCAGCTTCAGGGCCCCAGCCTATGCAGGTCTACTCAGAAGTAAGTTCTATTGTAGTCAGTGGGGCTTATTCCCAGGTAAGTGTGCATAGAACTGCAGCCTCAGAGCCCCATTGTTTGCCTGTCTACTCAGAAGTAAGTCCCACTGTAGTCAGTGGGGTTTACTCCCAGGAAAGTGTGGACAGGATTGCACCCTGAGTCCAACCCACATCATGGACTTTGAGCACAATCCTATGCACATCTACTTAGAAGTAAGTCATAGTAAGTCAATGGGGCTTACTCCCAGGTAAGTGCGCATAGGATTGCAGCCCTTGTGTGGCCTTGTGACTGCTGCCTGTTGCATTAAAAAAAAAACAACCTAGCATCTTGGAATATGCTTCACCTGTTAGATTTCTGCCTGTCATATTTGTTGGCACCCCAGAGACTCTGCTGCAAAAAAAAAAAAAAATTGGTACATTAAAAAGGGTGGACTAGTGTTTCTCAAATGGTGGGTCATGAGCCAATTTCAGGTGGGTACCCATTCAGTGTGTATTTTATTTGTAATGTGTTAGACTTGATGCTGCCATGGTATGCGACTGCATTTGGAGAAATGTTACAGGGCTGTACTTATAACAGGCTACTATGTATATGCTTTTAACAATGATAGACAATGCAGGGTAACCAAGCATCCTCTTTTTCAAGGACATGTCCTCTCTTTAGCCTCTTTTCTTGGAATAGGACTTAAATGTCCTTATTTTCCCTGTGAGCAGGCAGGCTCCTGCAGGCAGTGCATAGCCTTCTAGTAATTAACAAGTTGTATTAATTATCCACAGTAGAGTTTTAAACTTAATAGCAAGTGATACAGAGTGTAAATTACCCACATGAAATCTATATACGAGTCTTTCTTTAGCTTTTTCATCATGTCTTGTGTTTTTCTTGGATGCCCTACTTTTTGGGGTGCCTGGTCCTCTTTAGTGGTTATGACATCTGGTCACCCTGTCTGAATGCCCTTACTGAGTCAATGGGGCTTAGTCCTGGTTAAGTGTGGATAGGATTGCAACCTTTGGGAAGTTTGCGGGATATTTTTAAACAGATCAACAACTGCTTGGGAAAGTTCTTTATTTTGATAATTTTTAAAACTTATACTAATAAACTTTTAATTTAAATGACTTGATTTTATCTTTGGGGGCGTGTTCAAAATTTTCCTGCTTGATGATGTCACTTCTGGTCATGACATAACTTCTAGGTCAATGACATCAGTTCGAGTGGGTTCTGACAGATTGTTGTTCTATCAAGTGGGTCCTGGTGCTAAATGTTTGAGAACCACTGGGGTAGACTTTTTCCTTGCCTTGATGCTTTAGTGATTCAGCTCCTGTTTTCTAAGCAGAACCAGCTCAGTACTCCCTAGTACCTGAGATGGTATGCTAAATGCTGCTCCCCCTTACTTTAATATTAAGACTAATATTAAGATTGAGCAGTGTTTTTGGGCTAGGTGCTGTGCTTTAGCTTTTTTATCTAATGAGCCTAAACCAATCCTAAAAGGGGGGGCCTAACTATCACCAAAAAAACCAAGTTAAAAGCTGAAAACTAAAAACCTAAACTCAACCTAAAAAAGCTAAAACTAAAGCCAAGCTTAAAAACTCTGAAAACTAAAAACCCAAAGGCACTTGAAGCTAAAATAACTAAGGATTACAACTAAAACTAGAGATTAAAAACTAGAATAAAAAGCTCAAAACTCAAACCTAAAAACTGAAACCTGATGTTTCAGCCACAGTTTTTCTCAGGCACTAGAACTTGGTGCTGTTCTTATACAGGTTGTAACTGATTGCCTATTCAATTAGTGTAGCAGTGCAATGCTACTTGGGAAGCACCCAGGGCTTAGAACTTTGGTGCCTGAGGGAGAGTGCTAAAAGCAGAAGCACTCTGAGGGTTTGAAAGTTAGAACTTGAGCAGCAAGGAGTCAAAGCAATGAGAGACATTCATTCAGAGGGTTGATGCAGGGAGAGCTGAGCCGGAAGTAGGACGGTATGAGATTGAGAGAGAAGTCCGTCCTCCCGGCTAGCTTCCTCAGACTTTTATTCATTCTCAAAACACATGATGCAAAGCTATGCAATAGGGAAAATTACTGAAGGTTGCTGAAATCTGCACTGCTAAGCAACCTGCTGGCTCTGGCTTGATTGCAATACATTTCTAGATAAGCGCTTCTTCATAACATCCTCTGTTTACTGGCTACTGGGCTTCAGCCTTTGCAACTGGCCCACTCTGGTGTGCCTGAGTGGGGGGGCAGCAGGTTTGCCTGCCTGTCGGTTGCCATGTTACTAAGGCTAAGCTCAGCGCCTGTGTATAAACACTACAAATTAGGGAACATTGTTGTCAGCTGTTAGCCCCACCTGGCTCCTTACTCTCTGAGTAACATTTTTCAGGGCTGGTAGCCATGCATTATTAACTCCCATTGTTTCTTTTTCCTATTCAGATTGTTTTGATGCTTATATATTTCAGTTGCTTCTGTGTACATACGTGCATGGTAATGTACAGTATTAAACAACAATTCAGTGTGTTCAAAATCTGCTTTATGTTTTGTCACTGAGTTTTCTGCAATTGCTGATTTAGATTATTAAGACTATTTGTACAGTATAGTGCTTTTAAACAACAACAAAGGTGCCTCTAAAATGATTATTGGGCTGGGGCACCATCCTTATGAGGAAAGGCTACAGCATTTAAGAACATAAGAACAGCCCCGCTAGATTAGGCCAAAGGCCCATCTAGTGCAGCTTCCTGCATCCTGGTGCCCTCCCTTGCATCTGGCATTCTGAGGTAAGCAGCTCTTCAGTCTCAAAACAAGGCTCCTGAGGGGAGACAAGATTGAGAGATACAAAATTACGCAGGGTTGGATAGAGTAGATGGAGAGATGCTCTTTTCCCTCTTACACAACACCAGAACTAGGGGACATCCACTAAAATTAAGTGTTGGAAAGTGTAGGACAGACAAAATATTTCTTTATCCAGCATGTAATTAGTCTGTGGAACTCCTTATCACAGGATGTGGCAATGGCACCTGGCCTAGATGCCTTTAAAAGGCATTGGACAGATTTCTGGAGGAAAACTCCATCACAGGTGTGATGGACATATACAGATTGACTGGTCACTCATTGTGAGGGCTGCATGGGAATTTTTGTGTCATCCAAATTGGCCATGGATGGCAGTTTTTTCCGCCTACCCAGACTGGCGAGGGAGGGAGGTGTGTTCTGTAGGTTTCATGTTTTAAAAATTGGTCATTTTGGCCTGCTGCAGCAGAGCTCTTCTTGTGTTCTGAACAACAAGGAAGTCCCTAAAAAGATGTACCTAGCAGAATAACTCAGGACAGTAGATTGGTGCCTTATCCCAAGGAGACTTACCCTATGAAACAAAAAGACACACCAGGAAGTATTCACTGGAAAAATGCTGCTCTGGGGTGATTGGAGCAATTGCTCTTCCCCCTTCCAAGTATAAGAGAACCATCAATTAAAAGGTGCCTCTTCACCCAGAAGCAGCTAGCCTATGTTTCTCCCACTCCCTGGGTTGGAAAAGGGGGATGACACAGAAGAGCAAGGTAAAGAAGAGGAGAGTGGAGGGCTAGAGCAGAGAGGCGGCAAGCTACAGTACCTTTCTTCTCTCCCCCACACAGCCCCTTTCACTCAGTGCCTCTTTCCCCTTCAAATTCAGCGCCTTGAAAGGGAGGAGTGGTGGAGGCAAGTGGATGGCTGAAGATGGGTGCCCCACCTTGCCAGTCTGGTGCCTCTGCTGCCCTGTTTCAAAGGCTGAATTATCTGTTTGATTGGTTGACTTGAAAGGTGCCCTTTATTACTTAAGAAGCAGATTTTAGAAACATTTGATGCTGCTCCTCATTTTGTTAAGCTTATTTTGCTGCTAACTGTCCTGAGTGCTTATTCCAGGGGTGCTCAATACGTCGATCGCGATCTACCGGTCGATCGCCAGGCAAAATGAGTCGATCGCAGGCTTCTCTCCCGTCCACGCATCCCTGGGAGCGAGCCCCGTTGACTCTACTGGGGCTGACTCATGAGTAGACCTGGAGAGGAGATGCTTGCAGGCTTCTCTCCTGTCCACGCATCCCTGGGAGTGAGCCCCTGGCAGGCTTGTGAGCCCAGGGAGGGAGCACCTGGCAGACTCCTCCCTGGGAGAGGAGCCACTGGCAGGCTTCTCTCCCATCCACGCATCCCTGGGAGTGAGCCCCATTGACTCTACTTACCTTTCCCCTGTTTTTGCACTGGTATGTATGGAGATCTGCCCCCCCAACTTCCATCTGTTGGTTCTGTATGCAAGGGGTTTTGCACTGGTCTTGCTGTGATGTCTATATAGAGATCTTCCCTCCCCACACCTTTCCCCTGTTTTTGCACTGGTCTGTATAGAGATCTGCTCCCCCCCCACTTGTATTGGAATCGAGGAAGATCTGGTGAGGAGGTAGATGTGGTGTCAGCAGTGGCCCCTTTAAGGGTAAGGCCTGGGCATCCAGCAGAGTGTGCTGCACAGCTGCAGCCACTTGAAGGCAATAGGGCCCTCAGGGATATAAGAGCACCTGAGGCAGGAAGGGCTCCACTTATTTATGTGAGACAGCCATAGTTCCACCATAGTCATCAGTTCCATAGTCATCAGTTCCACCATGACTGATGAACATTTGGAAGTGTGCTTGAGGCTGGCTGTCAGCAGCTACTGTCCAGACTATGCATCCTTGGCTGATTCACTTCAGTGCAAGTCATCAAAGTAAACTCAAGTAATTACAAAAAATGTTTATAGTTAATTATGTTGTGTTGTGCAATATTGGCTCCTGCGGTTATGCAAGGTACACCAACATACATTGTACACATAAATGTTATATGTTATGATGGCGCGAACATTGTAAAAAAACTCTGGTAGATCTCCGGGCCTTGCTGGATTTCAAAGTAGCTCTTGAGCCAAAAAAGTGTGAGCACCCCTGGCTTATCCATATCATCTGTAATGATGCCTGTTGTGACATGTATGTGCTTATTTTAAAAATAAATGCCTTTTTGCTTTCAAAGGTAACTATTTACAGCCCAATCCTATCCACGCTTTCCTGAGAGTAAGCCCCATTGACTCTAATGGAACTTACTTCTGAATAGACATGCATAGGATTGGGCTGTAATTCATTTGCAGACCTGTGCAGTTGTGACTGAGTAATCTACTAAAATTTAAGCTTAGTTGACCTGCCTTACAGTATTATACAGGAGTGACAGTATTACTGTTTTCTTTGTTAGTAGTAAGGAAGGGGTGGCTGCCTTTCAGTTGTGCTAGTTTGCTTTTTCCATCCCTTGTACTGAACTGGTGACCTTTTTTTCCTTACCCAGGTTGTGGCACTTTTGTAGAAAGTCATTCTTTGGAGGAATTTGCCACATCCAAGGCTTTTCCCTTTTCTGAGGCCCTTAGTCCAGGGGTGAAAGTGCTAAACTGCATTTCCCCCTGAGCCTTTCCCTTCCCCCTATGCTTTGCAGGCCTCATTCAGAAATGGGTGGTAATCTGCTCCCTCCACAATGTTTTCAAAAGAGCATTGAAGAAAGATGGGATGGTGTAGGTAGGATAAATCTGCAAATTATTCAAGCTTTTCTGCTTCAACCACATGTTGTAGGTTTCAATTAGTGGTGGTGCAGAGAACTTAATGTTTTGTCTCCTAATGTAGAAATTGTTTTGGAGTACATGTTCAAAAAAGATCTTGTGTGATAAATTAGTTTAGCAATCTTGCCATACACTCTTTCTAATTTAGTGCTTGAACTTGCTGTGGCATCTACTTCCACACGTAATTCTGTCTTCTGTTCAAAGACAGATCCTGCAAAAGCTTGACATGAATTTGTAAGGAACACAAGTGGAAAAGCAAGCAACTTGAAACAGCACTGTGAAAAAAATTTATTAAATTACATTTGAGTATACTTTTGGATCAGAATTAATTAAATTAGTTAAAACTGCAGTTCCTGAGTCCATGAATAGGGAGGCATGACCTGTATAGGAGTGAGTAGATTGTTAAACTAGCAGTGGATGTTTTAGTGCAGTGGTTCCCAAACTGCGGGTCCATGGACCACCAAGTGGGTCATGTTCCAGTTCTTGGTGCATTGTGAAACTGACATGGCAGATTAGGGTTGCTATATGGTATGCACATTAAGAGTTAAACAATCTGCTACTTGCAAGGAGCACTGCTGCCCAATCACTATTATAGCAGCAGATGCTAGAGCAGCTGATAAAGTGAAACCTTTTTTAGGTGAGGCCCAATGCTAAAGAGTTTGGGAACCACTGTCTTAGTGTGAATGATTATGTAAATAAGACTTGTACATACTGAGTTGCAAAATATCCTTCCAACCTCTTAATCACACCAGCATGCTTGTATGCTTGACCCTGTCAGTTGGAAATTGCAGTTTGCAGATGTTGTGAATTCTAAGCGTAATAATTGGTTTCAAAGGAGCTTTGGAAAAGTGTGCCAGAATCAGTTTCTGACAGTAACTTCCCTTTCTTGAATCCAGAGATTAAAATGCTGATTTAACTTCCCTTTGAACAATTTTGTTCTGCAATTCATTTTCCTCCAGGATGCATGCAAGATATTTTTATGTAGGTGGTTTATTTAATGTTCCATGTTTGCCATCTAAATAAGGTATTAGGGAAAGAATCCAGATGCAAAGAAGCTCTTAATCATTCTTTTTTAATCTGATTTTAGAAGCATAATGTGGACGGATTTATGACAACAAAGATGAAAACAAAGAATTCAGTGTTCCTGGGATAGCAAAGAAGAGTTCAAAATACAGCTCTTCCATCTCTCATGGTACAGTTGATTTCCAAAAGAATATGATTTGATACCATAATGTTTCATCACATGCACAAAGCCATATTTAATGACCTTAGTGAAAGAAACCTGGAGGCAGAGCACTTAAAGGGCAATTTTGGCTTGAAGCAAAACCTCTGCAGCTCTAAAGAGCTGTAATCAGAGCTACTTTGATGTGGCTCAGGAAATTGTTTTTAATAGCTACTGTCTCAAGGCCTTCATTAAAGAGTGTTTATGGTGACCTGTGAAGGAGCTCTGTGTCCTGTGCTTACCAGATTTGAAAAGCTAAGGCAGAATATTCATTAATGACTTTGGAACATGAGAAAAGTTCTGCTGGATCAGGCCAAAGGCCCATTTTAGTCCAGTGTTCTGTTTCCCACAGGAAACCCAGCTTTCTGCAGCTCTTAGGAAATCCGGGAATTTAGCACTGCATACATTTGGATACTTTATCACTTTGTATATAAGTAAACAAACATTTCTATGTGTGTTTGTGCATCAAGATCTATGCTGCATGGTGAGCATCTTCAAGAGACTATTGAAGCATTTCTGCCACTTGCTTGATACCAGAAACTGTAGCAGTACTGTTGTCAAAATCAGATGTGATTCACTAACTGCTGCTATTATGAGTAAAAAGTTGTTCCTATAAACTGGCCACGTAATAGATATGGACACAGCTTAACTCTTCACTGGAGGGTGATAGAACTTCTGTCCCTGAGACGATTGATGAAAATGGCATCTTTGCATTTGGTAGAACTGTTGCAAGAAGCAATATGAAGCTGATGAGAAAAGACCAGTAATATCTACTGATCCGATTCATTTATGAAAGCTGAATTAAATATCCAGGGTTAATGGTAATAGTCCTCTGGATACCAGTTGGTGGAGAAGAAGTCTGTAGGCTTTCTATAAACATCTGACTGGCCTTAGCTGGAAACAGGATGCTATACTAGATGGATCTTCGGTCTGATCTAACAGCACATTTTTATATTTGTGTAGTGTATATACACGAAGAGGGGCAACCATGTTAGTCTGTTGTAAGAAAAGCAACAAAGATTCTTATAGCTGCTTAAAATCTAATCAAGTTATTGTGGTGTTTCTATAGGCAAAAGCCTACACCTGTCAGGAAGACTCAGTAAAAGCTCTTGCTACAAAACATGGTTCATCCTGAAGGAATTGCACTGCTGCTACCCATGCATTGCAGTAAGTCTGCAACCTTGGAACTGCTCTTAGTTGTGTTTGTACTCTGGGCATACTGGGCTTGCAGAGACAGCATCCGATCGAGGAAGCCGAGGCAGGACTGTAAAAGTTTCAGCAGCTCCATGTGCTATGTTCCTCTGACATACCTAATACTGTTGCCACGGAGATAATGATTGTTCCGGTGTCATTATCCATCTATCAACAGTAAGAGTAACTTTGCTGTGTGATATTTGCTTGGCAGATGGAAAATTTCTGCTGAGCACTGAAAACTGCTACATGCCTATCTTGACATTTATTCAAAATCTGTATGTTTTCATGTTCTGAACATAGTCCAATTGGCGATAATGACCTTTTGTTTTTGTTTTCAGGTTAAGCAACTCCCAAGTCTTGGTTTTCCACTTACATAATTGACGATGACATGCCACAAATGAAGCTGCTCAGGAACTGTGTTAAATGGCATACTACCTGCAGATGATAGCTGTCCCAGATTTGGAAGCCCAGCAACAGGAGAGTGAGGACAGAATAGGGGAGTATTTGAAGAAATAAAAACATATTATGTTCATCTATCACAATTTTTGGAAAATATTCTCAAAAGTAGCTTTTGGAGGGACCGGGGAGGAGGGACCAGGAAAGATCCCTTGTTTGTGAAATTTATTCTATTTATGCAATTCTGTATCCAACCCATTGTATTATGCTACCCTGAGTGTAGGACATACTCCTAGTATTTGTACAGAGAAATTCCTTCTCCTTGCATAAGCATACTGGCAGCTGGCTCCAGCCCTTGTGTCAAAGCAGCAGCTGTAAAGGCGTTTTCTTGTGCTTTTCCTGAATAGCTTAGACTGGGCAGAGGTTTCCATTGTGCCTTGCACAAGTTATTGAGATAGTTGCTGCAATAAATTGCTTCTTAAACTGCATCAGCTAGTGAAGAGAATAGGATTAAGCAGAAACAACTACTTTGGGGCTCACTCTGTTCTATAACTAAGAAACTACTGTACCTCTTCTCCATATCTGTGGTTTCGCTTATCCACAGTTCACAAATTAGTTGGTAGCCTTCCTAGTCACTTCCTGGAAGCATCGTCACTGCTGTGCTGTCTCTGGGTTATCTTGCTACTTGTGTCTGTTGGCAGCCCTCCAACCCACGCCCTGGTAGCGTTTGCTCTCCAAACCACTTCTGCCTCCTGCCAGTGTTCTTACTAAGAACATAGAGTTAGGGGCAACTCTTACAGGGGGGAAAAACAAAGAGGTATTATCTGCTTCCTCTTATCTACTTCTTCTAGCGTTCTCACTGTTCACATTTGTTCTTGGCTAGTGGTGCTGTGAAATTAATTTTGCTTAAGAATGGCCCCAAAGCGCAAAAGTAGTGATGCCTGCAGTTCTTCAAAGCCTAAGAGAACCCGTGAAGTACTTACCATCAGTGAAAAAGTGCTAATTCTTGACTTGATACAAAAAGAAAAAAAATCATATTCTGAGGTTGCTAGGATGTACGGCAAGAACGAATCTTCCATTCGTGAGATGGTGAAGAATGGAGAAAAGATCAGGTCTAGTTTTGCGTTGGCACCTCAGACTGCAAAAGTTACATCTACAGTACGTGATAAGGCATTACTTAAGATGGAAAAAGCGTTGAATTTGTGGGTTGAAGAGATGAACAGGAAGCATGTACCTCTTGATGGTAAAGTGTTACGGCAAAAGGCCTTAAGCCTATACGAAGACTTTAAGAAAGAATCCACCGAAGGGCGGGAATCCAAACCATTTGCAGCAAGTAAGGGATGGCTGCATAGATTCAGAAACAGGCACAATTTGAAAAATATAAGACTTACTGGAGAGGCTGCATCCACCAACAAAGAAACTGCTGCCCCTTTAAAACCAGAAACCGTGAATGCCTGTTGGGATAACTTATGGACTGAAGTTGTGAATGATTTCAAAGACTTCCCAGCCATTGATGGAGAAGCTAACCGAATCGCTCACATAGCAAGACAAGTTGGTGGGGAGGGATTCGTCAATAAGCTTAACGAAGGTGTAGGAAAACATCGAGAAGACTTGACGAATGCGGAGTTAGAAGAACTTATCAAGTCATCGGCAAAGGAAATTAAGCAAGAAGAAATCGAAACAGAACCAGCTGTGTGGACATGGGAAAAATTTGGTGAAGTGTTTCAGATTGCACAGACTTTAAAGGACAAAATCGTGGAATATGATCCTGTGATGGAACGCAGCATTAAAATCACCCACACAATCACCAAAGCATTACAGCCTCTCCAGCAAATGTTTGATGAGCTGAAAAGAATGAAACGACCTCCCATCATGAAGTTGTCCAGAAAGGTTGAAAAACAAGCCAAGTTCACTATCAATATAGGTGGCAATCCCCCACCATCAATATTGTCTGCTCCAGACAACACCCAACCATCAGCATCTTCTGCTATTTCTCCAGCTTTCCGGTTCAAGGTATCAAGAACACTCAAAGAAGATGATCCTGAATTATCCCCAGACTGAATCTTGAATCTGGAATGTACATGGTTCTGCATCATGAGAAAAATCCTCAGGTGTTCGTGCTTCTCTGAAACCTGGGATTGAGGCTTGACCTTTTTCTTATCTCTTAAGAATTTGTGGTATTACCTGGCAGTGGTTACCTGAAGATAGACTAGCAGTTGGTTTTTATATTTGCAAAATAAACAATGGGAACATGTCCAATCCTAGCAAGTGTCCTGCACCTAGCAGAGGCACCTTGCAAGTCCAATTCCCCCCTTCCTCCCCCATTTTGCTTAGCATTTCAATTTGAAAAACTGTTCTGGAGAATTCAGAAGCTTGCATGCTTCTTAATGACATTGTAGCTGATCCTAATAAAGCGATTGCATACTGTCCCCAACTTTGGGTGTTGGATTTTTTTCTCCCCCTAAACAAGCAGGGAAGGAATCACTGCATAGATAGAGGTTTCCTTCACTCACAATTCCAATTGGTTTTTGGAAAAGAGGATGGAAGATGTTTAACGAAGCATCTTGATTCCAATGGGGATTCATAACATGCAAGTGTTGTCTGATAAACAGGGAAACATTTCCAGAAAGCACTGGGGAGGAGAGTGCAGTCAGTGCTGCAGCAGTGCAATTCCACCAGAAGGTGTATGCAGGGATGAGCAAGAGCACATGGCAAGGAGAGACACTTAACTCTAGGAGGAGAAGCAACAGGTAAGTGAGCAGACACTGTACAGTACCTAATTACAGAGAAAAGGCAGGGGTGAGCTCACTCCTCTAAGTGAGCACCTACTTAGTGCTCAGAGACCAATTGGAGAAAAGAGTGCTTCTGAGCAATACAAATAAGTGCACACCCAAGTCCATGCCAAAGCTAGGGCTGCCTGACAAACCTGAGCCCTCTTCACACCTTTTTTGTCACAAACTAAGTACTGATGAAGTTATGTTGTGTTGGAATGAACAGTCGGACACACGCACAGTGCAAAAATACAGAAGAGGGAGAGATCTTTCTCCTGCAATTTGCAGAGATAGCAACAGCCTCCAAACAGCAGTGGCTGGCTGTATTAAGACTTCCTGCCAATTAATCCCTCATTGTTGGATCCCTGTGGGTGCTATACATAGCTGCATTGAGAAAATGGGGGCTGAGTAGCAGAGTGCACATGTCAGGGAGAAGTACCTCCCCCAGACAAGTACTCCCTGCATTGCTGGGTCACTGCAGTTGCAGGAAGGAAAGAAACCTCACGTCCTCTTGAGTGCTTTTCTTATACTGTACAGTAATCAGTTCCACTATTATTCAGTATGTGCTCTTCCTTTTAAGCCTTCTCTTTGAAAGTCACAGCGTAGAATAGCTTCTGGTCATGACCAGAATGTCTTGCAGCTTCCAGGTGCTCCCCAGAATGGTTGGGTCGCATGATAACTAGGGTCACTGCTATCCAATGTTTCAGGTATCCATTGCCCAGCAGGAATGTATTCCCTGCAAATATAGAAGGACTGCCTCAATATGCAGGGGGATGCGTGATGTGCATATGGAACCCAATCCCAGTGTATCTTTGAGAATTAGCCAAAAGGTATCGAATAACAGAAGAACATAGTGCTCTAAATTCATTCCATCTCAAGAGAGGGCAGACACTAAACTGGATGCTTCTTGGAATCCCCTGCACATTTAGCAGATGCACACAGAGTAAGCCCCATTGAACATAGTGGTAACTGTAACAACACATTGGATCAGGCTTTTAAAAGAACTGAGTTGCTTGTCTAAATTTCCGTGTGAATGGAGTAAATTTGTGGATGGTGATGTACTTGGGCCCATGTTTTACAAATGATAGAAATCCATTATTTGTTAATCTTTTAAACCTGAAGTGTTAATCCAAAACACTTCTGTGAGTTATGACTTAAAAAAAAACAACCTTAAACTACCTTTAAAATACTAAATGTGTGTTCACATGTATATCATTACTCTATGTACTTGCTATGGATGATAGAGGTGTCACATTGCTGTCCCAACAGTGAAACTTCCCTAAAGGACTGAATTGGAATAAGGGCCCTTTGTAGTTGCTTTCTTTCACAGCCAGGGACTGCTGTGGTACAAGACATGAGTACCTGAAGAGAGATGCCTTTACATTCTCCTATCTGGAGATAAGAACATAAATGCAGAAGTTGCTTGGTGTCAGCTTCTAGGAAAGAAATTCTAAAGGGAAGCTAATATCCTGGATGTTTGGTCTCTATCAATCTCTGAAATCTTCAAAGCCACTTCTAACTCTAATCAGTAAAATTAAACCAAAGACAAACTGTCAAAAATAGACAAATAAAAAGCAGACACAATTAGTAGATGCAATCAAACAACAAGGTCAGCACAAAATCTTGTAATGGATCAGAAAGTAGAGCTGAACACATAATTCTTTTAAAAAATTAACTTTGACACCAAATACAGTTGTGCCCAGGAGTTCAAGAGCCCAGTGCTGTGGAACAGGGTGAGCTGTTACTTGCCTCAGCTCCTGCCAACCTAGCAGTTCGAAAGCATGTAAATGCAAGTAGATAAATAGGTACCACTTCAGTGGGAAGGTAACAGCATTTCGTGCGCTTTGGTGTTTAGTCACACCGGCCACATGACCACGGAAGATGTCTGACAACGCTGGCTCCCTTGGCTTAGAAACGGAGATGAGCACCGCGCCCCTAGAGTTGTATACGACTGTGCAAAGGAAACCTTTACAGTTGTGCCTTGACATCTGTGGGGGTTCTGTTCCCAGAACCCCTGTGGATGCCGAAACCTATGGTTCAGGGCATGCCAGACCTCCGAATGCAACCAGAGCACAGCTCCGATTGTGTCCAGAGGGTTAAGTTGTCCTGACGCTGCAGGTTCTGAACCCACTGGTAGTCAGATCTGTGAATACTGAATGTGGATAAAGAGGACTGACTTGTAATTTGCTGCTGTCATCAATAACCTTATCTACAGGTCAACTATCTTACACATCTAATATGGGTTAGCAGAGAGCCAGCTTCCATACTTTCATCATGAACCTAAGCATGTTTTCTCAGAAGTATGTCCTAATCCATTCAGTGGGACAGAGATGAAGAAGTTCTGTGTTAGCAATCCAGTTGAACATCTTGTGGGTTAGTTGGCAAAATCATGCTTCATGATTCAACACTTTTGTGTTGCTTCACAAAAGTGCTCTTATACAGGAACAATTTATAAAGGACTATAATGAACAATCAAGGGCTCAAAGATATACAAGGTAATAAATGTCTTGTATCTTTAAGTTTTACAGCTAATTCTTGCATATACTTGCACTGAGTCTACTTAATCTGGCCATGAATTTATGGTGGTTGGAACGGGCGCCTCACCAACCTAACAATTTAACTTGGATTCAATTTCAGTGTGGCAGTAATTAGCAACTTCAAGATGGTGCTCGCTAATCCCCTTGGTTTAAATGTAAGTTGTTCATCTTGTCCAATCTTTTAGGAGTGTGTTGCATACCAAGTGCAGTATTTTTGTTCAGTGGGCTAGTTTAAATATGTAAAACAAGAGACCACATACTTCGGCTGAACTTGGTAGCCAGCCAGCCATTATTTGCGGTTGCCATCACAATCATCCTTATCCCTAATCCTGGCACATAATTGTATCTCTCAGTTGCTTGTCCCACTTGCTGTGAATTCTCTGCAATGCAACAGAAGACTCTAGTTCTTGCACTGTGTGCTGGGTGAAGAGGAGAGGAAGTAGCTAACATATTTACAAGTAAGGTTGCCACTGGCAACATTTTGCAGACATCAAGCATAAAGTGGTCCCAAGCTTAAGAAATTCTGGGGTATCTCAGCAGTGATTCTTTGAAAGACAAAAGGTTCCTTTTCAAATACAAGGCAGCACTCTCAGGGGTTGGGAAATGCAGCTGTCAGCCTCAATGGAGAGGGAAGTTGTATCTGCAAAGTCTCTGCACAAGTTAGTCTTCTGCTTTTCTTGATACGCAAAGTAAAAGTAACCATGCTTTAGAAAAATCCACTCTTACAATAACACAAACTGTAAGCTCATTCACACTTCACAGCACTCCCAAATTAGGGGAAAGGAGAGAAAAAGGAATGCATTCACATGCATTCTTAAAACATAAAAATAACAAGAGGCAGTACTGCTTGTAGAATAGGAGAGTTGCAGAACCTGGCAACAGTAGGATACTAACAAAAGTTAAAGAAGTGAGAGACCACATAAGACCTCTGGCTGAAAATGAGAAACTTAAAAAAAAAATTTAAAAATGGAACTAATGGATCTGGCCCACATGGGGTTCACTTTGGGAGGCAAGGCCTCCCACCCAATTTGCCGTATGCTGAATAAAGAACTGTGGATTCCGCAACCCTGGGCAGGCAGCAAATTGGGCAAGGAGCTTTGCCTCCTGTGCCAAGTTCCATGTGGGTAGATGACTTTGGATGGTGGGCCATACTCAGCCCTTGGGCCGCAGGTTGATCCCTGTTGCGTATATGCAATGTTGGGCAGAAATGGCTTTTGTTGCTTTTCAACAAAAAAAAAATTTATAGATGGTATGATATGGTCACAAGTGACCTTACAGCACTAGCTTGAGGTTCAGTATGGTGTTTCAGTTGGACTTGGACAAGGATTAGGGAGATCTGGATACAAATCCCCACTTGTCCAAATGCTTCAGTGGGTGACCTTGAGCTATCTGCTCTCTCTTGTTTAATCACAGCACTCTGAGCTCCTTGGGGAAAAGGTCAGATAAAAAATGTAACTGTTTTCAAATGTGTTCTGACAAAAGCTGGGGTTTTGATCCCAGTAAGGCCCCTTAATGGTGAATAAAGTGTCCTAAGACGTTGCTTGCTCCTACCTATCCTGCAGGTGTGCAGCAAGAGGATGTACTTTTAAGTTCATGTAGATGAATGAGGAGACCCATTCTCTGACCTACTTTCTTTGCAGCTTGGTTCTGGAACCCATAGTATGCTCCAGACATAATCGACATGCAGCTGGACAGAATGAAAGTACAAATTGAAAATCCGTGGAAATTGGTGTCTGCATGTCTGTCCAGCTGCATGTCCAGCTGTTTCTAGGAACTCCTTGGCAAAAAATGGTCCCTGTGCAAAAAGGGTTCTGATGGTAGAAAGTTTGACAACCACCGTTTTAAAGTACTACACACCTAATACTGTGTCATTGGCTATTCTTTAACCTGTTCATGTTGCAGCTAGATTAAGCAGGTGTAGATAATGGATAAGCATCCAAAAGTTTGGTTAATGCTATAGAAGACATTTGGATTGATGCCCCAGAATTTTTCACATCCAAACGGGCTCTCAGCTGCCATAAAAGCACTGAACAAAGTGATTTTTGTCACCCTCATTCAGAGGCTGAACTCCAGCTTTCTTAGCAAATCTGTTGGACAGTACAGTGGGCTGGAAGGGGTTACAGCATGCATACCAAGAAAGGAAATGGAAATAAATCTTTCAGACATCATGGAACCGAAATGTGATCTGGCAAATGCTACATGGCCTTGCACCTGTTTCCTACTAATGGAAATACTGTGTATAGTCACTTCAAGGGTGCTATACAAAGTCTATATGTCTGCACATGTAAACTTTGTTTTATATGGTGCACGTGCACACTCCAACCTCTAATGGGTGACATTAGTGGACAGCTGACATGGTAGCTACTGGGTGAGCAAACAGGCACTGCATTTGTTATCAATGGGACAAAGCTTGACTGACTTCCAAACTGCTACTGTTATTCGCAAATGTTTTTCTGGCACTCTGGATTTCGCTTGGCATAGATTGACAAACTGATTCATTGAGGGCAATACGAGTGTGGAAGGTGGCTTCTGTATCCCTAGCTCCTGCTCAGTTCAGATTCCAGTATCAAAAGGGATGCTGTCTTTGTGATATGTGCTCCTCTGCAGAGTGCTGCTACTGATTTTATGTATGGAATGCTACCCACTCACATGTCCTATGTCTGCATGCACTGTTCGTCTGGAAGCTGACGCTGTGCTTGTCATGCTGAATAAACTTATGATTTTGTATCTCTCTCCTTTTTTTTGGAGCAATGTTTTTGTCCATTTCAAAACGTTGGATGCTGTTTTGGGATGGTGGTTTGGGAGTTGGACTTAAACCTGGAATATCCAGGTTCAGATCCCAGTTCAGCCATCAAGCTACCTCGGGCTGGTCACTATCTCTCAGCCTCACCTATCTCACAGGGCTATTGTAAGGTCAAAAGGAGGGAAGGAACTATGTATAGGACCCTGAGCTCCCTGGAGGAAGAGTGGTATAAAAATAGAATTTTACACACACACACACACACACACACACAAAGATAAAGTGCCCATCAAAACATATGAAGTCCTCTACCATCCCTTCACTGAGCATGAGTCCTTACTTATGCATAGTGATAACAGTTGGGTGTATGGGGAGGGGTAGTACCTCTGGTGTAGGGGCATGTCATGTCCTTTTAGGGCAGCTTGTCCACCTTTGCTCCCCACCTGCCACTCAGCTCTCACCCTGTGGCTCCCAGTAGCTGTAGCATGTGCAGCGGCCACACCCCGGGCAACAGCTTCGACAGGCTGGCCAAGCCAGGTTGAGGGTAGCCGTCAGGTCATTGACCTTCGGCGAGATTGGGACTTGTCATCCCAAGCATGTGAAGACAGACTCTGGCAAATGGAGCAGATGAGACCTACTAGAATAGGACCAACGGTCATGAAGGCGGTTTCTGCAAGCAACATGGTATGCTAAGAGCACGGCAAGACATGAAAGACGCCCTGGTCAACCACTGCACCCAGCCCATCTCCAACCGTCTCGACTTTTGTCCTGCCATTAGAGCAAGATGGAATCTGGGAAGAGAGAGTGAGGCTGACTATGTGCATCTCTCCCTCACTTTAATCCAATTCACGCGCAAGTCTTGACATCCCAGATGTCACCCCTGGGGGCTGGGGGATAAGAATAGGCCCTCAGTTTGGCTGTACTTGTTGTAAGAGGCGACTAAACAGCCACCAGCTAGATGGGACTCAGCCTTGGAAGACAGCTCATCTGAGAGAAGGAAAACTCTGATCCCAAACCTCCACTGCCTTGTGGCTACATCCAGTTATGGAAAAGGTTTCAGGAGTCAACCTCGAGGCAAAATCCAGAGCCCTGAGGCAGTTCATGGCTGAACACAGTCACGTTCTGGCAACTCCTGCGACGTCACTGGAACCAACCGTATTGGCCTCTGCCTTTCCATTGGACCATTCCAGCAACGTGGAGAGCGGGGATTTGCTGCGCGGGAAACAGTCTATCCTCCATACCTCCTTTTCCCAGGCTTCGCGCTCTGGAGAGGACATTCTGTTCCAGAACCACCATTCATAGCGCAATACCATAGTCTTCGAAGGCTGAAGGATGCCAATGAATGAACATTTAATATTATTGTATCGTTTTTATCCACCTCATTTTGTGTACTAATTTTCAAAAAGTACGTTGGATTCTGGGGAGGAGGATATTTTTCCAGCACTATTCATAGGTTTCCTGTAATACCCACAGAAACAACGCCTATATGCAAATAGCCTTGTTCCAATAAGCATCTGAAGCAAAACGGAGAGCCAGTTACAGAAATGACAATGCCTTTTCCCTTCTCTAAAACTGCTGTCTTGGTTCCACCTAGAGATGACACTGTGCCAAAGCAACTCCTGACATTTGCATTGAAAGCAGCTACTTCCTCATTGCCACCTATTCTCTTGGGCACTGTTATCACAGGAAATGTATGAAAATGGTACGCCCATCCCAAAGAAGCCAGCCAGCAGGAGGAAAGGAGAAACACACTGCCTGAAATTTCAGTTTCATCAGTTGGCTCCTGGTGCCTGTAAAAGTCTGGCATGAAACTCGCTGAGATCATCATCGCATTGCTGATTCTGGGCCCAATCCTAATCACTGCATGCCGGCTCAATGCCAGTGCGCACTATCGGAAACAAGCCATAAAGCACATTTGCGAAGGTTAGTGTCAGCTGAGTGCCAGAGCTGGCCCAGCACAAGTCCTTGCTGGGATAGTGCTGGTGGAAGGTCAGTAATTTAATTCAGGTGCTCCTTGTGATGGAGTGGGGGGAGGGAGGAGGAGGTGTTCCAGGGCAGGCAGAGGGTCGGGGAAGGTGTGGCGGGCAAGGGAACGGTGGGACCGGTGGAGCTGAGCTGAGCTCCACCGGATCCTGAGCCCTCTGTCTGGCTGCCATGCCTTCCCGCACCCTCTGCCTGCCCTGGAAGACCTCCTTCCCCCCAAGGGCTACTTTGCTTCCCCTGAGGAACTGCCAGTGACTGCCTGGTTGTGCTTAGGATGCCGTGGCAGCCATTTTTGGCACTGTGGCCACCCTGTGCATTGGGCTACTCAGGATTGGGCTGTTTGTTGGCTAAGTGATTTCAGGCTTTGGGTTTAACAACAGGCTCCTTTGGCATCGGTCATATCTTTTGTTTATGACTTGATTACTCTGAACATTATAGTAGTTGGCAACCTTCAGTCTCGAAAGAGTATGGTATCGCACTCTGAATGGTGGTTCTGGAACAGCATCTGAAAAGGCCGATTCAGGAGTGACAATCCCTCCCACACTGGGAGCAAGTGCAGTCCCTGGTCTGTCTCCCTGGCTATGGGCCTTCCTTCTTTGCCTCAGTTTGTTGGCCAAGTGTCTCTTCAAACTGGAAGAGGCCAAGCTGCACAGCCTGCCTCCAAGCGGGCTGCTCAGAGGCCAGGGTTTTCCACCTGTTGAGATCTATTCCTAAGGCCTTCAGATCCCTCTTGCAGATGTCCTTGTATCGCAGCTGTGGTCTGCCTGTAGGGCGCTTTCCTTGCACGAGTTCTCCATAGAGGAGATCTTTGGGATCCGGCCATCATCCATTCTCAAACGCAGGCGTCTCTGTTTCAGCAGTGCATACATGTTAAGGATTCCAGCTCATTCCAGGACTGTGTTGTTTGGAACTTTGTCCTGCCAGGTGATGCCAAAGATGCATTGGAGGCAGCGCATGTGGAAAGTGTTCAGTTTCCTCTCCTGTTGTGAGCGAAGAGTCCATGACTCGCTGCAGTACAGAAGTATACTCAGGACGCAAGCTCTGTAGAACTGGATCATGGTATGTTCCGTCAGCTTCTTGTTGGACCAGACTCTGTGAGTCTGGAAAACGTGGTAGCTGCTTTACCGATGCGTTTGTTTAGCTCAGTATCGAGAGAGTGTTGAAGATCATTGAGTCAAGATACACAAAGTCATGGACAACCTCCAGTTCATGTGCAGAGATTGTAATGCAGGGAGGCGAGTCCACATCCTGAACCATGACCTGTGTTTTCTCAAGGCTGATCGTCAGTCCAAAATCTTGGCAGGCCTTGCTAAAACGAATCATGAGCTGCTGGAGATCTTTGGCAGAGTGGGTAGTGACAGCTGCATCGTCGGCAAAGAGGAAGTCACACAGACATTTCAGCTGGACTTTGGACTTTGCTCTCAGTCTGGAGAGGTTGAAGAGCTTTCTGTCTGATCTGGTCCAGAGATAGATGCCTTCTGTTGCAGTTCCAAAGGCATGCTTCAGCAGGACAGCGAAGAAAATTCCAAACAAGGTTGGCGCGAGAACCCAGCCCTGCTTCACTCCGCTTTGGATGTCAAAGGGGTCTGATGTGGAGCCATCAAAGGCAACAGTGCCCTTCATGTCCTTGTGGAAAGACCTGATGATGTTGAGGAGCCTGGGTGGACATCCGATCTTGGGGAGAATCTTGAAGAGGCCGTCCCTGCTGACCAGGTCAAAAGCCTTCATGAGATCTATGAAGGCTATAAAGAGTGGCTGTCGTTGTTCCCTGCATTTCTCCTGCAGTTGTCTAAGGAAGAATACCATATCAGTGGTGGACCTGTTGGCTTGGAATCCGCACTGCGATTCTGGATAGACGCTCTCTGCAAGTACCTGGAGCCTCTTTAGTGCAACTCGGGCAAACAGCTTTCCTACAACGCTAAGGAGAGAGATGCCGCGGTAGTTGTTGCAGTCACCCCTGTCGCCTTTGTTCTTGTACAGCGTGATGATGTTTGCATCCCTCATGTCCTGAGGTATTCCACCTTCTCTCCAGCAGAGACAGAGGATTTCATGCAACTCAGTGATGATGATCTCTTTGCAGCACTTTAGGACTTCAGCAGGGATGCTGTCTTTTCCAGGTGCCTTGCTAAAGGCAAGGGAGTCCAGGGCCACGTGAAGTTCTTCAAGGGTTGGTTCACTGTCAAGCTCCTCCAGCACAGGCAGGCACTCAATGTTGTTCAGCGCTTCTTCGGTGACTACATTTTCTCTGGAATATAGCTCAGAGTGATGCTGCACCCAGCATTCCATCTGCTGCGCCCGATCTTGGATGACCTCACCTGCGGCAGACTTCAGAGGGGCAATTTTCTTCTGTGTTGGACCTAGGGCCTGCTTGATACCATCATACATCCCCTTGATGTTGCCCGTGTCAGCTGCTATCTGTATCTGGGAACAGAGCTGGAGCCAGTAGTCGTTAGCACATCTCTTGGCAGTCTGCTGGACTTTGCTGCGAGCGGCTCGGAGGACCTGCAGGTTGCCCTCACTGGGGCAGGCCTTGTATGCTGCTTGAGCTCCACTCTTTTCCTCAATGACTGGATGTAACTCCTCAGAGTGGGCTTCAAACCAGTCTGCCGTCTTGTTGGTCTTCTTGCCAAATATGGACAAAGCGGTTTTGTAAACGGCATTCTTGAAATGTTCCCATCTGTTGGATGCATCTGCATCGGCCGGGCCTGGAAGAGATTCCTCAAGCGCTCGTGCAAATTCCTCCACTTTTCTCTGATTCCAGGTTTTGCTGGTATCAATGCGAGGTCTTCCTTCCTTTTTCGTGTGATACAGTCGCTTTGTTTGCAGTTTCACTCTGCTGCACACCAGGGCGTGGTCAGTGCCGCAGGCAGCACCCTGATAGCTGCGTGTGATCTTGATGCTGGGAAGGCTGGAGCTTCTGGCGAGAATCAAGTCGGGCTGGTGCCAGTGCTTTGATCTTGGGTGTCTCCAAGAGACTCTATGTTGGGGCTTTGTGTTGAAGAACATGTTGCTGACACAGAGACCGTGATGACAGCAAAACTTTAGCAGGTGTTGACCATTTTCGTTCATCTTCCCAGTGCCAAACTGACCTAAGCAAGTGGTCCACGAACTGTGATCAGTACAAACTCTAGCATTGAACAATGGCTCTTTTACAAGGTTCTTCTTGATAGTGGTGCCCAGGTCATCATAGAATTTGTCTTTGGCTTTGGCTTCTGCTGGAGACAACGGAGTCGGTGCATATGCACTGTTGAGAGTGACAGGTCCTGCTGATGACTGGAGCTGCAGGGACAAAATTCTTTCACTTCCCACAGTAGGTGGGATGATGTATTCCAGCAGGGTATTTCTGACTGCAAAGCCAATGCCATGTTCCCTGGTTTCGTTTGGTGGTTTTCCCTGCCAGAAAAATGAGAAATTTCTCTCCTTGACAGATCCAGAATCTGGCAGCCTCGTCTCTTGAAGGGCGATGATGTCCATCTGCAGTCTGCTCAGCTCCATGTCGATGACAGCTGTTTTGCGTGCGTCGTCTATTTCTTGTCGGTTGTCAGAGAAGCCAGGTGTCATTGTCCTAACGTTCCAGGTGCCCAGCTTTAGGGCAGGAGTTTTCTGTTTTCTGTTGCATGGTGCAGAGTTGTCGATCCGCTTGTTGGTTTTCACCCTAAACCCCACGCATTCTGTGAGGTTAACAGGCCGTGGCGAGGCAACATCTTACTGGCTGGGGACTGCCTAGCTTAAGGCAGGCGGTAGCTGTCCAATGAGATGCAATGATCTCTCCCAGCGCCGGAAGCAGTCCCTGGCGTCACGCTCTATGCCAATCGAGTGAAGACTTATACCCGGTAAACTGCTGCTTCCTGTGTTGTGCCGACGCCTTATGGCGAAGTTGGAGTGTCCACTCCAGTGCGCGAAGCCTGGGTAAAGAAGGTATGGAGCATAGGCTGTTACCCATGCAGCAAATCCCCCCTCTCCACGTCGCTGAAATGGTCCAATGAAAAAGCAGAAGCCAATACGGTTGATTCCAGCTGCATCGCAGGAGTTGCCAGAGCGTGACTGTGTACAACCACGAACTGCCTCAGGGACTCCGGCTCCGGATTTTGCCTCAAGGTTGACTCCTGAAGCCTTTTCCACAACTGGATATAGCCACAAGGTAGTGGAGGTTTGAGGTCAGAGTTTCCTTCTCTTAGTTAAGCTGCCTTCCCAGGCTAACGAGTCCCATCTACCCGGTCTCTGAACATTAGCTACTTGATAAGATAGATAAAATACTATATATTACTAAGCTACTATATATTACCAGATAACTTGATAAGACCATTCCTAGTTGTGAGGCATTGTTTAAAGTTGCTTCAACTAGGTACTTAGCAACTTCCTCCAAGGCGGGCACTTTGCAACAGCGAGCTCCAATTCCTTTTGCCAGTGAGTGATCTTTTACCAGGAGACCTGGATACTTCCAACTTGAGAGCTAAAACCAATTTAACATAGCGGTGATTTGCTTATTTAAAGTATACAGGAAATATACAGGCTGCATATACAGGAAGCATATGTGCTGGCTGGTAACAATATTTTATCTGTGTGTGCCATTCTGTTTGTGACAATTGGACTTTGTAAAGGCCAGGCAGCTGCTATAAGGGATTAAAATAACCAAATAACCAGACTTTTTATTAAAGGGGGGGGGGAGTCTCAGGGCAATTAATGTTATATGTCACTCATCGCTTTAATGCAAGAAATGCTTTTGAAGAGTCTGCGCCTTATTGCATTGGATTTGATTCCAGCACAATTCTGGGCATGTTTACTCAGAAGTAAGTCCCATCGTGTTCAATGGCTCTTACTTCCAAGTAGCTGTGTACAGCAGTATTTTTCAAACTGTGGGTCAGGACCCACTAGGTGGGTCATGAGCTCATTTCAGGTGAGTCCCCATTCATTTCAATATTTTATTTTTAATGGATGTGATACTCCCATGGTATGTGACTGCACTTGGAGAACTGTTACAGATCTGTACTTTTAACAGGCTACTATGTAGATGCTTTTAACAATGATAGTAAATGGGGCTTACTCCTAGGGAAGTGTGGGTAGGATTGCAGTCCAGGGTTGTTAAAAATGTTTCTGTAGGATGATGTCATTTCTGTTCATGACAGATTCTCATTCTAAAAAGTGGGTCCTGGTGCTAAAAGTTTGAGAACCACTGGTGTACAGGTTTGCAGCTTTAGGGCACATTCCTAACCCAGTCTACTCAGAAGTAACTCCTATTTTGTTCAGTGGAGTTTACTCTCATGAAAGTGTGGTTAGAATTGCAGCCTTAGGCACTTTTAAATCCCATTGATTTCTGTAGAAGAGTTAAGATTAATCAATGGGGCTTAAAAGTGCTTAGCTCTGACTGCAGAATGCCTTTTTGTTTTTAAGACAAAATAATGAATTGTTTTTAGGGTTGTTTTTATATAGCCCTGTTGTTAAACTATGCAGAATCCAGTTTTCCTAGGTTTATTTATTATTCTATTTATTTATTGGATTTATATTCTGCCTTTCTCCCCGAAGGGCACCCAAGGTGGCTCAAAAAAGTGTGACAACAAGACCACTACAAGACCACTATAAAACCGAACAAGAAACTTTTTTATAAAGCATAGTACAAAACTGAGCACCAGAGCAGAACAAACTCTATCAAATGCTGATCAAAATGTTTTTCAGCATCTTGGAAAGCTCAACAGAAATGTGAATCTTCGCAAACAGAAGATTCCAGAGTTTCCAAAACTCTGTAGTCAGTGTAGTCAGTGTCTCTGTCTCCCAGTGTAGTCAGATTCCTACTTCAGATCGCTCCTGCACTGTCTTATCACGTCACATGCCACAAGATAGGTGTTGCTGTGATAGAATTGCTTGGTTGCATGTATTAGTACCATAGATCGGCCATGCACACCCTTCAGATCACATAATCATAGCTGTTGTTGTTGGCAACTTTCAGTCTCAAAAGACTATGGTATCACGCTCTGAATGGTGGTTCTGGAACAGCGTCTAGTGTGGCTGAAAAAGCCGATTCGGGAGTGACAATCCCTTCCACACTGGGAGCAAGTGCAGACTGTCCCTGGTCTGTCTCCCTGGCTATGGGCCTTCCTTCTTTGTCTCTTTGCCTCAGACTGTTGGCCAAGTGTCTCTTCAAACTGGGAAAGGCCATGCTGCACAGCCTGCCTCCAAGCGGGCCGCTCAGAGGCCAGGGTTTCCCACCGGTTGAGGTCCACTCCTAAGGCCTTCAGATCCCTCTTGCAGATGTCCTTGTATCGCAGCTGTGGTCTACCTGTAGGGTGCTTTCCTTGCACGAGTTCTCCATAGAGGAGATCCTTTGGGATCCGGCCATCATCCATTCTCACGACATGACCGAGCCAACGCAGGCGTCTCTGTTTCAGCAGTGCATACATGCTAGGGATTCTAGCACATAAGAACATAAGAACAGCACCACTGGATCAGGCCATAGGCCCATCTAGTCCAGCTTCCTGTATCTCACAGCGGCCCACAAATGCCCCAGGGAGCACACCAGATAACAAGAGATCTCATCCTGGTGCCCTCCCTTGCATTGGCATTCTGACATAGCCCATTTCTAAAATCAGGAGGTTGCGCATACACATCATGGCTTGTACCCCATAATGGATTTTTCCACCAGAAACTCGTCCAATCCCCTTTTAAAGGCATCTAGGCTAGACGCCAGCACCACATCCTGTGGCAAGGAGTTCCACAGACCGACCATGCGCTGAGTAAAGAAATATTTTCTTTTGTCTGTCCTAACCCACCCAACACTCAATTTTAGTGGATGTCCCCTGGTTCTGGTATTATGTGAGAGTGTAAAGAGCATCTCCCTATCCACTCTGTCCATTCCCTGCATAATTTTGTATGTCTCAATCATGTCCCCCCTCAAGCGTCTCTTTTCTAGGCTGAAGAGGCCCAAACGCCGTAGCCTTTCCTCATAAGGAAGGTGCCCCAGCCCCGTAATCATCTTAGTCGCTCTCTTTTGCACCTTTTCCATTTCCACTATGTCTTTTTTGAGATGCGGCGACCAGAACTGGACACAATACTCCAGGTGTGGCCTTACCATCGATTTGTATAACGGCATTATAATACTAGCCGTTTTGTTCTCAATACCCTTCCTAATGATCCCAAGCATAGAATTGGCCTTCTTCACTGCCGCCGCACATTGGGTCGACACTTTCATCGACCTGTCCACCACCACCCCAAGATCTCTCTCCTGACCTGTCACAGACAGCTCAGAACCCATCAGCCTATATGTGAAGTTTTGATTTTTTGCCCCAATGTGCATGACTTTACACTTACTGACATTGAAGCGCATCTGCCATTTTGCTGCCCATTCTGCCAGTCTGGAGAGATCCTTCTGGAGCTCCTCACAATCACTTCTGGTCTTTACCACTCGGAAAAGTTTGGTGTCGTCTGCAAACTTAGCCACTTCACTGCTCAACCCTGTCTCCAGGTCATTTATGAAGCACGTTCCAGGACTGTGTTGTTTGGAACTTTGTCCTGCCAGGTGATGATAATCATAGCAACTACCAACAAAGGTAAGTGACTAATTTTCTTGGAAACTAAAACCACAACTGACTGTGTGAATGTGTTCTCAGACAATGATTAAAAAGATGAGATTGGCAGTGAGGCCAACCTCTCCTGACATTTTAAAGAGCTTTTGCAGGGCTAAACAGTCACAAACTCTGGAGTACCTGCTGGTGGGAGGCCTGGCAAAGCACCCTTGACAGACCATTCTGTGGGCTCAGAATCACTCAACAGCTGGGGTTAAGCCAAGAGGCAGATGGTATTTCAACAGGAATGGTTTGTCTGTATTAATTGAATCATTATAATATATTATGTTTCATTTATTGTCACTGTTCCTTCCTAAGCCTTTGGAACAGCAGGCTAGAAACTTTAATTAAACCTTCAAATCAGAAATAAACAGGATAAATAAACAGGGGGCAAAAATTAATTGAATGCAAAGACCCCTTCTTTAGCTTGATCCTACTGTGAAGATACAAGTACACTGGGATGGTCCGGGACACACAGCACAATCCTATGCATGTCTACTCAGAAGTAAGTCCCATTATCTGAAAATACAACCTGGCAGTAATTATTTTATGGGGTTTACCTTGCTGTTTCAGTGCTATTTAATTTTAGTTGGGCTTCTTCTCTCATGGAGTCGATCTTAAATTGCTCCATAAGGAGGTGCAGCAGGGGTCCTGTGAAACCATTCTACAGAGTCACCTACCCCCAATTGCAGACCTGGCCCCAATGACACCTGGGGCCACAGGTCCACGAAATGCCTACCTGTAAAATGGCATTTCTGGTTTTCTGAGTGCTGTTTTTTCTGCATTTTAAGAGCCTTCTAAGGCCTCAAAAATGGGCCTGAACATTTTTTTTTAATTGCCCCATGGGGAAGGATCACAGCACCACCCCCCTGCAGGTGCCACCCAGGGCTTTGTCCCCCTGACCCCTCCCAGGTACACCATCCCTTCAGGCACAGTGGCAATTTCTGAGATCAACCCTGACTTCACTAGGTGCATTGTTCGCGTGCTGTTTATACTGAAGCGTTCACCGTGTGCACAGGCTGTTTTCTTCAAGCAGCCACAAGTGTCTAAAAATGAGATGCTTCCCGTGGTCCAGGGAGAAAAATGGCTAATTGGGCTCACCAGCCCAAACTCAGCTGCTGCTATCAGCAAAAGTGAAGGGGGGCAGGAATCTGGAATGAAAAAAGTGAAAAAAGGGCAACCTGGCCAGGCCTGAGAAAAACTCTCTGAGAACAGGTGAAATCATCTGGAGCAATTTAAGACTAGAAAAAGGCAACTTGAGCGACGTGGACACACTATGAAGGTTTATAAAATTCTGCATAGTGCAGAAAGTGTGTGAAGTGGTTCCCCCCCCCCCTAGTATTAGAGCAGGGATGTCAAACATAAGGCCTGCAGGTGGGACTCAGCCCCTGGAACCTCTTTATCTAGCCCTCTGAGCAACTGCTGAGCTGCCCCCATGATGATTGGGCTCTCCCTTATCTTGAAAATATAATCAAGATTTGCATATTTTCTCTTCAGTCATTTGTAGCTGATGAGTTCCTAAGTGCTTTTTTTCCTGGCCCTTAGCAGGCATCATGAATGCTGTTCCGCCCTCTGTGTGAAACAGCTTTGACACCCCTGTATCAGAAGTTAGGGTCAGGAAATGGATAGGCCAGAGATTCAGGACAGGAAGTATAGTGTGTCTTCACCAAACGTAATTTATGGCACTCACTGCCACAAGATATAGGGATGGTTACCAGCTTAGATGGCTTTGAAGGGGGATTAAACAAATTCCTGGAGGAGTGGTCTGTCTGGGACAATTAGCTGTGATATGTGGAACCTCCATGTCCAATGGCAGTATGCCTCTATACTAGTTGCTGTGGTAGAAGAAGCGAGGGGGACACGGACTGATGCCTTCATGCCATACTTATGGGCTTCCCGGAGGAGTCTGGCCACAGTGCAGCAGCCTCAATTGCACTGTGGCCTGCAGCAGCAGCAGCAGGAGTCCTGCAGCTGGACGCCCAGGCAGTGTTCATGCACAGCAGCAAAGGGCTCCAAGTGATGCATGCAAGCAGTGGGGTCGCAGAAAGATATCCCCCCCCACTGGGTCCTATAGCTCTTGTTGCCCCCCCCCCCCACTGATCTCATTAAAAAGAGTAAAGATTTTGCTGTTGGAAAAAGATGGGGGGAGAAGAGCCGAGGAAGCGGAAATGACAGCCTGCCAGGGGACGTCCTGGATGAGTGGTGCCAATTTCAACATGAACGTGGGCAGGAGGCCAAGATGCGAATACGCGCCTTCCCCCAGCAGTGGCGTAGCTAGAGGGGGGCAGAGCACTAAGTTTTGCAGGGAGCTTCACCGCAGCGTGCAAGCGGCCCCTCCCCCTTTTGCTCCCCCGCCCAGAATGGCTCCGAAGAGGAGGGGGAGGGGCCCCTCGCACGCATCTAGCTACGCCACTGCTTCCCCCCAGGCAGCTGTGCCACCACCGCCCTGCATAAGCCCCGTGCAGCCGCGCGGAGAGTCCCCCTGATGCAGTTATATAACAGCGCGCCGGTGTCTCCTGGCAGGGCTGGCGGATCAGGGCAGGAGCTGCCCCCCTTTCCCCTCTAAACCCAGTGGAGCCAGGCCAGGCGCGTCCACCGGCAGCCCCCCCCCCCCCGCCCGGCTCTCCCGCGCTCTGCAGGGGGATGATGAGTCAGGCCGGGCTGCTCCGGCGGGGATGGAGAAGGCGGAGAGAGGGAGGAGACTCGGGCCACGCCACGGAGCCCAGCTCGGCAGCGCAGCCAGCCCCGGGTCCTGGAGACCTCCGGCTTCCGCAGGCGCTTGGCGCAGGAGCTGTTCCTCCCGGGTGCTGCCGCCCGCGCGCAAGGTGAGTGTGCTCGCGCGCCTGGGGCCGTCGGTGCCCACGATCGGAGCCCACGAGTGGTGCCACTCAGCTTCCCTGCAAGGGGGCTCGACGGCACCGGCACCCGGACTCGCTGGCTGGCTGGCTGGCTGGCCCCGGCTGACTCGAGCGCCCTTGACGCACAGAGCGCAGGCTGCCAGCCAAGAGCGCACGGTGTTGGCGCTGCCGGTGGGGCGCTCCCGTGCCCCGATCGTGCCACCGGCAGGCAAAAGGACCCCCAGGGCCGCCCCCCCGCCAGTCATCCCTTCCCGAGCCCCCCTAAGCGAACTTTGGGCATCCTTTCCCGGAGCGCGCCTCTCCAAGCGCAGCGATGGCATCGCGCCTGCCAGGGGACGCTGAACTTGTCGGGAAAGGCGCTTGGGGGGGGGGCGATCTTCGCTGACTCGTTTCCTTTGGGGGGGGCATCCAAAAGTGACGCCAAAGCTGCCTGGGATGCGGCACTCGCAGGGAATCTCTCGGGGAGGGTCTGGCCCCTTGGCGCAGTGGGATGCCCCGCTTGCAGCCTGCGGAGAGCTGGGCCAAATGGGAGTGAAGGCGATGGGCGGGAATGGCTTGTGCAACTGCAGGCGTGCATCGGGTCGCGGGTTATTTATAGTCCCGGTGGGGAGAGGCGCCGCGTTGATCGCTTGCCATATGTATATAGTGGCTGTCCCTGGAGAGTCAAAAATAGTGCCCCCAGCCAGCTGCTCCGAAAAACAGGAACGGGATAAACGTGCGAGGTGCTGGCCAAACTTCCTCGAACAACTTGGATCCGAGGAGGAGATAAACGGCCTTGAAGGGCTGCCTCCGGTGGCGTAGCTAGGGGGGGGCAAAGCACTAAGTTTTGCAGGGAGCCTCACCGCAGTGTGCAAGAGGCGCCTTCCCCTCCCCTTCGGAGCTCTTCCCCTCCGTTTTGCTCATCCCCGCCCAAGTGGAGAGGAGGCTCCCTGCAAAACTTAGTGCTTCCCCCCCCAGCTACACCACTGGCTGCCTCCTTCTTTCACGTGCATAAGCGGAACTTGGTGTTGGTCTCATTCAAAAAATTGGTCAGCGGATATAGGTTACAGTCCTATCCACACTTTCCAGGGTATAAGCCCCATTGACTGTAATGGGACTTGCTTCTGAGTAGGCATGCATAGGATTGGGCTCATAGTGGTATAGAATGTTGGGCATGGACTCTGCAGCAGTGGAAAGACCTGGGTTCAAATCCGAGTCAGCTCTGACCCTGGATGAGTCACACACACATTCCCACATCCCAGCCTGACCACAAGGTTGTCATGAGGATAAAATGCGGTGGAGAACTCTGGATGCTCGTCCCCCCACCCCCCAGGATAAAAATGTTGCAAATCAAATAAGTTGGGGGGGGGGGAGAGACAGGTTTAAGCATTCCACGCCAACCCCCACAGCTCCTGGAAGAGAGAAAATTATATTTTATAAACTAGCATCAGTGGAAACCACTAAGGGCACAATCCGAACCAACTTTCCAGGGCTGGCATAGCTGTAGCAGTGGGGCATGTGCTGCATCCTGCAGTTGGGGGACAGTCATGGAGGCCTCCTCAAGATAGGGCAATGTTTGTTCCCTTACCTCAGAGTTGCATTCCCCTTATGTCAGTGCTGGAGAGTTGGTTAGTATTGGGACCTAAGCGTCTTAGGCGTGATACCCCATGGATGGGTGCAGCCAGTGACATAGCTAGAGGGGGTGCAAAGCGCTAAGTTTTGCAGGGGCCTGAGTGTTTGCCTCCGTTTTGCTCCCACTGACTGGAATGACTCTGAAGGGGAGGGGAAGGGGCCGCTTGCACCGTGTGTTCAGGCACCTGCAAAATTTAGTGCTTTGCACCCCCTCTAGCTATGCCACTGGGTGCAGCAAGTGGCTTTGGCTTTCAGGGTAGTGGTGCTGTGTCTCTGAGAATCAGGAGTACCTAAAGGGAGGGGTGCATGCCCTCTTTTGTTTGTTTTTGCTTTTGTAGCCACCAGTGAGTACAGAGGGTGCACAATGCCCAAGCCATGGTCCAGGTCTGGTTTGGCTGTTCAAGCAAACGGAACAGGCCTTTGAGGCATCACTGAAGCAGACAGAACTGCAAAGCATGCACCCTGGTCCAGAGGCATAATTTGGGCAGAGGGGTGCTGCACTGTTGGGGGGGGGAGAGGACATGACCGGCCTCCCACTAACCTCTGGGTTCTCCCTAAGAGCAGTGCATTACACACCCCTTCCAGCTTTCTGTGAAGGCTCCCAGCTCCTCAGAAGCTAGGAGTGTACAAAGCCAGCAGTGTCCCACCTCTGAGGAGAACCTGGGGCAGTGATATCATGGCGTTGCGTGACATCTTGGTGTTGCATGATGTCACTGGCCTGGGTACTGGGGTGATTTGGTACACCCCTGCCCTGTTCTGTGTTGCAGAGGGTACCAGGGCACAATTCTAGGCCTTTGAGGCCAGCTGCTTATGGTAACAAATGCACAGGTAATGCTTTGAGCCCCCTTGAACCAAGTTAGGTTCAACTTAGGTTCAACTGTTAGGGCTGAGCCCCCTTGAACCAAGTTCCCTTCCCAGCCATACTGACCTGGTCTCCCTTGTTATCTGACAGTTCTGTGGGTTTACTCTTCCTCAGGCTCTTGCACTCTGCTCACTTTTCTTAGGAGACTTTCTTAAACTGAGTCTTTAATGGGCCTTTAGATTATTCACAAGTGGGTTCCCTGCAATGTGTTACCCGTTCAAAAATTCTGTCTGCAGCAGGTTCCCCCCCCCAACTTTGGTCTTTTGAAATGGCTGTTACAGGATTCGGTTGTACAGGGAGATTTGTAGCGTAGTTTAACTTTCACATGACTATTGAGTCGTGCTCATGCCTGACTTCTTTGAGCGGCAAGAAGTTGTGTGAACTTTAAGTTGTGTGAACCCAAGACTAGCCCTGATTCCACTACCCAAGTCCCTGCAGCCTCTGCATCTCCCCCCCACTCCTTCAGTTTATGTATTTGTGTTGGGAACTCTCTCTCAGTTACCCTATAATCCTGTTGTGCTCATCTTGTTGTGACAATCAAAGTTTCAAGAAGGAGCAGGAAAAAGTAGAAAATATAAGTTAGTACATAAAATGGGGTTAACTTCAGAAGCGCTGCTGAGGCCTGCATTTTACTGGTTCATTTTACAGCTTTATTAACTACTAAGAAAAAGAAAAAAAAATTCTAGGTGGAACCTAGAAGGGCATGAACATGTTTCATTCATTAATTAGTGTAATTTTCTAGTCTACCTCCAGCGGGGAATGCATCCATTATTAACCCATCAGGGCCGTGGAGGAGTCTTGACTTGTGGCTCTGAGGACTTAAATCTGCCCAAGAGCTGCCTGTTCATTTGGGTACAATTACAAGATGGCACGTGATGCCCCTTGCATTGTAGACATGTGTTGTTGGCACATTTCAGGCAGGGAATCCAGCCCACATCGTTTAACTGGCTGTTGCGTGGGTCTGTGTCTGTGAGGAGTAAACAATCTTGCTTTCCAGAAAGGGAGGGGCTCGACTATGAAAGAGGCTGGGAACAGTTGATGGCTTGAAATAATCAGTTGTGTGGCTGATTAGGGGGAAAGTAGACAACAGACAAATGGCGTGCACTGTTTAGCACTGTCTGAATTCAAAAGTGTCCATACCAAAGCATTCTGCCCTCCTCTGCTTTTTATCTGGTTGCAGAGGCAGGCAGTCTTTTCATAGGAGTGGATTATAAAGAGTTGCCTCCTACTTTATCCCCACATGAAAAACCAGAGTGTCCCTTTGTAGCACGGTGTACCAGGAATGTGACAGTGTTGTGTCCTAGTGATGATGAGAACATCTTTAGTTTTCCTTGATTGCCCATGAATGGACAAAGTGGTCAGCTGATGGTTCTATCTAAAGTCAACTTTGTGTTGCTTCTTGACTTGGGATAGCTGGTGTCCCTTTTATGGCAGATATTTTATGACACATGCTTGGGGAGGGTGGGGCTACAGAGGAAACAATTGGGAGCTGCAGTACGGCCAACTGTTGGGGGAGGCAAAAGGTAGATCTCTGGCTGCTGTGTATTTATTTAAAAGATTTTTATCCTGTCTTTCTGATAAGTGCTCAAGGCGGCTAACAATTCAAACACAATAGATAATCATGTTGTTGGCAACCTTCAGTCTCGAAAGACTATGGTATTGCGGTCTGAAAGGTGGTTCCTCTCCAGTGTGTGAAGCCTGGGTAAAGAAGGTATGGAGGATAGGCTGTTACCCATGCAGCAAATCCCCCCTCTCCACGTCGATGGAATGATCCAATGGAAAGGCAGAAGCCAATATGGTTGGTTCCATTGGCCAATATAATATAGATAACATAATGCTAATAAATCAATAAAACTAAAAAATATATACTCCAATAAACTGTTTCTGAAATCTCTGCACACAGCCCACCCATAAACTCATGGCAGCAAAACATTCACATTTATAAGCAGTTGCATGGAAATTATTCATTAAATCAAAAAAGCATAAATAAAGGCAACCTGATGCATAAGTGCTCTGTTAGGGTTTTGAACTTCCATTTATTTAATAATATCAACGACATGACTTTTCCCTCCCCCCCCTCCCCCAGAAATTAGGCTTCAGATATAAAGCCTAAAGCCTTCATTTCTGGGGGAAATGAAGAGTCTTGTGTGATGTGAAAGTATTGTAAGCTCAGTTCTGTTACTGAAAACAAATTCCTGGGCTGAGCAGGTGCTCAGAAGCACATTCTTCCTTAATCCTATGGAATTGCGTCTGCCCCACCGACACTGTATTTTGAATTCAGCTCCACTTGGGTGGATCTCATTGGAGGTTGAAAACCCAAGGGAGATCCCAGAAGCCTGACATCAGCCCGCCCTTAAAGGGTTACAATTATTATCATGGCTCAGAATGGGGGGAAAAAGGAGCAAAAAGGAGGCCGCATGGTTTCATAGATGCTCCTTTCATAGTCGAGTGCATCCCAGATGTGAAACTGTACATTTTTCCCAAAGGGCAAACCTGTACAGGTTGCTTTTTAGATGTATGAGTTGCATTTGCAACCCCTATGATCCTCAGTGTGCCCAGGGGGCAGCTGCAGGAATGGCAAGTTGACTCACCCCATCTGCAAGAGAGATGCACAGTTATTCTTTGACATGTTAACGGACCTATGACACTGCCTAATTCTGAGCCAGACCATTGGGACACCTAGTTGTGTGTATGCCAATCTGGCAGCAACTCAACAGGCATTCAGGCAGGGGCAGAGTGACCAGATGTCAAAACTGCAAAAGAAGACGAGGTACCCCAAAATGTAGGACATCCAAGAAAGATTTAAGACATGACAAAATAAAAGCTAAAAACACTTGTATATTGATTTCATGTGGTTAATTAAAACACTATATTACTTATTATGAAACTTAAAACTATATTACATATAATTTATCATGTATAACTTATTAATTACATGGCTGTCTGCGTGTAAAGCAGATATTCTGCAACCAAGCTGTGCTCTTTTCTCTGTCTTGTCTTGTTCTCTGTCTTGTTCTTGAGGACAATTTATCACATTCCTATTTCTAACACTCTGTCTTGAAGCCAGAGCACAGCAAGCATCTTTGCAGACACACCCTTAATCCCTTGACCCTCCCATCTTTTTCATGTTTCCTTCCCCAGTTATGCACTCAGTGCTTACACTGATGCACTGCCATCCACTTTTCTTTAGGACACCTGTGCTGAACTCAGTTTCATCTCCAGGCTTCTTCTGGTCCTCTATTCTCATTTCTAAAATGATGGGCATGCAATTTCCCCCCTGGAATTAGTGGCATCCTCTTCTCAACTTTCCGCCCTCCTACCTTGTATTGCATTCTCTTAAGCCATCTCCTCTTTGAAGTGCTGCCAAAAAAAGAAGCAAACCCTCTCATTGCATTGCAATGTGTTTCTCCTTGCCAAAAAGTCCTTTCTCAAGTTTTTGAGGTGTGGTTTTTGATCCTTGATAGCCCCGGGCATGTGCAATCCTAGTCTTCTAGGATGTCGTTCTTGAACTCTGAACAAGTGACCCAAGGCAACCCTTCCATTTCTGCCACAAAAGCCAAGCAGGATGCCAGGGGCTCTCTCCACATTTTCCACATAGCATACATTAAAATATGTATATTATACATTAAAATATATACGTTCTTACTTGTGCACATTCAGCACATCTTACCGCAAGGGCAGGGGTTGCCAACCTGCAGCATGCCACGTGCCATTTTTTATGTACAGAATTGGGAACGTGCCACTCCACCTAATTTCAGCCCTCTCCAGATCTGCCTGGATGGTTTTACTGGCCCATGAGTTTTACGAAGTCTCTGTTGGGCTATCTTCACCCGGCCCCAGGCCTTGTTGCTCCCAGTCTGGGCTGTGCACTGGGAGAAGTGCTGTGCACTCACAGCCATGTGACCCTCCATCAGCCGATGCAGCTGTGAGAAGCGACTTTGCTTGTGCCACTCAGGAAGTGTCTGCGTGCCACTAGCAGCACCCATGCTGCGGCTTGGCCACCCCTGCTCGAGGGGGATTAACCTGCATTTTCTCAGTCAACCAAATACAATCTTTTGTATCACTCCAAAAAATGTTATACTTCCTCCAGGTAGCACACTCATTACCCTTCTGCTTGGAATGTGCAATGTGGATCTACCCTCTATCAGATATTTTTGTTCCATAATTAGAGCAGCCACCAACATTTCTTCTAAAGCAGAGGTTGAAATGAGTCAGATTACTGCTTCATCTAGCCCATCATTGTCATTTACTCCAGCTGTCAATAGTTGCCTCGGTGTACATCAAGATCTTTTGCTTGCACTGCTTCCTGAGATTTTAAGCAAACAAAGCTGGAGATTCAGGGGCCTGAAACCCTAAACCTTGTGAATAAAAGCATGCGCTCTTATCATTCAATGCTGGCCTCTTCTTGTGTTTGCTTCCACCTTTTTTCATGCAAGTGCAAAATCACCTGCTAAGTAACTGAGAATGGCAGCTGATAGGTGAATAGATGGGGACACAGTGCTGTCAGCGTTCGTTGTTTTCAGTGTTGGTGAAGGTGAATGTGAGTAGTGTTCTCCTGGATCAGACCGAAGGTCCACCTAAGTCTTGTTTTCCCACAGTGGCTTCCAGGAAGCCCATCAGCGAGGCTTGAAAGCAGGAGGTCTGGTCTAGAGGGTAGAGCCTCCATTAGCCCGAAGATAACATCAGAAGGTCACCAGTTCGAGGACACCGGCAGCTCCCTGAATGGCTGAGAATGGCGAAATCTTGAAGCAGCTGACAAGCCGAGCTGAGTGATTCCATCGGCTCTTGGTGTGCCCAAGATGCGTCTTGGCTGCCCTCCATGTGAGAGATGGAGCTGCTTGTCAGCCTGTGTGAGAGAACTGGAGGCCAGAAGTGAGACCAAACCAGGAAGATCCATTCTGAAATGTTGGTTCTTGAAAGAGAGAACCTCTATGATTGTAAAAATCCCCTTGAGGATTGTATGATTGTACAAATCCCTCTATGATTGTAAAAATCCCTGTCTATGTAAACCGCCTTGAATAAAGTCAGAGGAGTAATCTGATTACCAAAAAGGCGGTATATAAATACCTAGTTGTTATTATTATTATTATTATTATTATTATTATTATTATTATTATTATTGAAAGCAACAATCCTCTTCCACAGCTGGTATGCAGTGGTCTGCTGCTTCTGAAGCCAGAAGGACCATGTAGGCACCGTGACTAACAGCTATGAATTTGTCTACTTCCTTTTTAAACCCACTGAAACTGCTGGCCTTTACCACATCTTGTAGCAGTGAATTCCATAACTTCAACTCCTAGGACAATTGGCTCATGTGTTCAGCTGTGCCAGCCTAACTCAGGATTGGGCAACCAGTAAAGTGTTTCGAACAATGCAATTGCATCATGAATCATTTTTAATGATTTTCAAAGGAGTTTTCATGTGGGTGGCTAAGATACACATCAGGCCAAGTGTTTCAAGGCATTATGAAGTACGTGAGCCAAATGGCTCTTTAGGGAAACCGACTTTCATTTTCTCTGTGACTTGCAACTCCTCAGGAAGCCTTCTTTTTCAGCAAGTTGCAGGAAAACATGACTTAGCATGTCCATCATGGTCACAGCAAGCAAGTCCTCAAAAAATTTCCCCTAATTCTGTTAAGGCAATTTCTTTCTTTCTTTCTTTCTTTCTTTCTTTCTTTCTTTCTTTCTTTCTTTCTTTCTTTCTTTCTTTCTTTCACAATCTGCTGCTATTATTTGCAGCAGCAGACATGATCATACTGTTGCCTGTATCTGTCACTGTTTGCAGATTTTTTCATGCAGAATTTTATACCTTATTAAAGAAGTATACCTTATTAAATTGTATACCTTATTAAAGAAGGATTTTGGACTGACAATCAGCCTGAAGAAAACACAGGTCATGGTTCAGGATGTGGACTCACCTCCCTGCATTACAATCTCTGCGCATGAACTGGAGGTTGTCCATGACTTTGTGTACCTTGGCTCAACGATCTCCAACACTCTTTCTCTCGATACCGAGCTAAACAAACGCATCGGTAAAGCAGCTACCACGTTTTCCAGACTCACAAAGAGAGTCTGGTCCAACAAGAAGCTGACGGAACATGCCAAGATCCAGGTCTACAGAGCTTGCGTCCTGAGTACACTTCTGTACTGCAGCGAGTCATGGACTCTTCACTCACAACAGGAGAGGAAACTGAATGCTTTCCACATGCGCTGCCTCCGACGTATTCTCGTTATCACCTGGCAGGACAAAGTTCCAAACAACACAGTCCTGGAACGTGCTGGAATCCCTAGCATGTATGCACTACTGAAACAGAGACGCCTGCGTTGGCTCGGTCATGTCGTGAGAATGGATGATGGCCGGATCCCAAAGGATCTCCTCTATGGAGAACTCGTGCAAGGAAAGCGCCCTACGGGTAGACCACAGCTGCGATACAAGGACATCTGCAAGAGGGATCTGAAGGCCTTAGGAGTGGACCTCAACAAGTGGGAAACCCTGGCCTCTGAGCGGCCCGCTTGGAGGCAGACTGTGCAACATGGCCTTTCCCAGTTTGAAGAGACACTTGGCCAACAGTCTGAGGCTAAGAGGCAAAGAAGGAAGGCTCATAGCCAGGGAGACAGGCCAGGGACAGACTGCACTTGCTCCCAGTGTGGAAGGGATTGTCACTCCCGAATCAGCCTTTTCAGCCACACTAGACGCTGTTCCAGAACCACCTTTCAGAGCGCGATATCATAGTCTTTCGAGACTGAAGGTTGCCAACTACTATATATTAAAGAAGTACAAACTTTTGTAGGGTTACTCTGGACGCTGAATGCAAATTTTGGCTCTGTTTTTGGCCATGGTTCCTTTTTCCTCCTTAATTGTCCTCCCTCCTTCTTCTAAAATAGGAACTTTGAACCATTGCACTCAAGTACATGGGTACATCTACACTGCACATGTATAGCAGTTTTATGCTACAGTACTTTGTCATTCTTTCCTTCTGGGAATTGCAGGAAGAAGATGCTATTATGTCGGAACTCCCTAGTCCAGTGATGGTGAACCTTTTAGAGACCGAGTGCACAAACTGCAACCCAAAACCCACTTATTTATCGCAAAGTGCCAACACAGCAATTTAACCTTAATACTGAGGTTTTAGTTTAGAAAAAACAACTCATACATTAACATCTTTTACCTACTATTACTTGTAACCCGTAATGAACTTTTCCTCTAGAAATTTGTCCAATCCCTTCTTAAAGGCATCTAGGCAAGTTGCCATCACTGCTTCCTGTGGCAAAGAGTTCCACTGACTAATTACATGCTGGGTAAGGAAATATTGGCAGGGAAGGGGTGGCTGCAAGACCTTACTGCTGCTCATTTTCTCAAACAAGAAAAAAAAGTTTTTAAAGCCCCACCCACAGAAGTGGGCTCTAAGGCTGCAATCCCAGCCACTCTTTCCTAGGAGTAAGCCTCATTGACTCTAATGAGGCTTACTTCTGAGTAGGCATGCACAGGAGCAGGCTCCAAGGCTGCAATCCCAGCCACTCTTTCCTGGGAGTAAGTCTCATCAACTCTAATGGGGCTGGTTGGATGGCTGCATCATGCTGTATTTCATGCTCACAGCTATGTGAAATTCTGCATGCACTTCTTTTCCAATAGAATTGGAGAAGCAATTCTGTGGTTTACCTTTAAGATAATATAAAAATTAGTTTTGTGTGACGTTCTTACAGATAAGCCTCCAGCGGGCAATAAGGCAGGGCCAGCAGCACGTGCAGGGCTGGCGCCACAAACCCCAAGCTGTGGCCCGAGTGCTCTGCTCCCCTCCAGCCATGCCACTCTGTGAGCTATGCTCCCCTCCAGCCTAGCTCCTCTCCAACCCCACCATGGGAATGTCCGCGCTGCACCCCCAGGCTGCAATCCTTCCCTCACATTCTTGGGAGTAGCCCCACTGACTACAATGGACTTACTTCTGAGTAGACATGCATAGAAGTGGGCTCTCAGGCTGCAATCCAAGCCACACTTTCCTGGGAGCAAGCCCCACTGACTCTAATGAGACTGACTCCTGAGTAGACACACAGGATTTGTCTCTGGCTGCGCTGCTCACCCCCAGCTGCGCCTGTGCTGCGGAGGAAAAGCCTCTCCTGGCGCTGAGTGGGCAGTTGGAAAGGCGGGCTGCAAAGGTTCAACTGGCTGAGGAGGAGAGCAGCTTAGGATTGGCTGGTCTTCAGCCAGTGAAGGGCCCTGAGCCATTCTAACAGAAAAAGCCAGGAGTCTGCTGGATGCTGATTGGCTGAGCCTGCTGGAGAGTTGGGGAAGGGAAAAACAGGGAGGGAAACAAACTTGGGGCAGGTGGGGGGGCAACGGAGTGAAGGGAGAGAAGGCAGCAGCTTCAGCGCCCCTCTCCAGGCTGCCTGGCTCAGCGCGCGTGCCCACAGAAATGGCTCGGAGTGCCCTCTCTGGCACGCGTGCCATAGGTTCGCCAACACTGCCCTAGTCCGTCCGTCTCCACAGCCTATAGTTTCCAGGCCTCTCTGGGGAGATGGAATTACTTCTAAGGTAGCTTTAGGCTCTGGTGGAGATTTGCTGTGAAGCAATTTGTTAACCTCATCTGATTATTTCATAGGAGCTGGTTATTTAGGGCACAGTGCTAACCAGGTCTACTCAGAAGTCCTATTTTGTTCAATGGGGCTTTCTCTCAGGAAAGTGTGGTCAGGCTTGCAGCCTTAAGTGATGCTGGAACCTGGATCAGATTGGGCTGAAAGCACATCGATTGTATGAGGCTATGTCTCTGCAGGGGCCTGGATAAAATTGCACAAAATCAACATTTATTAATGAAAAATAGGAATTTTTTGAGAAATCCAGAACTCTAGGAAGAGCAAATATTTCTGTGCAATAAACTCACACAACTTTATTCAGGGGTGATGAGGAACTAGGACACAGTGCAATGCAATGAGACTAAGAACTTGTCATAAAAGGGGTGGTGACAGATTAGGCGAATCAAGAACTTGGAAATCATGCTCTGCTCAACCTGGGCTCTCTGCTTCCTATGTGAAGACATGTCGCATAGTGGTTCTCACACATTTAGTACTGGGACCCACTTTTTAGAATGAGAATCTGTCAGAACCCACTGGAAGTGATGTCATGACTGGAAGTGACATCATCAAGCAGGAAAATTTTTAATACTCCTAGGCTGCAATCCTACCCACACTTACCCAGGAGTCAGTCCCATTGACTACCATTGTTAAAAGAATATACATAGCAGCTTGATCAAAATACAGGTCTGTAATATTTCCTCAAATGCAGTCACATACCAGGGTAGCATCAAGTCTAATATATCAAAAATAAAATATTAAAATGTATGGAGACCCACCTGAAATTGGCTTGCAACCCACCTAGTGGGTCCCAACCCACAGTCTGAGAAACACTGATATAGCAGATTTCTGGGATTACCCAGGGATGAAAGTAGCAAATCGTCTTGTAGCGCCTTAAAGTCTAACCAGTTAATTTCAGCCTTGTGGACAACAGCCTTGTTTATCAGCTGCATCCATGGTGCAAAGCACCCAACACAGGCCCAGAAGCATACCTCTCTTTCGTCACTTCCAAACAGATTCTAGGGCTTGGATAAAGCCTTGATTTTTGCACGAGGCAAGACAACTAATACGAGTTACATGCTGTTCAGGCCAACCGTACACTTTAGCCATCCAATCTAGGTGAGAAGCCATTCTTGTGAACCAGTCCTCAGCCACACTTTGTGGTAGTGGTGCTGTTTCAAGGTTTCATCCCTGCAAAGTCAGTGAAAAGGCCACAAATAGATACCATTTGCTGCGTTTGGCAGGAGTGAATCATGGTTTCAGACCCAGCCCCTTCATGCCTTGCTGAAACCTCACCTTGAGACCAACAAATTGAATTCAGTTCCTCTCAGGAAGCCATCAGCTTGCTACAATGAAGATGACTCACCTAGGGTTGAGTTCCGTTCCTGCAGCCCAGCCCCGTTTAATGATGGGAGCCCCTACTCCAGCCTAATCTGTGCAAGGCAAGACTGAGACTTTGTTTTTGGCATGAAATTTCCAACACAGATTGTTGTGCCTCTGGCTCATATCTGGACCTGAATGATCAATTTTGCCTGCACTGTACAGAAATTACTCTTGCTTTGCATCAGAAAGGGCAGTGTATTCTCCAGCAGAAGTAATAGCAAAAGAGGCCTTTGGTCACAGTTATTGTCATTGCTTTTTACACTTGTAAATGGCGTACAAGTTGTGTGGGGCCGAGTCTGTCCATTCTCCATCGAGTTGCAAGATATTCCTTGTTCTGTGTTTGTAACTGCACAACACAAACAGCATGGGGTAGTGTATTCACAGACAGCCAGGATGGTGTAGTGGTTCTGGAATTAGACTTAGACATGGAAGGTGCAGGTTCAAATCCCCGCTCAGCCATGAAGCTTCCTGGGTAACTTTGGTCTAGTCACTATCTCTTAGTCTAACCTGCCCCACAGGATTTTTGTGAGGACAAAAGGAGGGAAGGAACTATCTACACCACCCTGAGCTCTAGAGGAAGCAGGTGGTGTGCCAAATTCTGCCCCTCTTGCTTAGTGATGTGCCAGTCCCTGCTCCTCCTTGCACTGGAAGAGAAGGACAAGGCAGCAAAGGAGAGGAGGAGAGTGGTGGGCTAGAGTGGTGAAAATGCTGTAGCCCAGGGGTGTCAAAGATAAGGCCCGCGGGCCAGATCCGGCCCGCAGAGCCATTTTGGGTGGCCCCCCGAGCTTTGGTGGAGTTCTGGAGCTGCCCCACCCCTGCTTGCTCCGACCATGAGCACAGCTCTGCAGCCGGAGAGAGTTCTGAGGACTGGAGCAGCCACGCACAGCGTCCCCAGACCTCGGTTCTCCCTCCGGCTGCGAGCAGGCCTCGCCCGCAGATGGAAGGGGCGACCGAGGGCTGGAGCAGTTGTGCACGGCATCCCCCGTCTTCCCTCCAGGCGCGAACAGGACTCGCCCACAGCCAGAAAGGCGACTGAGAGCTGGAGCATCCATGCGCGGCATCTCCAGCCTTCAGCCATCCCTCCAGCCGCGGCCAGAGCTCTCCCGGGCTTTAGTCATGGCCAGAGGGGGTATGGGAGCAGGAGCCGCTGTGCGTGGCTTCCCTGGCCCTGACTAGTGGCAGGTAGGTGGGGGCTGGGGGGCGACTGGGAGGCTTGGCTGGCTGGCGGGCAGGGGATGCTTGGTGGTAGAATGGGGTCTGGTGTGGGGTGAGGCAGGGGATGCTTGGTGGTAGAATGGGTTCTGGGGTCGGGTGAGGTAGCAAAGCGTGGGGGAAGCCTCAGCTTTTCAAAAAAACAGGAAGTGATGTCACTTGTGTTCAGGTCACTTCCAGGTGCCACACTTGGAGTTCAGCCCTCAGCAGGTGCCATGAATCCAATGTGGTCCCCAGGATGAAATGAGTTGGACACCCTTGCTTTAGCCCATCACACTACTTCCCTCTTTCTCCTCTGCTCTGTCCCTCTCTTCTAATCCAGGGAGTGGAAGGAGGAAAAGGGGAAGTAAATGGGCAGATGGAGGTGGGTGCTCCCGCCACCAATCTAGAGCCTAAAGCAACTGTCTCAATGAATATGTCCCTAAAGAGCTGTTCACTTGCCTGCCAATGTTCTTTGCAACATGTAGGCAGATGAGGAAGCTCTTCTCTGCAAATGAATTTGTTCACAAGGAAGAGAACTGTGGCTGGCCACTTCACAATACAGGCTGTTGCACTTGTAAGCAGGTCCATTGAGAGTGAGAATTGTCACTCTTCCCAGTGAGTGCATGTGGGTGTAGCCCAGCTAATCTGCTTGGGAAGAAGATCCATCTGAGCAAGTTGATCAGAGCCCTTCTTCATTGGTGGATCTAGCTGTAAGTGTTTCAAATACTGTATATAAACGTGCTTCTCTTGTGGGCGACTGCAGCCAGCGCTAACCAAATCATGGCTGCAGCCAGGGTCACTGTCACCACGATCTTGGGCCAGCCTCTTGGTCACCCCCCTGCAGACTGGCACCTGGGATTGCCCCCCTTTGCATGTCTTTGCATGCCACTGTTCAGAACATTTACTTTCACGTAATTTCTGGGCTGCTTTTTGCACACGCAGACTCCACATGCAGAGGCCAGTGCACATGTCAGGACAAGGAGGGCTAAATGCCAAAGGTTTGTTTCAGAAGGCAATTGTATGATGAGTCCACAGCCAATCTGGTTTATCCCAGCATGAACTGTCATAAGTACCACCACCAGCCTAATGAAATAGGCTTTTGCTAATGCCAGGCTAAATCATTGGGCTTGAAGGTGCCTGGGGACGCTTTGTCTCCTTTTTGCAAGGCCACGCCTGCCTGGGAACAAAGAGCACAGTTGATTTAGCACCAAACTGGGTGTGCAGGAAGTAGTTGTCCTCCCATCCCAGGCTACCATGGAATTTTGGAGCTCTTTTCCTTGCATGGGCTGTGCCACTTACACTGAACCTCAGACCTTCTGCGTGCCATGTATTTGTCCTGCTGATTTATAGCAGCTTCCCAAGCTCAAACTAGGGACTCAGTTAGATTTCAGGCAAGGACTTATTGATCTGTAGCTCAGTCTCGGGCAGCCCAATCCTACCCTCCCACCCCTCGAGCCAATGCAGCAGAGCCTAAGTGGCCCATGCTGCATCCTATGTGTGGAATGCTGGACATTTGTCGCCTTGCCCAGGGGTAAGCCCCAGCATGGGCAATGAGGCATCTCAGACCTGTGCAAGCTCTGTAGCTGGTACAAGTCTGTGTTGCCTCCTGTTGGTGAATCAGGACCTGGAAGGTGGATAAGATCTAGCACCTGTGGCTGCCGCTCATCCCACCATTCTCCTGAGACACAATCCACTCATCCCCTGCCCCTTCCCACCCTCCTCCTGACACAGGGTCACCCCCTCCTCACTCTTTCCCTGCCCCGTACTACTTGGCACAAAACATACTGTGTCTGGTGTGCACTGGGTCTTCTGCTGTAACGCCAAGACCAGCATAGGCCTCCATGCTGTCCTCGGGAACTCCTAGGCTTTCCCAAAGTGCTGTATTATACTTTTGTGATGGTTTGCACGGGCACAGCACGTGCTGTGTCTGTGCTTCCTCTCTCCAGGATTGCACCGCTAGCCACTGTGCTACATTGCACCAGCTTCCTGTACATGTGTGCAGCTTGGCTGTGTGTGGGCTCTGGAGACACATCAATGCATGAAGGCTGGAGATAGGGGCCAGAGGGCATTAATTGTGTCCAAATGCAGAACATCTGAGCAGGGCTTGTGACTACTTCTGTTAACTAAGTGAAAGGGTCTTTTCTTGTGAGGATTTTAGACCTGTGCCAAAGCAATCACAAGGAGTAATTCATCATAGACTTCAGGGAAGTGAGCAGAACAAACTTTATCCTGATCCTAAACAGGTTTCATTGGAAACGTAAGAATCCTTTAATTATCAAGCTGGTTTGATCCCCATTGGAGGAAGTAGGAACTGTGCATCTAAATGGCACATCTCCTCTATAGCAAGAACTCCCACATTTTTATCTGGGCTAGGTTTACAGAGGATGTTCTAGGGATAAACTCTTTGATTGCGTCAAGGCTCAGAACATCTGGATAGGTTTAATGTCAGCTGTGCTTTTTACATGCATCTCAGTGTTCACCTAGAAGCTTTAAATATAATCAGCAATACTAGTCACTGATTATAGCTCTGTACTGAAAACTCAAAGGCTGTGGTTTGATTTAATTTGGTTTTAATGTTAGTCAAGTGACAAGATTTTTTTTTTTCTGCCTCACCCTTTTCCTGTCTTGTAAAGTCAGTTTTGAATTTCAAATAGAGCCAACCCTCTAGCTTTTATATCCTGAGAAGGCCAGAGCAGAGCCATGATAGATCTAAAAATGAGGGGGTCACGGGGTTGAAGCTGATGGATTTCGTTAAGGACCCCCCTAGCCCTTTCCTCATAACTCATGCACTGTATAAAGTCAAGTGAGAAAAGTATCTCCTTGCCTTGGAGAAGTGAGGCTAAGGATTTTGCTCAAGTGTTATCCTTTCTAATATTTATGTTCACCCTGCTGATGTAAACCCCCTTGGGTCTATGAGATAGGCGATATATAAATATTAAAATAAATAAAACATTCTCAAGGAAAATAGAAGTGACTTTCAAATGGATGTTGATGAGACATTTGGATAGCAGAATAAAATGAAATAGAAGTTATTTATTTTGTTACTAAGGAATGATTTAATACAAATGAACTTGGATGCTGTGACCCTTAATTCTGATCAGGTCCAACTGTCAGCTATGGAAGGCCAGGATCTATTCTTGCAAGTCATCTCATACCTCAGTGGTTCCTAAACTGTGAGTGAGGACCCATTGGTGGGTCGCAATCTGATTTTTGGTGGGCCGCGAAGCCCTAAGCAGAATCTCCAATGAAAACACTGGTAATGGAAAGATCAGATAACTAATTGTTTCAAGCCCTGAAGCTAATCAAAAATAGCTGCTAATTGCCCTACAATGAACTCAGCTCCAGCACTTTGCAAACATGTGTAGATATAGGGAAATACGACGTTTGGGTGTCCTTTTCTGGTTATTGTTATTTGTAAGTAAATAAATAAATATTTCTTTCTAGATCTTTTTTTTTAGTCTTGTAAACCTAGTAGGTGGGCCCCTATAGAAGAGTGTTGTTTTAAAAAGTGGGTCCCAATGCTATAAAGTTTGGGAATCACTTCCATAGCTAATAGCCCGAAGGCCAACCTGCTGTCAGAGTATGTTCCGGGCCCTAGTTCTGGCTGTGGGCTGAAGGTTCTTTGGGATCCAAGGAAGAAGCCAGTGTAGTCCAAGGTTGTCATGCCAGAAGCTTTATTTGCCTAAAGCCTAAGAACATAAGGCTTACAGAAGCACTTCTAGGCAACTCTACAGGTGATGTAGCCTGCCAGAATCCAGCAAGGACCGAGAGTGAAGCAATGGCTTAATACAACGGCTTATATAGACTTAAGTGTTTACAGCTAAAGTATCACAACAAAACATATTTCCATTGCTTGGGAGAAAGGCTATCAAGGAGGTGCAGCTAGGTTGATATACTAAAGTTGATACACTAAAGCTAAGTTGATACACTACTATCCATAGCCTTGAGTTTTGGGGGTAAACACGTGAGAATGCATCTCTATTACTCCATTCTCATAAGACTGAACAGGTATGGCTGCTGAGAGCATTATTTTGGGTCCAACTTCTCAGCTTCTCATAGGAACAGTCCAGTAGGAAATTCCCAGGGTATGGGAGACACACAGAAGGCCAGGAGGGAAGACAGCCGCCAGGCAGGGAAGATAGCTGCAACCCATAATCATGATGAACTTGGTTATCAATCACAAAAACATTTTGTCTGATCAATAGTCTGCCTTAGACCAATTAACAGAATTTTAGTAAATGGGCATATTATTCACACTTCAGTGTATTTTATTTATACTTTTCATTTAAGGAACTCGGTGCACTTAAAAAACCCAGTAGGGTTCTCCTATCCTGTTTTATGCTCACAATATCCCTGTGAGATAGCAACTGTTACCCTGCACATGCCCAATCTCATCTGATCTTGGAAGCTAAGCAGGGTCAGGCCTGGTTAGTACTTGGATGGGAGACCGCCTGGGAATACTGGGTGCTGTAGGCTTATACTATAGTCTTTCGAGACTGAAGGTTGCCAACCAACCATCCCTGTGAGATAGGCAAGTGGGCCCAAGGTCACCCACTGAGCTTCTCCACAAAGTGGGAGTTGAACTGGAATCTCCATACACCTAGTCCAACTACTGTGCCACGCTGATAGGTGCCCTTTTCAGATATTAAAGATAGGGTAATAACATTTCTAGCAGAAGAAGCCATCTTTCACATTTCCCTTTTCATCCCAACAGAAACCCACCAGAACTACAGCTTTAAAATCTGTGAACTCTCAGACCTACTGATTACAGTTAGCCCTCCCTGATTAAAATTGTCCTCACCAATTAATCAACCAAATGCTTGAGTTGATTAACCTACCAAGTAAACCAGTGAAAGCTGCCAGGCCCAACTTACTGGGGAAAGAATGAGGGGCCAGGGAGAACTTCTAAGAAGCATGTTTTACAGCAGTGTTTTTCAAACTGTGGGTCGGGACCCACACTACATGTGTCGCGAGCCAATTTCAGGTGCGTCCCCATTCATTTCAATATTTTATTTTAAATATATTAGACTTGATGCTACCATGGTATGTGTCTGCATTTGGGGAAATGTTACAGATCTGTACTTTTAATAAGCTACTATATACAGTATATTCTTTTAACAGTGATAGTAGATGGGACTTACTCCTGGGTAAGTGTGGGTAGGATTGCAGCCTAGGATTGTTAAAAAATTTCATGCTTGATGATGTCACTTTCGGTCATGACATCACTTCTAGTGGGTCTTATTCTAAAAGAGTGAGTTCCGGTGCTAAATGTGTGAGAACCACTGTTTTACAGAATTGGTGGTCATACTCATGTAAGCAGCAAGGCAGTCTTTGCTGGCAGTTTGGAGGAGTTCTAATAAAGAGACCTGTGCCCTTTCGGATGGTTGCTGCCACTCCAGATAAGGTCAATGGTGGCTGAAAGTTATTCCTTTTTGATCAGCATTGTGTGACTTATATGAAGCGGAACTGGCCAGTTTCCAGGTCTTCGCAGACAGCTTAATTATCTTTCTGATGATTTCAGCAAATAATACATCCCTTAGAGAACATGGCAATGAGAGATGAACGAGTCACGCCGCTCTCTAAGCTGCACTACTGACACACTAATATGAGGTGAGGTGCTTACACTGTCCATATGCCCTGACAGGTTTCCCTTGGGCCCCCAGAAGGCATTGGACAAGGTATGCTAGAGTCCCTCAAGAATGTTGGGTGGAGAGTTGCAAAGGGTTGCCGATGGCAGTCGGTGTAATCTCCTTTGTTGTGCAAGTCAGCAAAACAACTGTGAAGCTTGGAAGTTGACAGCTCGGCCTTTGTTCTGGTATTCAGTCCAAAGGGCTTGGCATGGGAATTTTAGATGTACAATTTTAGACATCTCTATGCGCAGCAGAGTTAGTGGGTTTTGAGAGAGAATTCCGAGGTGGTAGACTGGACTGTGTCAGTGGTCTGTCAAGTCGGGTATCACAGCAAACCACTTAGCACAAATTGTGATTTGCACACCATCTTCAAATTGTGCTTTTGATGCCTCTTTTGTTGGTCCCCAACAACCATGGCTTATGGGTAGGCTCACTATGATGTCTAGACAAACTATGATTTAACTATGCACACTGTGGTTTTGTGTTATGTCCAAAGCCAGCTCCTGTATTTAAAATAATTGTGTTATAAGCCCTTCTGCAAGTCACCTGAAGTTCTAATTTGGAGCATCACAAGGAGCATTTCTTATATTCTTCAGGGTGTGGAGTAAGGGTGGCCATTTTCAGCAGAGATGGTGTGACTTAAGAATAATGAACAGCTGCCAGTTCTACAAAATCCTTGACTATTTACCATCACTCTGCTTACACTGTACATTTGGAAAGGCAAGCCTCATCATTACAGTCTTCCAAGCCGCCTCTTTCAAGCCTATCCTCTTTCAAATCAATCCCTCTCTAAATCTTCCTTTGTTATGGTATATACAAATCTCTCCCATCAGGCACTGGGCAGGCTGAGAACCCCTTGCAGATAACTGCATGCTTTCAAGTTTCATATGTGTGATAATGTCCTCCTTTGCCTCCCCTGGTGGCAAGATCCTTCAACTGGTACCAAAGCACAGCCCGGGAAGCCTACTTTCTCATGGACGGCCAAATCAGAGCTTAATAACAGAGATGAACGGGGATAAATCTATTTATTCGAAGAGTCGTCTTAGAGAAAATTCTTGCATTTGGGCAGCTGCAAGGCTATTGCCTTCCATTGTTTAACTTGGTTGATGTTTCTAGATTGGAACCTTAGTCTTTCTCAGTTTGTATGGTATTTGCCTTTTGACATGAGATGATCCAATGGGCTCTACCCCAACTTGGAAGTTCTCATCCTCTAGTTTTGCTGACTCTTGACTGGGAGGAAAGGCACTCTGTGTATGCTCAGAGACATTTGTTTATCACTTTGCCACCTGATGAGGGCCGAGCCCTAATATTCACAATGGATTTTAGTGCTATTTGAAAGCTAATGTAACGCTTAAGAGTAGGAGCTATCTGCTGAAGGTAGGAGGCTGTAAGCCCAGGTGGGCAGAAAGTAAACTAGGACCCACTAAGGAATCTGTCCTGGCTTGATCGCAAGCAGTAGCCCACTGGGCACAAGGGGATTCCTGAGAGAGGCAAAAAGCCAGCAGGTAGGGTCAGGACCTTGGCTAGCTCCACAAAGAGATCTTGCTCTGATTGTGTCTGGAGCTGCTCTTATGTACACCCCTTGGTCTGATGATCCTCTGCTAGGCTCCTCCCACTTTCTGAGAAGATACAAAAAGGAAAACAGATGCCGTCAGACGTCAGTCAGATGGGGCAATAACCAAGGTCCCAGATCTATCAGGGGGTTCCCCTAACCAGGACAAACTCTGAATCTTTAGTACAGGTGGTAGGATATACCCAATTTTGCTACTGAGGTGGTTGCAGCATGCCATGCCAGCCCCAGTACAAGGCCTTGCCCCATAACCCTCCAGCAACCTGGCATCAACACCAAGGAAAAATTACTGAGCCAGAGCCCTGCACTCCTCTGCTTCGCTACTGAGTCTTGTCTGATTTCTTGCCTATATTTCCTTGCCTTAAATATCTAAGCCATTGCTTGTCACAAATGCATAAGCAGAATAGAACTGTAGGTGGCCACCATGTGAACAGACTAAGGGCAGCATCCAGTGGTTTCAGTAGGGTTTGAGTTGCCCAGTGCAGGAGGTCAGTATGTAACCCCCACGATGGACCTCCTCCCATGCAGTGGGTGGGACAATGACCTGGGTGGTGGGCATGGTGATGTACCATAGTCCTACCCCTGTTGGTTTTTTGGCTGTACCTTCTGATAGAACACAGATATTTCAATGCGGTTTTCTTCATTGCATTCTGCTGTAAATTGCGCATCGAATAACATGATGGTATTATTGCTACAAACCAAGATTTTAGCATTTTGGACCCTAGTGGTATCACATACACCCCAAGGTGTCACCTAACTAACAACCTTATTGGTTCCATGCTGTGTCATAATAACATCTCATGGGCTCTTCGAACAATCAGGCTGCAATCCTAACCACACTTTCCTGAGAGTAAGCCCCATTGAACAAAATAGGATTTACTTCTAAGTAGACCTGGTTAGGATTGTGCCCTCAGACTCATTGGATCATTTTGAATTAAGGACATGTACTTTTTTGTTACTTAAGACAGTTACATTGTTGTTTTGTGGACCTGTCTGCTGTAGTCACATAGTATTCTGAGAGACCCCTTCCATCCAGCTCATAAGTTCTTTGAACTGTTGCCTTCGGGTAGACGATACAGAACTATTAGAGCAGCACCACACAATTCCTGAACAGTTTTTATCCCACAGCCATAATTACGTTGAATAAAGCGATATAGTTGTTACCATGCTCCTGGGCATTATGGTCTGTTATACTGTTTTTATATTATGATGCATGTGTAGAGAATGTGTGGGTGAGTGTGAAGAGAGTGATTGTTGGAATTGTAGTATATATTTATGCTTGTATCTCAAAGGTGCATAAAGTTCGTTGTGCTGTAGCACAATGACAATAAAGTTACTACTACTACTACTACTACTACTACTACTACTACTTCTACTTTTGGCCATAACTTTTGATAGAATGGAGACCTTTCACTCCGGTTTATTTCATTGCATTCTGCTGCAAAATTACACATCAAATGGTACAGTGTTTCTCAAACTGTGGGTCGGGAGCCAATTTCAGGTGGGTCCCCATTCATTTCAATATTTTATTTTGAATATATTAGACTTGATGCTACTATGCCATGTGACTGCATTGGGGAAATGTTACAGATCTATACTTTTAAAAGGTTACTGTGTGTATGCTTTTAACAATTATAGTAAAAGGATCTTACTCCTAGGTAAGTGTGGGTATGATTGCAGCCTAGGATTGTTAAAAATGGTTCTGCTTGATGATGTCACTTCCGGTTATGACATCACTTCTGGTGGGTCCTGACAGATTCTCATTCTAAAAAGTGGGTCCCGGTGCTAAAAGTTTGAGAACCACTGGTATAACATGATGGTATTATGCCTACAAACTGTGATTTTAGCGATTTTGGTCACTAGTGGTGTCACTCCCCTGTGCACATCACCCAGTGCGGCCCACACACCCCTAGCGACGCCACTGACAGCATCACTTAAGTACAAAAAATTGAACAGATAATTTTTTACTTGTAAAGGACATCACCAGTGTAGATGGTAAGCAAAAGGTAATGGGCAGATTTTTCTTTTCTTTTTTTTAGCATGCGTTATTTGTAACCACTTTGAAGAAAGTGTTGGAAGGGTGTGTGTGGAGAGAAAAATATTTAAATAAATGGGTTGAATTGAGGAAATTTGTTACTTATTCTATGAATGGGTGAAGAGAAAAGCAAATAATTGACCAGATGCCTGCAGCCCTTATGCAAATGGGGGGAAAAAAATGTGAGCAAGCTGAGTGTTAGAAAGAGCCTTCTGAAACCGGAGTTAGGTCAGAATTGCATGTTTAATAAAATAGGAATGCTGAGAAAGACAGAAACTGGGAGAAGTCTGTTTTGTGCATGAAAGAGAGCAGTAATTCTCCTGTAGTCCCACTGATGACAGGGGGAAGGGCAGGCTACTGTCTCCAGAGCAATCTGCCAAAACAGAAGGCCACCGCACAGCAAGATGCCTCTGCTTAAAAGGTGAATAAGATTTAAATAGCAATAATCTCTGAGAAAGTCTGTGAGGTTCAGGTCACCCTCTAACAAGCAGGTTAACTTGTGCAAGGATTAGTGTTGGAAACCATTATAGCTGGCAGATCCCTGTTGAACAGGAACTAGTTGATGGCATTAAAATAGTACGAGGAAGTAAAATAATGGAAGTTTCAATTTGCCGCATGCTAGACTTCATTTCCAGAATGGACTCATTTATGTAGTTCAGCCATGACCAGATGAAGCTACTTCTGAGTCAGACCCATTGGTTCGTTGTCTTCTCTGACTTTCAGCATCAGCCACTCCCCAACAAATCAGGCAGGGAGAGTTCTTTCTCAGCCTGCTATTTGGCTGACTGCAGATGTCTGGGAACTGGAGATCTTCAGCAAGAAAAACATGTCCCCTACCACTGAGCTAAGGCCCCTGACAAGTTCAACATCTTCTTTTAATTTCAGATCCTTAAACTGATCTTGGTAAGATTCTTTTTCCCCTCTGTCTTACTCACAATTTCCTGGCTCTTCTCTCTCAGTCTTACACACACACACACACATACACACGGGGGGGGGGGGGCGAGATGGCCAGAGGGGGCACCCTGCCCCTGGCACTGTCCTTCCAACTCCCTTTTTTTGGAATAAAACAGTAGTAACTTCTGCTAGCATCAAGTTTAAAACTAGACAGGAAGGGGGCCTGCCTTGGAGACTCTGCCTCAATACTGAGTGACAGGCGCTGAAAATTCCCAAGGGGTCCCCAAAAACAGAGGATAAGGCTCTCCACTCTCCACCTAGTCAACCAGACCAGGTAGGCTAAACATCAAATTATGAGAAAAGTTGGCTAAAACAGGGGTAGCAGACAAAAATAATAAAAAGTGTCATTGTTACAAGCAAGCAAATGCGAAAAGGTACAATGATGGAGGACCTAGGCAAGCAGGAAAAGAAACAGAACTGAGACGTACAGTTGTAAAAGTAGACCCTGATCTTATTTATTTAGGATGATGGTTCCTGCCTACCATGGCACCTTTCTCCTTGAAAAGTGGGCTGGATCCCAGCAGTGGATTTGTCACATGGGCAGTCAGGCTCAACAGCCAGAGCACCCTTCTCCCTTAACCTTTATGCCCTTTGTGGGATATCACTGTTCCACTCTTGGTCAAATCATGGTCACCTGGGCATCCTTCCCTGACCTCAGACCTGGTCAGGTAGGCAGGAGTGTCCAATCTGGATGCATGCCAGCTCCAGGAGGAGGGCCACACTAAACTGGTGCATTCTGGGATGGAGGGGCTTCATCCTTAAACAACCGACCATGTGCTGACCCCTAGCAGCAGTGATCCAAAAGTATCCATCAAATCATTTTGAGGCAGAGAAGGGAAAAATCCAGGGAATTTCACCATACAGGCACATACACCTGCTCCTAAAATAATCTCGCTTTAACTGTATACTACAATGTACCACTTTGTGTTGAAAAGATATGGGTGCATTCTTTCAATCTCGTATATAAGTTGCCTTTTTCCCACCCTTTCTTAAAGGAGCTCAGAGTAGCTTGTAGCCTCACAACTTTGTAGCCTGAGGCTACCCAGTGGGCTTCCTAACTGAGCAGAGATGTGAACTTGCAGTTCTTATGCCAGTGTTCTAACCACTGCTCCTAACACTTTATAAAAACCAAGGAATCAGCAATTGCAATACATCATAGCTGTCAAAAGATGAATTGCTTACCTTTTAACAATAGGTAGTTGGTGTTAATAATTTACATATGATTAAGTGCTTAATAGGAATGCTATTAAGTGCTTAATAGGAGTGCTTTTGGGAGATATTGAAAGAAGTAGTTGATCTTTTACAATTGAATAACCCAAAGCCACCATTTGTTATCAACAGTGAAGGCTATCTTCAGTATTTTCTTCCCAGTGATTAATTCAGCACCTGATGCTACAGGACTGCTGAAAGCATTGGCCTCCCTGGATGGAAAACTAGTTGAAGCTGCCCTGAGCTTTTGGAAAACAAACGTGAGAGATATCAGCCTGTTCGGGCTCTTCTTCTTCTAACACTACATTATATTTATTGAAATTATTACAGGAAAAACCACAAAATTCCATACAGAAATGAAATACAGCACAGCAAAACCAGAAAGATAATCAAAACGTTCACTTAAATGTGTCATAATGTAGTGGTCCTCAAATGTTTTAGCAGTGGGACCCACTTTTTAGAATGACAATCTGTTGGGACTCACCAGAAGTGATCTCATTAACCTGGAATTGATGTCGTGGCCAGACATGACAGTGGCAGACCTGCCCAGCCTTGCACCCAGGGCAAAGATCTGTGATGGCGCCCCCGTGGGCTGTTGCAGCCCCCCATGTGGAAATCTGCCACCCTGCACTCACCTGAGGCTCACGGAGCCCCGCACACCCTGAGCCTGCATTGGGGAAGCTTCCTGAAAACCGGAAGCACAGTTTCCAACCCAATTGGGAGCCTCAGAGAGGCTTCCATGGGGTCCTAGAGGCTTGTGCCTGGGGCATTTGCCCCATCAAACATAATGGGAGGTCCACCACTGGGAAGTGACATAATCAATTTAGGGTGCAGTCCTAACCCCTTAGTGCTTTCCAGCACTGACATAAGGGCAATGCAGCTCTGAGGTAAGGGAACAAACATTCCCTTACTTTGAGGAGGCCTCCGTGAGTGACACCCAATTGCAGGAAGCAGCACATGTCCCATTGGCATCGCTATGCTAGTGCTGGAAAGGTTTCAAACCTAAACCATGATCAGCCAAAGGTTCCATGACACAGCACACTCATGCTGTCATTTTGCATAGCTCGGAATTCAAACATTACAACTCGAAAGCCGAAGCAGAAAACAGACTTGGATCCTTCTCCAATGAAGCCCTTCCAACCTTTCTGGTGTGTCTACCCCATTCAGGGCAAAACACCATGCGCCTTCCCCACTGGGAGCCTACTCTGCCCAGCAGCTCTGTACCCTGTATTTTCTGTATTTTCAATGGTGGCTGAACTACATGCTACATGACCCACCTGACATGGGCTCGCAACCCTACAGGTGCTGTCCCATGGACATTGATCATAATAGCAAAATAGGCAGCAATACCTTCTGAGTGTAAATCTCTTTTGTTAACTGATCAGCCCACGTGGAGGTACACACCTGCGTACAAGCGCTACTTCCCCAGTGAAAGGTATTCCCAGCTGTGATTGGTTGTCCAAGACTGCAGCTCTATACACACTTGCTTGAGAGTAAGTTCCACTGCACACAGAACAGTGGGATTTGCTTCTGAGCAAACGTGCATAAGATCGTGCAGTAAATTGCTGGATTGCAAAGGACAAAATGCTGCCTTGCTGGGAATTCCAGCCTCCGTTCAGAACTGAATGTACCAACTGGCTGAAAGAAATACTCTTTGGGATTGAAAGCAGATGTTTGCTGTGCTTCCGACCCGCCATGCCTGGCATATATGCACAGTGGGAGGGTGGGTGACTAATTTATGGAAAACTGCAGAAGTTCAGGCAAAAATGACTCACACAAAAAAGAGCCTTTTCAAAATTCAACTCCAGAATTGTATTTGGTGACTCCAACCGTATCTGTGCAATTGTGGCTTGAAACAGTTGGTTTGACTTCTGAAGGAGGCGCATGAAAATGAAGCGGTTGGTTGATCCAAAGATATGTATCTCCTGGGATTCAGGCAAGTCTTTGCAAAACTGCTGTGTTGCTTTTGTGAGTGCTGTTTTGCAACATACAGCACTCACGTGATTGGCTCAGGGTGGGTTCTGTTATGAAAAGGAGTTGAATGGCTGGATTGGCTAGGCCCAGCTTTAATTATCCTGGAGTATGTCACTTTGAGATCCTTCCAAATGTTTAGCCCTTGGAGCGATAGATCAGATAGCGTTCCTTAATAAATGTCTTTTGCAGTGTAAACCAGGGCACATTAAAGCATTTATGATGGTGTGCTTTGATCCCACGTTTATTTTTGCTCTCCATTATGACATGAAGGTGAGACTCTGTTTGCCAACTTCCTTTATTGTGGTGCACCTCTGTTGCTGCAGGGCTCATGTTTAATTTCAAACTGCGAGAATAATTAAACTCTGCAGTGTAGGTCTCTGCTCTACGTGATCTGTTTTGAAGGGTAGCAGGAAGCAGGTGCAAAATGGCCCTCGAAAAACATTATTTGTCTTTCACAGGTAGAAAAGCACAGCTAGAAGGTAGAGAGTGCAGAATGGCAGCCACAGCCTTCATCGCCCATATGGAGAACCATGTGGCCATGTGCACAGTTGCAAGGAGAAAATGAAGGAGGAGTCATAACTCAGTGGTGGAGCCCATGCAATGTGTTGCATGCAGAAGGTCTCAGGTTCAATCCTTAGCACACCCCAGGGAGGAAATATTTTGATATAACCCTGGAGAGTTGCTGCCAGCCAGTGAACTAGGTGGGCCAATGAGCTAACTCCATAGAAGTCACCTTCATGTGTGAAATAATCAGGACTTATTCATTCAGACCAGCCTTAGGTTGCAACCCTATGCACACCCACCTGGGAGTAAGCCCACTGAAGTCAATGAGACTTAATTTTGAGTAGGCTTGCGTAGGATTGCACTGTCAGTGATTCCCGTCATGCACACCTGAATTCCAGCACTGTGAGAGGTTGGTGATATCAGCTTTCTAAACTCTTAGCATTAATTATTATTATTATTATTATTATTATTATTATTATTATTATTATTATTATTATTATTATTATTATTATTATTAACAGTATTTATATACTGCTTTTCAACTAAAAGTTCACAAAGCGGTTTACAGAGAAAAATCAAATAACTAAATGACTCCCTGTCCCAAAAGGGCTCACAATCTAAAAAGATGCAAAGGAATACCAGCAGACAGCCACTAGAACAGACACTGCTGGGGTGAGGTGGGCCAGTTACTCTCCCCCTGCTAAAAAAGGAGCACTCACTTGAAAAAGTGCCTCTTACCCAATTAGCAGGGGTTTTACCCAATTAGCAGGGGTTAAATCTAAGAGTAGATCGAAATATTTTTGATGATGCACACCATTCAATCAGAATGTTGTTAATTTAACTTTCACTTTCCAAAGACAGTATTGGGGGGGGGGGGAAACAGGAATATGATCAGTAGAATGTACAATAATAATCTGCATTTTTAATCCATTAGAATCATTATCACGGTAGGGGTCAGCCCATTCATGAGGCTGGATGAAGAGACTTCATAACATGGTGGGCTGGGGGAAAAGGTGAACTGACAGGGAATGCCCTGCACCCCACACCTGTCTACTTCTGCCCCAATTCTGTCTTTCCTCGGACAGGCAAGCAAGCAAGCAAGCAAGAAATCCAGGATGGTGTAGTGGTTTGGGAGTTCACCTTAGATCCAGGTTCAAATCCCTGCTCAACCGTGAAGGTTCCTGGTTGACCTGGACCAATCACTATCAGCCTCTATCACCTACCCCACAGGGTTGTTGTGAGGACTAAAGGGGGGGAGGATTGAAGTAAGAGCTGTCCTGTTCTATCATAGACTGATAATTTAATCTTTATTTTAGAGAACTGAGCAGAAGTTGGGAGCAAAGTTTGGATCATTTCACCAGGCCAGTACCAAGCTTACAGCCAGACGTCTGAAGGTAAATCACATGCAATATTTTATTGGCAATTCTGTAAGACTTAGCAAAATGCCAGGTACTTTGATAAGCTGGATGTGCTTGGAGAGAAAAGACTGTATATTGCACACACATACACATGCTTCCATTTTGCTCCCACCATCCAGAATGGCTCCAAGGGAGGGGGGGGGGTCGTCTGCACACCATGTTGAGGTTCCCTGCAGAACTTGGTGCTTTACACCCCCTAGTACGCCACTCTGTGTGAGTGTAAAATATGTCTCTGTGCACTCTGCATTGATTCACCCTCTCCTACTTGTTAAAATATTGATGTAGGGAATGAAGTGTTCCCCAAAGCTAGGTCATGCGCTTGAGGGAGGCAATGCATTACACATTGCCTCCCCTTTTCTGAGAAGAAACCAACTGTGGAACTAAAATAGACTTATGAAGAATATTTTGAAATCAGTCAGAAAACCTACTGTCACAAAGACATATTTGGGAATTTCAGGGGGAAGTGGCTTGGGAGGGACCATTTGGAATGCAGAAATAGTGAGCAGGGAAAAATGTATGCATTCCTGACCCCTCTGTGGAACAAAAGCCCAGGAGGGGGTGATTTTGAACTCTGGAGGGGGAAAAAAAAAAAAAGCAATCAGGTTACTGTTTAATGAGTTATACATACAATAATTGAGCCCCAAATCTTCTAATATTTTTTTTGTTCTCAAACACTAATATGTTTGTACAGCAGGAGATTTATATCCTACTTTTTCCCTGAAAGGGCACCCAGGATATGTTCCTGAATAAATGGTTTTCAAACTATCTTCCTTGAACTTTTTGGTTTCTCAGGAGCACATCAGGTATTTCTCAGTGTGGATCTCCATAATGGTGGACAAATATTCTTGAGAGACACTTTTCCAACTTCAGGTTGTCTTCCCCTGAAATGCACAGCAAAAAGGGAGCTTGTTGGTGGCATAGCAAGCAGGGGGTGGTAGGTCCTGGGTGGAGTGTCACATGAGGAGGTGCCACGTGAGGTCTGGCCAAGATGGCAGCTGCTGCCTCTTAGTGTTTTGATCCCAATCTGGGATCACTTAAGAACAAACACTAAGAGGTGGCAGTGGGAGGAAGGGGGCAATGGCCAGATTGTCCTGCTGCTCCCTTTCTTCACCCTTCTTGCCTTCCCCTTCCTCATGCTGCCACTGCCTCTTAGTGTTTTAGCAGCTTTTGGATCAGAAAGCTGCCAAGACACTAAGAGGCAGCAGTGCAAGGAAGGGGGGGGAGCAGATCATGAAGTTGCTGCTGCCTTTTAGTGTTTTGGTGGCTTCCCGATCTGGAAACCACCAAAGCACTAAGAGATGGTGACAGTGTGATCGCTGCCCCCTTCCCCTGCCTTTGGAAGCTCTCCTACAGTGTTCTCTGGTGCACCGAGTTCAAACAGGGTGTGTGAGGTTCAACAAATTTGGCAAGAGCACCAGGTGAACCAATCGTGCTCCCTCAAATTTGCCCCAGCATCTGCAGCCATGCACTATTCTTCCTTGGCAGCAAATTGCTATGGAATGGGGTTGCTCAAGGCCAAAAATAAAGTTTGAAAACTGCTGTACTGAATGCAGGCCAGTTTGAATCAGAATCTGAGTGAAAGATTCAGTTCATAAAAAAATGAAAGAGTTGTGTTCCTTTTCATTTTATCTCCAATAAGGCAACCTGGCTTTCCTGCGTCATTCAAGCAGGCCAGCCTGGACTTGCATCTTGGCTTTTGCCCCAAACTGTCCTCTTCTGGTATAATATTAGCAATTATGACAATTACCTTACAACATTAGAACCAGTTTCCTGGACCACAGCCACTTCCATGCTGTTGCCTGTATTTAAGATTTGACACACTCCAGTATACCTTTCTCAGAAGTAAATCCGAAACCTTGATTACTTCCAAATGGAAAGAGCTATAAAAAGCCTGTAGCATCACAAGAATTGGACCAGGAAAAAAGCAAACAACTATCTTTAATGGGGAGCAATTTCAATTTCTTCATTGTTTCCATCCTCATATTTTTATATATTTGCATAAGAATTGGTTCTGGATGGTAGTCCAGCAGATTAACAGCCCAGTCCTGAGTTCCCCAGCACCCAGAGGAGCAGTGGCACCAAAATGTGAGTGCTCCATCCTGAGCGCACCGGCAGCCACCAGCGACTCCTTGGGGGAAGGAGACATTTGGGGAAGGGAGCAGGCTCTGCAATGGGGGCTACTCAGGTCTGTGCCAGAGAGTTGAGAGGCCCCATGTTGGGCCAAGAGGCCTGACGCAGGGTTCTGGATCCAGCAGAGCAGAGCTGCACCAGTCTCGCCCCCTCCTATCCCGCTTCCTCCCCACCCCTTCCCTGCAACACCTCCCCCCCCCAAATTGCACATGAGGGGGCCAGCTGGAAAAGTATCATCAGAAACAGCTCATCCAATCATGTTAAACCGTGGTGCCATGGCTTGTGCAAAGCCAGGAACTGTGCTTTAATTTGCAAACCAAGATGAGAAACCACAGTCTGCAGTTGCTTTAACTTCTCGGCTTGTAGCTAGAGTTAATCACTGTCCCCGCTTCACATCGAGTGTGGAGCCATCGAAACATCACAGCTCTGCAACAAAGCATAGGAGGGAAGGGCTTGGCTCACATTCAAAACTGCTTCAGCTTTCCTTACACACAGTGGGGTACCTAAGGGGAAGCAAAGGGGCAAATACCCAGGGTTCCAGGCGATTCCAGGAGATGCTGAGGATTATACATACCTGAGACCTACTGATGGACCGGTGGCCTGCCTCAGTACAACATGGCTCAATTTGTTCCATTATTGTATGGTACCAACTGTTTGAGGTCCAATAATAGTGGTAGTAGGGATGGCTTTTGCTGTGATGGATGAGGGAACATGGTTCTGATACTGTCTCTGCATTTCTCAGAAAGGAAGTTGAATGTGCCGGAAGCTCTCTGTGTGTGTGTGTCTGAATGGCATATTCATGCAGAGCTAAAAATAGGTCATACTGAGACAGAAAAAAAAAACCCAGAACATGAAGTAGAAAGCCAAATAGGCTATTAGTTATTTTAAAAAGGTGATTGAATCTAGTGTAATGGGGAAGTGAAATGAACCCGAAGACTTTCTTTAAGCTTCTATATGCCCCAGGGCGTAACAAAGATCGTATGCTGGACTTGTAGATGATTCTTGTAGTGTGGGTGGTGGTGGAAATTTTAAATTTAACCAAATAAAATTATGCAGGGGATGGACAGAGTGGATAGGGAGATGCTCTTTACACTCTCACATAACACCAGAACCAGGGGACATCCACTAAAATTGAGTGTTGGGAGAGTTAGAACAGACAAAAGAAAATATTTCTTTACTCAGCGTGTGGTTGGTCTGTGGAACTCTTTGCCACAGGATGTGGTGATGGCAACTGGCCTGGATGCCTTTAAAAGGGGATTGGACAAGTTTCTGTAGGAAAAATCCATTATGGGGTACAAGCCATGATGTGTATGCGCAACCTCCTGATTTTAGAAATAGGTTATGTCAAAATGCCAGATGCAAGGGAGGGTACCAGAATAAGGTCTCTTGTTATCTGGTGTGCTCCCTGGGGCATTTGGTGGGCCGCTGTGAGATACAGGAAGCTGGACTTGATGGGCCTATGGCCTGATCCAGTGGGGCTGTTCTTAGGTTTATAGGTCATATTTCTCCTGTATTGCAGGAGTGGACAAGGCAGCTTACAATGTCAATTTTGAAAATTTAACAACAAAATAAAAGATCAGAACAAACAGCTAACTAAAACATAGGAAAGAGAAACTGACAAACAGCATAGTAGAATAGTCAAATGAAATCCAGAAAAAGCAAAATCATCATTACCGCCCACTTAAAAGAGGGTTTTATGAGAGAAGGAATACCATAACTGTGGAGTCACCACTGAAAAGACCCTGCTCCTGCCCCACCAGCTGCACCTCAGTAAGTGGTCATATGTAGAGCATAACCTCAGATATCGAATGCAGTGTATCAGCTAGTTGACAAGAGAGATTGCATATCTTTAGGCACCCAGGTCCCAAGCTGCATAAGGCTTTTAAAATAATAGTCAACACCTTGGACTGTGCTTGGAAACATACTGGAAGCTTACACAGCTCATGAAGCACTGCTGTAATATATTCTGCCTGATGAGGGTGTCCTAGAACACCCTTGATGTCTCATTACGGACCAGCTAGGGTTTTCAGACAATCTTCAAGGGCAGCCCCAAGTAAAGTATATTACAGTAGTTTGAATGAGTCGTGACAAAGGCATGGATCACCCTGTAGCCAGATCTGCCTTCCCTAGGAAAGGATCGTGAAACAGCTGAAACCGAGCAGAAGCATTTCTAGTTATAGCCACCACCTGCTCATCCAGGAGCCGGGCCTTACCTAGGAGCCAGCTGCTAATGAGGCGTCATCTGGAAAGTGCCGTTTTAAAATCTTTTTCTCACATTCCTTGCAAAAAATATTAAGGACCCGTTCAGATGTTATCCATGGGGGTCATTAGGAATCAACCTCTGGCTCGCATGTTGTTTGTCATGCTCTACTCCTCCCTGCTGTCCTTACTGTGAGATGACACTGAAACCCCAATCCTATCCTTCCCCCCCCGCCTATGTACCCATGCTGCCAGAGTGCATACTGCATACTGCAGGGGTGGGGGGGGTCTCAGAGGTCTCCTCTGGGAGGCCCTCTTGGATTAAGAGACTGTGGCAGGCAAGCAGGCATCTCCTTCTCCTACTGTCCCTGTTTACAAGGGACAGTCTTTCTGCCTCCTAGCCCTTGCTCCTGGTTAAATCATTTTCCCCGCTCTTGCTTTTCAGAAATGTAGATAAAATCCTGTTCATGCGAGTTGCTACAGTGTGGTCATTCTTCCGTATTCAGCTTCTCAAGGTCTCTAGAAGTTAAATCTCTGAGTGGGTGGGAGGATTCGTGCACCCAAACACTGAGGACCAAGCTACCCACGATAGTGAATGCGTCACTGACCCTGACATATTTCAATTTGTGTTGATAAGTAACAGCTGCATCAGGTCTCCCATGGTTTAAGACTGTGGTGAGGCTTTAACTGTACTCCCCCATTTAGTTCCAATCTAGATTCTCCCATCCCACAGCTGCCCTTGGCCTGGGAACCAAGCTTCCCACCTGCTGGCAACCTGGAATGGAATCGTGGCAGGGAGTGGGATGAAAGCCCCCAGCCCACTTATTACAGTCCAGGTCTATGGAGTACCCAATCCAGCTGAGCACATGAGGGCCAGTGCCAGGGATTTAGGCCCAGATCCTAACCAACTTTCCTGCACTGACACAGCTATGCCAATGGGGCATATGCTGCATCCTGCAGTTGGGTGGCAGTCATGGAGTCTTCCTCAATGTAAGGGAATGTTTGTTCCCTTACCTGGGCGCTCCATTGCCCTTACCTCAGTGCTGGAAAGTTGGTTAAGTTTGTTCCCTTAATGTCATATTTGATCTAGCCTGAAGGCTAGCCAAGGCTGTTTGATCTATTCTATCCCAAAAGCTGTGTGTTGCACAGCTGGCCATTTTACGTGCTGATCTATACCAGTAGATTAGAAATAGGATATTCAGATACAATAGGTATCCCAACATCCTTGGATAATGAAATCCATGGTTGGACCTTCTGAAGTTTACCAGTTTAGCGAAAATCGGAAGTGCTTGTCAGAAGGCCTGCTGGAGCCTTCTGACAGACAGTTCCAGTTTAGCAAAATCCAAAAGTGCCTTTCTGAGACCTCCAGGAGGACTTCTAAGGCCCTTGGAGGTAGCACGTGACCAAAGCCTCCCAGACATGACTGGAAGGCGCTTCCGGTTGTGTCTGGGAGGTCAGGTTAAGCTCTCCAGCACAGGTTCAGAACTTGTGCTGAGTCAAATCCACAGGTTTGGAACCCACAAATTAAAAGGGCACACCTGCGTTCTTGAACATTGCAAATCCCACTCAATAGTGAGAAAGTTTTGGCTTCTCGGTACCATTCCTAGGGCAGTCATGGCAAGAGCTGTGCAGTCAGGTAGTTCCATGTTAGCTTCCCTGGAGGTTTCTCACAGGCAGGTTAAATTTTCACTACACAAAATCCTTTCTTTATACTTCATGGACCAGAAATACGCCCAGTCCCTAGATGAACTCCGCCTTTGAATGAAGTTAGCTTGGAACTAGTTTTAATGCTTTGCCTGCTTGGGAACTATGTGTGCTATGCAGTATTGCAACAGAAAATGCGAGGAGTTGCATAACAGCGGAGCAGAAGCCAGTTTACACAACTCTCCTGCTCCATCCATGCTTATTGGAGGGAGTGGGGACTCCCCCGTTCTGTAAACGCAGGTGCCTGTGGCTTGCAAGCCCTCCTCCCTCCCAGCAGGCATTATAGGGAGGTCCATAGAGTTCAGTATTTTTATTTTTTGATATGTAGGTTTTACAATGAGGAGTTCCATTTATTCTTTTCAGACACATTCATTGTGGACAGGTTGCACATCCAGGGAGCAACTGGAGTCCGTGGAGACCGAATCCTAGAATCATTTTACAGAGTGTCAATAGCAGCTAAATCTGGTCTCTGGGATTCAGAGAATTATTAGAGATCAAGGAAGTTTGACTGAGGGATAGCAAAAAGGGTGTGTCGTTCTCATTTTTTACTGATGAGAAATTGTCCCACACAGAGAGAAGAGGATGATTTGCAGGCTGAACTTTGTATTATAATCCACTTGGTCTCCCTGCTTGTGTGGATGCTAGAGCATGCAGGCTAGCCTAGCTAAGAGTTTACACATCATAACCTCTCCTTCTTGCAGGCAAACTATGCAGCAGAGAGTCACTTTCCTGTACCCTATTGTTTATACCAGTGTTTCTCTACCAGTGGTATCAGTGGTTCTTGAGATGCTATCCAGTGGTACTTACAGTACCCCCAAACCCCTGCCACCTGGTTGCAAGACCAGCAACGCAATGTGACAAGCAGCTGTAGGAGGCAGACAGAGCTCCAGTGTAAGCTTTTCATGTGCACAAAAAAGCCTCCCATCCACCCTGAGCCTCTCATTAGTATTTGTCCCATTAACATAAGAATATAAGAACATAAGAACAGCCCACTGGATCATTGCATCTGGCCTCCCAACCCAGAAGTAACTGGTGCTGACATCATCACCAGTTACTTCCAGTGGTACTTCCAATAGATTGGACGATGTGGTGCAGAAGGGGACAAAATGCTGAAATGCTGGTTTATACTAATACCAAAGTGAGTAGCCATCAAGTATAAGCATCATATAGCCTTGGGGACAACTGATGCTAATCTGCGAGCACTCCATGCATTTAAATCATTGCATACGGGAGGAGCATATCAGCATTAACTATGTGGATTACTGGCAGAAGGAAGAGGCTTTCAGCAACCAAGGGGAACAGGGAGTAAAGATGCAAGCCTAGTTCCCTCGGAGCTGATAAACACGTACTTGGGCTGTTCTATTTCAGACTGCAGGCAGCAGGTCACACCATTGAATCATCCTCCTTTAAAAAAATTTCTGCACTTAAAAATCTAGCATGTCATGGAGAAGAGTTATAGTCTAGCCCACCACCTGATGTCATAGTTCTCTGTGTCAGCCCTCACCTGCAATCTAAAGTGGTACAGCCTAGACACAGGTTTACCACTTCAGTGAGAGCTAACCCCAAATCAGGTCGGCAATTTTCCACATTTTTCTTCTCATGGCACACTGATCTCTCTATGGTCTTTGCCTCTTGTGATGTCACTTCCGGCATCTGGGAGAATCTTCCAGATTCTGCAGCTCTGTTTCTAGAGCAACTGTCTGTAGTAACGAATTGTCTGTCCCTCTTCCTCCACAGGCAGAGGGAGAAAGAAGAACAATTTGTTACTACAGACAGTTGCCCTAGAAACAGAGCCGCAGAATCCAGAAGAGTTTTTCAGTTATTTTCAACCACTGTGCTCCAAACTCCCACGGCACACCTGCTGACCTTTTGAGGCACACCAGTGTGCCGCATCACAGCGGTTGGAAATCACTGATTTAAGTGGTTAACTTTGGTACCTGTGTCTGATATCACATTTTTTTCTTTACAGGGTTTGTGGGTTATTTCCTTTCAGTCCGGGCTCTAGCTGAGCTTGGGGTGTTCACTACTTCTGCATCTGCATAGTTATAGGCTATCTGTGACATTTGGGGCACTTGGAGGTAGGCTGTTGGGTCAACCTCACTCTCACTTCTTGCCCCCCCCCCCTTCTGATATGTCTCCAAAATAAAGGAGGGAGAAAAAAGGGACTTCCAAAAAAAAAAAAAAAAGTAGGAAAAGGCAAGACAGACCAAAAATGGGGAGGAGGCCAATCCCCTCCCATTTTTGGAGTGGAAGAAGGGATAGGGTTAGGGTCTTATCCAATTCTGCCTCCTCACTGGGAGGCTTTGTGGGGTGGCAAGGAAGTCTCTTCCTCCCAAGCTGTGCTGAGAGTCCTCAATCTGTAACTCACTTACGCCTGGCTTTGGAAGGTGCTTTTAAAGCCTTCCAGGCAGTTTCTGCAGATTCTAACTCCTTCCCTTCCTGATTATAGATCAGGATTCTCATTTACTGGCGAGACCCTGCTGCCTCATGCAGTTCCTGGTGTGCGGTCTTTCTCGTTGAGTCCCAAATGGGGCGATCTGAGGTTGCCCCACATCTTTGGACAAACCCTGACATTGAGTCACTGCCTCTGACTGGGGGCACAACGGTTCCTTGTTCTCATCTGTCCAATGTGCAGTAGAACATTCACACTTCCCCTCGTGTGAAGATTATATTTTTTTATTTTCCACTTTTTAAAACTGCCCTTCCTCCAAGAAGCTCAGGGCGCTCCTCACAACCCTATGAGGTAGGTGAGCCTGAGAGAGAGTGACTGGCCCAAGAAGCTTTATGGCTAAGCAGGAATTTGAACCCAGATCTTCCTGGTCTAAGTCCAACACCAGAACCACTACATCATCCTGACCAAAGAAAGATGCTCAAGCCATTTCCGCATTGGGAGTTTGTGCATTTTTCTTTGGGGGAAGCTGCAGAAAACAGTTTGGATGACTTGCTGGATGTGTGGGGAACAGGGAATATGAATGCAGAAGTTGTCTACGGGGAGAAGAAGTTGTCTTCTGCTGAGTCAGTCACTGGTCAAACTAGCTCAGCGTTGGCTGTGCTGATAGGTGGCAGGTTTTCAATGTTTCAGTCAGGAATTGTTTCTCTGCCCTACTGGCAGGCTAAATCTGGAACTTTCATCATAAAAAGTATGTGATCTCCCACTGGGCTAAAGCCCCTTTGCTTATGCATCAGCTTTTGCTTTTCAGTTTCCTCCACCTCCCACAAAGCTTTGCAGAGCTAAACTGATGACTCAGGGAAATGGCATTGTTCAAGTCCTTTTTTTCTTCTCCTCTCCTAGTTTCTTCCCATGCAATGACCCAGCAGCCACAGGATGAATTCGACAGCAGTGTGGCACAGGCACTAGATTGGATGAAGACCATTCAGGAACGATTGCGGATCAATGACAACACCAAGGGGCCTCGATCTGCCTTGGAGGCCAGGCTGCGGGACACAGAGGTAGGGAAATTCTACTCTTCAAACACAGTTCAGTAGCATTATTGCCATGGCTGTGGTTACCATCAAGTTCTCGCCCAGAGGAATGATTTCAGGTGTCTCTGACATTAAAGTTGTAGTGGCTGGATATGCCAAACAGGGACTCCTCAAAGGTGACACCAACATTATGGATCTCCCTCCTATAGGAAGTTTGTCTTGTTCCTTCCTTGGTGGTGTTTTGATGCTTGGCAAATTCAGTGCCATTTCAGAAGGTTTCAGGGTTCCATGACACACGGCCCAGTCCTATGATCGCCCTGCGCCCTCCTGGGGTACCGCTATTGTGCGCTTGCCAAACTGTGACTATAAATGTGCTGCAGAGGCTTAGATTGGCACCAGTAAGTTGGTGGCAGAGGTGTGCCATGGGGGAGGGTGTCCCTGTCCACATTATTGGGGACCACCATCAAGAAGACTCTTGATTCAAGTATCGTAGCTTTGATAGACCTGTCCTTTGGTGTCTAATCCTTTTCAATAGCCATTTAGAGCCCAGTCCTATCCACGTTTCCAGCTCTGATGCAGCCATGCCAGTATCCAGCCATGCTGCATTGCAGCTGCACCAGCACTGGAAAGTTGGGTAGGATTGGGCTCTTAGTTATCTCCATCATCTCACTTTGTGACTGTCAGTTCCTGAAAACCTGTATTGCTATAATTAGACTCTGTTGTGAGATCCAGTGTAGTCCCGTGAAGCATGAGCTGAGCCTTTGTCCCTAGCATGGTTGTAGTTTTTTCCACTTTGCCCTGTGTTCCCCCCCCATTGTTAGTAATTCAGGGCGCAATCCAGCCCTTGACCTTGGCCAGCCAAAGGGACACTTGCGCCTCCTCAGGAGTTGGCTAGGCCAGTGCTAGGCTGGAACAAGCCTCTGTGCCGATGGAGGCACTGAAGCTTGCGTCGGCCTAGCAAGCCTCTGAGGTAGGCGGGGAGGGGGTGGGGAGGGGTCGGGGAGGAGGCAGGAGGGAGGAGTTACTGGGCAGGGGGAGGGCAGGCACTGGGCAGCCCTGAGGGCACGCGGGGAGCAGGAGGTGGGCCTGGGATCCAGTAGTTATGCCAGATCCAACCCCCCCACCCATTTCCAGGGAGAACAGAGTGGCTTCAAGTCGCTCCGCTCTCCTCAGACTTGTGCCACCTCAAGAGGTGACACAAGCCTGAGGAGTCCCATAGGGGAAAGCGCACCTTTCCCAGAGGTAAGGGGAAAAGTTTCCCCTTGCCTCTAGCTGAGCTGCTTTTGGCCCCTATGCTGCGCTGGATACAGCACAAGCCTCCTGGCTTGCCTGTTCCAGCGCAGGGTAGGATTGCGCCCTCGATTAGTTAATGTCAGTTTGTATTCACACCATCATCATATCATGTAGACATTTATTTATTTAATGAATTTATCCCCTGCTTTCCCCCCACATTTGGGGGCATCCAGGGCAGATAACAGCATATCAAACAAATAAATAGAAGTAGAAAGCATCACTAAAATTACAAATTACAATTATATTAATCTACCTACTGTTTGCTCTTTCCAAGCAAGGTGGCTTATACCCAAGCTTGATTCTATGATTTCTTTCTCAATAATCTCTTAATGAAAACCTCAACCAAGGAAAGTAAATTAAAAATAGTATGAAGAATAAATATGTGACATTGCCACTGATTTTCTCAAGGAAGTGTATTCAGCTTCCTGTCTCTGAACACTAAAGAGCTCTGAAACTTGGGCTACATTTTATTTATAGATCCTAGTTGCCTTGTTCGGTTTCTGTTTTGTGTTAGGCTGAATTGAAGTTAGCTTTATGGACACACCAGGGCCTCTGAGAGGAATTTTATCAGGGGGAGAAAGTTTATTTGCAAAGGGGGAGGGGTGAAACAGAGCAGGGGAGATGGTGATGGGTGAGCAGAATAGGGGCAGGAAGGGATGAAGCAGGGTGAGAGGAGGGTAGAGACAGTTGGAAAAATCTTTGGAGCCCAGGTCTACCCACCCATATGGCATCAGTATCTCCAGTCATGGTAGTATGTGTCCCCAGCATCCCGTACGGGCAACAAATCTGAGTAGATAGGAAAATGTCAGATTCCAGGAAATTTCTGGGCCCCCTCCTTTGGCTCCTGGGCCCCCCTTTTGACCCTGGGCCTGGGAACAAATTACCCCCTTTACCCCCCTCTCCTAGGCCCTGGGACACACAACCTGATTCAGGCAACTCTGGGAGCAACAGCAGGGATGAAGCCTAAGGTGAATTGAGATGCCACAGCCAGACCGTAATTGGCCATCAGGGACATGCTCTGTGCAGCTTGAATGCTTAGCCTCTTCACTCCTTCCTCCCATCACATGCTCTGATTATCTCCTTCACTTCCTGTTCTACAGGAACCATCATTTTTCATGACACCTGAATCAAACAACCTGTGATAGCTGTTCAGTATTGTTTGCCTCCAAGTCATGGGAAGATCCCAGCTAATCCCTGTTGTCTTCAGGTTGGGCTGGGAAAAAGACTATCTTTTCTCCTGAGACCCATTGCCAATTGGCATAGACAGTATTGATCTAGATCAAAGGTTCCCAAACTGTGTGGGTTAGGATCAACTGGTGGGTCATGACCTAATTTTGGGTGGGTCACCAAATGGTGATGAAAAGATCTGATAACTAATTGCCTCAATTGGCTACTTAAAAATCAAAAATCAGATACTGTAGCTACTCGTAATTAACCTGCAAAGAGTTGAACTCCTGCAGTTTGCAAGCATGTGTAAATATAGGGAGATAAATGTTTGAGGGTCTTTTTCTGGTTAGTATTATAAATAAAACATTTCTTTCTAGAACTCTTTTTTAAAAAGTCTGATAAACCTAGGTGGGTCCTGATAGAGCATCTTTTGAAAAAGTGGGTCCCGGTGCTAAAATGTTTGGAAACTGCTGATCTAGATGAACCATTGGCTTGACTCAGTTCAAGACAGCTGCCTACACCTGTACATGAGCTTAGGACCCAATCCTAAACAGGGTCAGAGCTCCAGCATCAGGTGTCACAAACATGCCATAAGGCATGTCCACAACACCCTGTGAGGAGTCAGCACCAGCCAGGGATCCAGCTGGATGTTGCGCAGAGCTAGGTAAGAGCTCTGGACAGTGGTGAGGACCTGGTGGGGGGAGTGTTCCAGGGCAGAGGGAGGAACAGGGGTGGAAGAGGGTTGGGACCGACAGAGCTGTGCTCTGCTGGATCCTGAACTCTATATCAGGCAGGAAGTCCCAACATGGAGTCTCAAGTCTACACTGACAAAATAGCAGGTACAGACTTGAGAAGCCCCATTACAGGGCTTGGGGCTTCCCCTGAGAAGACGTCTGGCGGTCTCGGCAATGCTGCTGGATGTAGCAGTAGCCATTTTGTTGCCACTGCACCTGGCGGAGCTGCTGGCTTTAGGATTGGGCTGTTAATGAACTGTGGGCCACTTACTGGTTTCATTCAAATGTCTTCTCGTTAAAATGTGTCTCTGAATGGATTCTTTTATACAGAAAATAACTTGTAGCAAAGGATCAGAATTAAGAAACTGCAACATTTTAAGTCCTTACATTTCCAACTTTGAAAAGTTTATGGTCCCAAAAAGGAACTTCTTAAAAATTCCCAGAAATCTATGGTTATGGCTTCAGTTTCGCCTGTAATTCTTTCCAACAGAAAATTTGTGCACTGGAACCTGAAGGCCGGTTGAAAATGGACTTGGTTCTCATGAGGGCTGATACTCTCCTTCAGTGCATCAGTGAGGAGAAAAAGCACGAGATACTAACCAGATTAAAAGATATTAAATCCATGTGGGAAGAAACAGCCATATACATTACTCATTGTCACAGGTAAGATTGCCATATACTGCCCCCCTACAGGTCTAAAACCAATGTTCTCCAGGTCTAGAACAAAGCCTTAACCAGTGATTGGTCTGAGAGTAATGGTCTTGCTTGGTCCCTCCTTCTTCATACTTTCAGGACATCTCATACTCAAATTGGCATCCTAGCATGATCTGTAACCCCTTCTGAGCCAGGTGAAACTCCTATCCTGAACACTGCATTGGTCCCTACAGCGTTGACCCATCCTTGAGGCCAACTGAAGCTGTCACCTCAGGAACCAATTTGGTATAAATAAATATTTATTTTCCCATTTCTGTCCACCTATTGGCCTTCTCTGCTCCTCCTTTTCCTTCCACTCCCTGGATTGGAAAAGGAAGAGGGGGAAAAAGAGGAAAAGGAATTGTGGAGGGGAGTGGTACTGACCCATCAGTGGCCAAGGGGAGATAGCATTTGCTATGCCACCTCAAGCTTTAGGAGGTCTTGAGCCAGCTCTGGGTCCCCATATGTAGTGAGCAAAGGCCCTTAGAGGAATTTTATCAGGGGTTCAAAGTTTCTTTGGGGCCCCTTCCCTTCTCCATTAGTCACTCCTCACAGACCTCACAGACTGCCCGTCTCTGTTGCCAACACTGCTCCTCCACATGTACACGTGTGACGTACATGTGTCATGCGCACATAACTAAAATTGGGAACGTTAGCAAGCAAGAGGTCAAATCTAGCATTGTGACAAGGTTTGGGATCGTTGACATGGATGAGCAGTGCAACCAATCCCAAAGTGCCTCAAAAATTAGGCTAACAGTAACCACAAGACAGAGCTTTTCAAAGAAGATAATGAGTTTAGTAAAGAAATAATCTTTTGGGGGAAGAGAGTGAGAGAGAAAAAGAGAGAGAGATCAAAAAAGGGGAGAGATCACCTATCCTAGTCTGCTGGTTTGCTTGAGTGTGAAGTCCTTCTTGAACAGCAAGGCAGGGCTGCAAAATTCCCAGGTTGAACAAACTCTGCTCTGTTCCAGTGTCTTGTCTCTGTCCTTGTGTCTTCTTCCTTTTTCTTGCCGTGTTGACTAGTCAGTCTCTCTCCTTCTTGTGTCTTGTGTCGACTAGTTTTTGTCTTGCCCCTCTCTTCTACCTTGTTCTAATCTGCTTCCAGAGCAGGGAAGTTATATGACTTTTTACAAAGGAATATCTGCAGGATTAAGGAGTTTGGAGAGCTTCTTGGGTGATGCATTTTGGGCTTCTTGGCCTTGATTGAGTCAGAAAAGAGCTTGATGGCCCATCCAGGAAGTTTCTACTGAAAAATGATGTGGCAAGGTGTGTTATCTCAGGAAGGACTTCTTGGCCTAGAGTCTGAAAAGGAACTACTCATATGGGCCTTTTTTTTGGTTGGCAACCTTCAGTCTCAAAAGACTATGGTATATGCCTACAGCACCCGGTATTCCCAGGCGGTCTCCCATCCAAGTACTAACCAGGCCTGACCCTGCTTAGCTTCCAAGATCAGACAAGATCAGGCATGTGCAGGGTAATGTGCCATTGTAATTCAATTTAACATTCAGGCAGGACTTGTTCTTGCTAGCTATCCTTTGTCAGACCTCAAGCACCCAGATTTAATCAACCATAGAGGGGCCTTTCCTTGGGAGTCAGCAAAATCTCATCCCTTTTGCACTTCAGGGAGGCCTGCCCAACTCTGAAACCAAGATGGAGTCAGTTTAAACTGGACACGTGTTTGGGGAAAGAGGGTGTCTATAACTCTCCTGTGGCTCCTGGCCCCCTTTTTGACCCCGGATCCACATACAGTGTGCTCCTTGCACCTCCCTGAGGCCGTGGGAGTGAGCCTGTATTTGCAACTACTGTGTTTGTTCTCCCTCACAGCACCTTTGTAACATGCATATATGGTACATACAAGACACGCAGGAATTAGTCCTGCTTCATATAACATCTGTCTTCTCCTCTTTCTGCAAACAGCCGTATTGAGTGGGTGTGGCTGCACTGGAGTGAATACTTAAAGGCCCAAGATGAATTTTATGCATGGATTCACAACATGAAGGTTACCCTGGAGCCTGACATTGAGCTCCAGCTTGGCTTAAAAGAGAAGCAGTGGCAACTCAACCATGCCCAGGTCCTGCTAAATAATGTGCTAAATCAGTCGGCCCTGCTGGAAAGGCTACTGGAAGAAGCTGCGTCTTTGTATAACAGAATTGGAGATCCTAGTGTAGATGAAGATGTCCAGAAAAAGATGAAGGACGAATATGAAGAAATCAAGAATGAAGCCCAGGTAAGGAGAACTCAGGGTGAGGACAGTCATTGCGTTAAAGCAGAAGTTTCACTTCTTCACTCCATCTGGTGTGAGTGTTAATCTTGAGTTTGTTGGGCTAGTGCTGTCTGTTCATGAGTTCTAAATGACAAGTAGGGGATCCTCTCTAGAAGCTTGACCTGGAACTCCTTTGGGTCACTTCCAGACCTGTTTGTTCAGTGCTTCTACTCAATTGAAATACAGGGTGTTTCAAAGACAATTTAAACACATTTCTAATGAACTCTAATTCATACGTACCTCATTGTAGAAAACCTGCAAGACTCAAATGTCTAAGATAAGCGGAAGAGGCATGCAGAACCATCCCAACACAGTCGTCAGTGAATGTCTGCAGCTCCCTTACAGTCCAATCCAAACGGAATCCCACTCCCATCTGTGAAGCTGCACCAACAGAGTGCATGCTGCATCCAGTGGGGTGACGACTGTGCAGTCCGGAGGTATCCTCAAGGTAAGGGAACTTCTGTTCCCCTGCCTTGGGGTAAGCCTCTGATAATAGGTCTCCTCAGATCTATGCAATTTTGCTAGAGCAGAATTGAGGGGAGTAAGAGAGAGGGAATAAAGATAGGATCCTGGCGCATGCTAATGCCATTGGGATTCACCCCCCTCCCCTGTCCTGCCTCGCACCTGCCCCCAACCAGACACTCCCTCCTTCCTCACCCTCCCTGCCCCATTCCTGCTATCACCACCCCTGCCGCCAACTTACTGTTGCTAGCAATGAGACCTCTTTGCTAGCCTGCATGTGTGGCCACCAGCCATGTACACTTGCGGCCTCATCATGTTGCACCGTTACAGTGACCTGGCCACCACAGTGGCACTTCCACTAGCAGAATGCGCATTCTACTGGCAGAAAGCCCACTTTGTATTGGGCTGTTAATCAGTTATGTCAGCAGTGTATGTGGCTGAACGCACTGCAATCCTTCCACTCCGTCTCTCCCCTAAGTCCTCTGTAAAAAAAAAAAAATTTTTTAATTATCAGCAGTGTGTACATACCAATGGGGAACATTTTGAGCATTTGATCAGTGGCATTCCCAGAGGGGGACACACCACTAAGATTTGCAGGGCGCTTCAATACTCAATGTAAGCTGCCCCTCCCCCTCACCATTGGAGCCATTCCGGCTGACAAGAGCAACATGGAGAAGACACCTTCATGTTTCTCTCACCATCCGGAATGGGAGGAAGGGGCAAATTGGGGCACCCTGCAAAACTTAGCTCTGTGTCCCCTTCCAGGATTGCCACTGCACTTGATCTAATTCATTAACTACTTGAGTAACTAACCAGTTAATTAACTGGGTCAAGCAACTGCTTCTGGGATTCACCAAATGCAGTATATATAGATATAGATATATGAATTATAGAATAATAAATATGACACTACAAAGTGTGTGTACGTATTTGGGGGAACACCCAGTATTTCTACATCTTTTTGTTGTCCGTTTTTTTCCACTCCCAGCTTTCAGCATGACTCAGCCTAAAAGGTTTATTGGCAGCCAGTTTGTAAGAAAATGTAAATAATTACTGGAGACATCCTGTCTTTCCAGCATTATCAGGAAGTCAGTGACATTTCAATACTCAGTTTAGATTGGTAGAAAACATCTGTGCTATATCATTTCTACTTGGTTTGATTGGTCCTTATTAGTTCCAGCTGCCCTGGCTGGCAAAGTAATCAAAGCAGATGACAACTGGACCAATGGGCAGTCTTTGTTGGGTGGTCATCAGTGGTGGGATTCAGCAGGTTCTCACCTATTCTATAGAACCCCTACCTAATCCAGCTGTTGGTTGTAAGAACAGTTTGCTGGCCAGGGAGCTCGCGCCTTGAAATGTCAGGGCTAACTCTCCTGGGGGCAGCAGCCGTGTGGGGCCAACCCGTCCCGGTGGAAAGGGGGTCGCTCCCAGCGGGTGCAAAAGCAATAGAACAGCATTTCTCAACCAGTAGTACTCATACCACCAGTGGTACTTGAGGTGGTGCCCAGTGGTACTCATGGCAGGACCCCCCCCCCCAGACCTCCACTGCCTGGCAGTGAGACCAGCAATACGATGCAACAAACAGTGGTAGGAGGCTCAGTTCTGCTTTTCTTGCACTCAAAAAAGCCCTCCCATCTACCCTGGGAGCCCAATCCTATGCATGTCTACTCAGAAGTAAGTTCCATTATAGTCAATGGGGCTTACTACCAGGAAAAAATGGATAGGATTGTAGCCTGAGCCTCTTGCCGTGGTTTGTTCCATCATGTCTGGCCTCTTAGTATGGAAATAACTGGTGATAAAGTCATTCCAGTTACTTCCAGTTGTACTTCCCAGAGGTGGGCCATGCAAAATGGCGAGAGGCACATGCTGAGGAATGCTGTAATAGAACAAAAAAGAAGGGGAGATGTAAAGATGTTACTATGCTGTTGTTGCTTTTGGTTGATGATGAGGTGTCAGACTATGTGCTCAGTGCACTTTTGCTGACCAGATGTTCACCACTAAAAGTGAACCAGATCCTTGAGAGGATTGACTGCTCTGGTAAAAATCACCAAGTTCCCACTGAGAAGGAAGGTGGCCCAGCTCAAAGCCCAGTGCAGCAAGTTGGTTTGTGCAGATGTGAAGGTGCTAAGCTGCTGTGGTGTCTCCAGAGGTTGGTAACCTGGAGCTCTGGCAGTTCCCACCTCCTCTTCTTGGTGCCTTCCTGATTTCATTATACAACTGCCTTGAGAATTCAAGAAAAAATGTCCATTTGAAGTGTGCATTTCAGCCACATGTTTATCCTCCTTGGAAACTAGTGGCCAGAAGCCTGTAAGTATGACTATAGAGGACAGAATTGCAGCCTTGCAATTTGGATTTAGACATTGGGTTAAAGTTACAGTGCAATCCTATGACTGTCTACTCAGAAGTAAGTCCCATTATGTTCAATGGGACTTACTCCCAGGAAAGTGTGTACTGTACAGTATAGGAGTGCAGCCATAGTCTTTCAACTTCCTTTGCGGCAGACAATTGAAGCTGAGTTGCTCATTGCTCATTAGGACATAGAACCTGTTGTTAATTTATTTGAATCCCACCACTGGTGGTCATCTTATGTAGACTAATAATGACCTATGCCAGAGCTTCTCAAAAGTTATGAGCTTGGGTGGGGCAGTGAACTTACCATTCCTTCTGAACTCCTTTATACTGAATTGCACCATTCGTGCATCTAACCCAGTACAATTGACTGCAGTTTTCTTGGGCCTCAGGATGTATGCTGTGGCATGCATTAGTTGCTGCATGCAAGAGTCTTTGGATCAGTGTGAATAGATACTAAATAGTGTTTTCACAAGAAGTGCTATCCCCTCCCCTGTCACCTCACTCACCTTCCTGGCCATAGGGTCCCCCTGGTTGCTCCAATGGTTGACCAGCAGGCAAGATTTAGGCAAGCCAACTGCTGTTTGCAGGGTTCCTAGCCAAGACAGAACAGCGGTGAGAGCAGCCACTGTTGCTTGCAACAGCAACGGCTCATCCTCTTGCATGGGGGGTTTCAAACTGAATACTGTGGTGGTGGTGGATCCAGACATCTTGCTCCTTGTTTCACCCCTTCTTGGAGGAGACAGGCTGACTGTTGTTTTCCATATTGTACTGCAACACCACCAGATGGCCAGAGGGTGGTACTGCAGCTACCTGCGCATTAGGAATCAGGTAACAGGGTCGAGCTGGCAGGGTCCCATCTGGCCCTTTAAGTTTACTGATGCTATCACTGATGCTTACTGATGCATCAGACTTTAGTGCAGCCACATTTTGGAATACTGTGCACAGTTCTGGTCATTCACCTCAAAAGATGTGTAGAAACAGTGCAGAAAAGTACAAACAAAAGTATCAAGGAGGGGGAGACATTTTCCCTATAAGGAAACCTTACAGCATTTGAGGCTTTTTCGTTTAGGTGAAAAAGATGAGTAAGGGCCTAGTCCCATCCAAATTTCCAGCACCAATGTAACCACAATGCAGCCCCAAGGGAAGGGAACAAACATTCCCTAACCTTGAGGAGGCCTCTGTAACTGTTCCCCCCCCCCCACTGTAGGATGCAGCGCACGTTGTATTGTCACAGCTGCAACGGCACTGCAAAGTTGGATAGGATTGGGCCCTTGAACGGGGGGGGGGGAGTGTGACAGAAGAGTATAAAATTACGGCTGATGCAAAGAAAGACAAGAGACAATATTCTCCCTCATAATAGTGGAACTTGAAGGCAGCCAATAAAATTGATAGGCTTCAGGACTGACAAAAGGGATTCCTCCTTCACTCAATGTGGAATTAGCTTTTGGAACTCACAATCACAGGAAGTGGTGATGGCTACAGGCTTGAATGCCTTTTAAAGGGGGTTAGACAAATGTGTGGAGAAGCCAGGAGTGTTCTGTGGTTGCTGACTGGTAACCATGATCACTTCAGCCTCTTACTTCAAAGCCAGCGTGCCTGGCTGTAAACAGCAATTGAGCCCTCTTGCTTCCTTGCACTGTGTCTTGGCTTCCTGTAAGCATCTGGTTGACCACTATGAGAAACAGAAACCAGGGCTAGATGAATCCTTTGTTTGAAACAGCATGGAGGTTTCTTTTTATACACGTGAGCGAATGACTTGGTCAGGGGGTTGACTGACCCTGGAGCTACTACTCCAGTTCCAATTTGTAGCAGTTTCCTGGCCCCCACACACCCCACCCCCCACTTCCCTGATGCAATGATAACAAAGTGAAACTCTCCTGGCTGTTGGATGGTTTTATATGGGATATATTTTAACAGCTTGCTGCTTTTATTGTAGTGATATGTGTACTGTTGTTTTTCATCCTTCTAAATGTCTTGAAGTTTCCTAGGATATACAGTACATTTGTTTCATCATGTGGTAGGATAGGAATTTATATCATCATTGTCGTCATCATACATAAATTGCCTGTGCATTTTTTGGTATCTCATTACAATCAAAAGGGCTACAGTTTTGGAAGGCTCACACAGGCCCCCTAGTGGCTTTGTCCCTTTGGAAACATTATTATCAACATGATGAATGCAAAACTAAGCATTGTTTAAGAGCGTACTGTACTTTTTTCTCTACTGTTCTGTTTTCTGGGTACAAAATCCGGAATTTTTAAAAATCAGTTATTCATCACAGATTTTACTTCTCTCTTTCTTTACAAAAAAGTGTGCGTGTGTGCCAGTGTGCGAGTGAGTTGGAGGGAGGGAGGGAGACCTTGCAGGACCTCTTCAATGGTCACTGAATTCAACACTGAATAATTACAGCACAATTAGTGTCAGGACTTGGTGCTTTGTCTTCAGGCGGGACACAAGCCTCCAATTCCTGAAGCAGCCAAGTGAGGTGGGAAAGAGGAAAGAAGAAGCTCTTTTTGTTCTTAGTTTTAAAAGCACATGAAGTATGAGGAGAAGGATGCATTTCGCTCTCCCCCATCTCTGATGTCTCTCCTGTTACAGCGCAGAGTGCAACTGCTTGAAAAGGTCACCAGAGAACACGAGCAATACAAGAGTAACGTGGACCAGTTTCAGCTGTGGCTCACCAGTCTGACGGACAGATTAAACTGCTGCCTTGGTCAAGAAACCAAACTGCCTGCAGAAAATAGAATTAAATTATTGCAGGTACGGGGATGTCAGTGGGGAAGCTGTCATTGTCCTGAGCAGGAATCACCTTGAGGAGGCCTTCACAACTGCTCCCCATTACAGAATACAGTGCATGCCCCAATTTGCACCACTGCATCGGTGCTGGAAAGTTGGTTGGGCTGTTTGATCCACCAAAACAACTTCAGGCTCTAGCTCTTAACTGTTCACATCCCACCTTGGCTTCTCCTATTGACCTGTCACACCTGGCCCTATCCACAAAGCAGGGACGTGTGGTGCAGGTGAGGCAGAACTGCCTCTTCGTTGTCCACAGCTGCCCCACTGGAAAAGCATCCCAGCTGCCCCACCCGCTTATTCCCAAGGAGGCTCTCTTTACACTTGCTTTCTCAGGTGTAAGGAGAACCTCCTCAGGTGTAAGCGGGTGGGGTGGCTGTGGTGCTTTTCCATGGACTACAGTGGGGCAGTTCTGCCTCACCTGCCACCCCTGCACCTCACGTCCCTGCCACAAACCAAGTATTTTTAAATTGCAGGTTGACAGCTCTGGGAGCAAAAAAACTCAAAATAAAATCCATCTTGGAACTCAGCACCCTGGCACTACAGAACCATTTCAGGTGCCCTTTGGCATCTTCAGTGGGTTACCCTCTGCAGACAGCAACCCACCCTGGTGTGTAAGTGGGTGACTCATGTCCAGAGCTACTAGTCCCAAGTTTGAAGTCTAGTGATTTCTCCTCCTTTTCCTCCTCAGGTGGTTTGGGGGGGACGGACTTCTGTTTCAGTCAAGAAGTGGATTAGATTACATCTGCCCATCCATCCCATCCATCTCATAGATATGGTGGGAAATGAGAACCCACATTCTCTTCTTGCCTATCTAGTTCATATACCCAAACCCAGCTTTACCAGATGTCCATAAAATCTGGTACATGTATGTTCAGATGACATGGTTGAGTCTTAATTTTATCTATTCAAACATTATTCCTCTACTTGGACATATTGTGGCATTGAAGGGAGGCAGGTGTACTGGGTGGGTGAGGAGAGGGCATGGGCTCCCATTCCCATCACATATTTGGGATGGATCAAGGGACAGGTATACAGGCGTCCTCCAGTATCCATGGGGGATAGGTTTCTGTTGCTACCATGGATACCTGAAACTGCGGATAGCAGCAAACCCAACTCAAATCTCCCACCCCTACAGTTGCTAGGGGACCGCTATAAGAGGCAACAGTGAGAATGCTAACAGGAAGAGGACAGCAGAGGACTTTCTTTTAGCATTCTCAGTACTGCCTCCAATGGCATTCCTCTAGCAGCAGCTATAAGACTAAGTTCTTGCTGTCTGTTTCCTGTTCCAAAGCGAAGGGAAGCAAAATCTTCCTTTTGCAAAACATTTGCAAACGAGGAGAGGTGAGTCATGATCGTGATGGGGGAGGGCATATGAGAACCACAGATAAGTGAAGTTGCAGATATGGGACCCATAGATATGGGGGGGGGATGCCTGTAATCTCAACTGGCCCTAGGTCTGGTGAATTGTGTGGCTGTGAGACTTCCTTGGCCATTCCTCTTGGCTCAAGATCTGGACCACCACATAATGCAAGTTGGACTTTCCCTGTGTGTATCAGCCACAGAGCCTGATGGGCTCTCCCCACTCCCCACTTGCATTGTACTGTCACTGCACTTGTGACACTCTCACAAGTCACTCTCAATGTCGCCTCTCTCTGCAAGATTGAGATATGACTCACTTGAAACCTTCTTCTGGCAGGACATTGCCAAAGATGTGAAGAGTGGTGAGAAAAGGCTGAGACATCTGGAAGCTCAGTCTACAGGGGTGATCCAAAACACCTCCCCGCTGGGAGCAGAGAAGATAAAGAATGAGCTTGAGGATCTGAAGAAAGCCCTGGAGAAGCTGAAACTGGTGTGCCTTGAGGAAGAGGAGAGGTTGCTGAAGGCCCTTAAGTCCGAAAGTGCCTATCACTCCCAAGCCAGGCTGTTAGAAGCTGAGGTTCAGGAGTTCCGCAAAAGTCTGCAGGCCCTAGGAAACAATTTTGAGCCTGATGACAAAGTGAGAAGCGATGAGGATTTAATTGCTCTCTGGAGAAAGTACATGGTAAGTGCTTATTTGTCAACAGGTGGGGAACAAAGGAAGCTAGACAAATACTGATGCTCAGGAAACCATCAGTGTCCTTACGTTAGCCATGTTCTTCTTCCTTCTTTAGCCTTTTCATCTTTCTTAGGCAGATTGCTGGTTTATAGTCCAGATTGTGTTCCATCAATGGGAGCTAATGGTTAGTAGATGGTGTCATGATTGTCCACCCCCCCCCAATATTTATTAATCAGTGCTTGGAAGAATTGACACCCCTGAAACAAGGGGTGACTCAACTTGAAACGCCACCTGATGTCATCTTGGGTCTGCCACATCTACACTACCAAATAAAACAAAAAATCCTTATCATGTAACTCATGCGATTCCGTGAAACCCGGAAATCCTACATTTCCAGGTTTCATGGCAACATTTGAAGAGGAACATAAGGAGGGGAATGATCTGCTCCTTGCTTGAATGAATGGGAAGGAGATCATTGTGGCTTGCATTGGCAGTAGGTTGAATAAAGGTGGCAGAGGCAGACTCAGGATGAAAAGCATTCCCAGATCTTGGTTTGCTCAGACCCCTTGTGATCTGCACCGATGCAACCCATAACAGGTGGCTGCATGGATGAGCAGGCAGTAAGATGAGGAGCACATGTGAGTGTGCTCATGTGAGAAACAGCAGTTGGTAGTTCAGAAGAGACTGACGGGGGGGGGGAAGAGAGAGAGAGAGATGAGTTTTTAGCTAAAGTAACTGAAACTGGGTGCTGTTTTGGGGTGTTTCCATTCTCTCTAGCAGATTTTCTCCCTTGTAGGAGCACCCAAGAGACTCCATGTTTTCCCTACTTCTGTATATTTGTAAGTAAAGCAAATACTACAGAGGAGCCTTAAGTCTCAGAGAAGCTGCCTTCAGACCATGGGTTCACCTAGTTCGGCCACATCTACACTGACTGGTAGTGGATCTCCAGGTTTTCAGTCCAGCACCTTCCCCAGCCCTACCTAGAGGTGCTAAAGGTTGAACTGGGAACCTTCTGCAGGTCCTCTGCCACTGGGCTACAGTCCTCTCTAGTGCTCTTTGATCCAAAGGAAATGAAAGCTAGTAACCCTGCCCTTGCAAGCTTCTTACTGCTCAGGGAAGTGGGGAGTGACTAGCAAGGCTACATAGAAACAGGGTAATTCAAGTCCTTAATTTATTCTGCTCAGCAGAATATTTGTGTATACGCTAAAGTAGCTCACAACAAGTAAACTGCCTGCTTCCGAAATACAGTCCGAAGCCCAGAACATATAGTGGGAGGATTAATTAGATATATATTTAACGATGACATTTTTTGTGTGTGTTTAAAGGCCACAAGAGCAACTCTTACAGCGGAGGAATCAAAAGCTGAGAGACTGAAGGCTCAACTTAAGGAGTTGTTCAGATTTTCGCAGGACATACAGCCCCTGTCTGAGAGTGTGATATGCGCAATACGGGAATATCAAAGGTATTTTCTGCCAGGGAGGGGCAGGGACGGCCTTACAATGAGGACAGCTGAAATGTTCGAGCAGCATTGTTCTTGGGGCAGCTGAATCCCCCACTCTGCTGTACCACTGCACCTCGCCATTACTCTTTCCGGCTTTGGTCAGCAGCTTCTCCATGGCGGTTTTCTCTAATTCTGCTGTGCTACGCCACTCCTGCAGAGCCTGCCTGTGCACATGTGCTCTGTGGTGACAGCTCTGGGCAGAGCACAGAGTACCTCCAGTACCTGCTTCTCAGTCCGCCAGCCAGTCTCTCTTCTTCTGCCTCCCTCCAAGCCAGCCTGTGCCCACAGTATCTGGTTAGCACTGCCAGCCAGTGGCCGAGTGCCTGTGTGCCAACTGCCAGCTCAGGACAGTGCATGCTGCAATTAGCTTGCATGAGTGGCTCGTTCTCCTCTTCTTCATCCCAGCTAACACCATCTTCTTTGGACCATGCCTGGTTTCAGCACTCTCTCTGCCATGCTCTAGTCAGCTAGTTTGCACCTTGTTCTGAACACTTCAGCAAGCAGAACCAGAGCAAATGGGCTTTGGGGTTGCCTTCCCCTTCTCCCATGGTGACTGTCTTCTCTCCCCTTGAGAAATTGGGGTCCCGTTCCATTTCCTGATATGTGTGCACATGGGGTGCAACTTTCTGTTGGCTCCCAGCCTGAGTGTGGTCTGTGCCCAGAACTGGTAGTCACAAGTTAAATGCAGGCATGCTCTTTAACTTCTGGTTAAAGCCTGCCTACTGCAGCATGAAAAAGCAAGTAAAAGAGCCTGTGGGAGCACTTTTTGGGGGGGGGGGGGCTAGTGGAGTGCTTTTCTTATCTAGGCTGCAATGCTCAGCCATTTTCAGCCAATATCTATAGTTCTAGAAGTTGCTGCCATTTGAGAGACCAGCCCAAAGCCACATAACGGTTAACTGCAGAAGGGATGGCAATCCAGAATGAAGTGTAGATAAAGAGAGAAAGACACACTATACTGCAAGCTTTCCATTTTTACTGCATTTTATCTCTGCTCCCACCCACCCCAACACACAGTGATTAGGGAATAAAGTAGACTTAGGGCCAAATCCTATCCAGCTTTCCAGCCCCAGTGTAGCAGTGCCAGTGGGTTGTGCGCTATAACCTGGAGGGTAGTTACGGAGGCCTCCACAAGGTAAGGGGACGTTTGTTCCCTTGTCTCGGGGCTGCATTATAGCTGCCCTGGCACTGAAAAGTTGGATGGGATTGAGCCCTATATGACTTAAAATTTTCTTGCTTTCCTCCAGTTTCCCTCCCATCAGACTTTTTGTTTCAGTGGCATTCTATTTAACTTTTTTCAGTAGGATTACTTAGGATTAAGCACATTAAGGCACTCCCTTCCCTTTTCTCATAGTGTAAACTGAGTTAAGAAATTTGTATTATCAGCAGTTACTATTGTTTGACGTGTATGAATATAATTTGACTTCTATATTCAGCCAGGGGTCTGAGTTTTTGTAGTTAAAGCAATACATTAAATTCTAATTACTGTAACCAGATTTTCTGCCCATAGAACCCATAGAAATATGGTTTGGCTGAAAGACTATTGGACTGACTGCTTCTTCCTGACACCCTACTTTTCTGTGTTCACAAATATTTTTAGATGTGGCAAAATTAAATCATGTTCTTCAGGAAAAGCTGGGGCACTTGATTCCACTGTTGATGTTGGCAACCTTCAGTCTCGAAAGACTATGGTATTGCGCTCTGAATGGTGGTTCTGGAACAGCGTCTAGTGTGGCTGAAAAGGCCAATTCAGGAGTGACAATCCCTTCCACACTGGGAGCAAGTGTAATCTGTCCCTGGTCAGTCTCCCTGGTCTGTCTCCCTGGCTATGGGCCTTCCTTCTTTGCCTCTTTGCCTCTGTTGGCCAAGTGTCTCTTCAAACTGGGAGACGCCATGCTGCACAGCCTGCCTCCAAGCGGGACGCTCAGAGGCCAAGGTTTCCCATCTGTTGAAATCTGTTGATTCCACTGTATAAACTGGCCATTAATTGCTTTGGGGAACGTTTGCTGCCTGGGCCTCAGGCTTTAACTCTCCACCCTCTGCAGGCTTTAACTCTCCACCCTCGCTATTCCACTCCGCTGATTTTGGCCATCCTATGCCAAGATTCAACTCAATCCCAACGTGTTTACTCACATGTAAATCCCACTGCTTTTACTCGTACTTATTTCTTTCTAATTGTGCTTAGGATTTCAGTTGGAATAAAAGGAAAAATTTCTATAGTCATACTTTTGCAAGTTCACCCAGTAGTAAAGCCCACTGAAGACAGGGTGGAGCCCCATTCGTCCTTCTCTCCAGGCAGCAAAATCTCTTGGGCTGGGCTTGGGGAGGGATAGCAGTTTAAAATAAACTACACCAGGGAATCAGGTGGCTCTGGTAATATGGAAACAATGTAAGAGACAGACTGATTTAGATTCATCCTCCAGCTATAAAAATAGCAAGAAAATGAACTGGATGTACATATTGCATTTGGTGACCTCACAGCTGTCACAAGGAAGAACTCTGAAAGAAAATTTCAAGGCACCCACAACAAGCTGCCAGCCTCCATTGTCAGAAGTCAGTAGGCTATGCCATAAGAACATAAAAAGAACCCCTCTAGTTCAGGCCAATGGCCCATCTAGTCCAGCTTCCTGTATCTTACAGTGGCTCACCAGATGCCTCAAGGAACCCATAACAGAACAAGATACCCGTATGCCATTCCTTTGCACCTGGCATGTCAGTCTACTTCTAAAACCCGTTGGTTGTGTATACCCATGGTTTGTAACCTGTGAGGAACTTTTCATCCATAAATCTGTCCAATCCCCTTTTAAAGGCATATTGCCCAGATGGTATCACCACATCAAGTAGCAAGGAGTTCCACAGATTAATTATATACTGGCCGAAGAAATGTTTTCCACACCACATCAACCGCCTTTGGGGTTTGCCCCCTTCTTTTTACCATGAGACGAAAGCACTGTGCAAGGACATTTTCACGATAGTGGCAAGAGCAGAGTGGAGACAGAGAAGGCAACTTGCTCTCTGCCTTATTTCTTGCATCCTCTTCTTCTTTCTGGATATCTTAAAAATAAGGAGATGGCATGTTGCCTTGGAGGTGGAGCACAAGCACTTACTTGTCCCACTTGCTAGGATTGTACAGGAATTCCCCAGCAGCTCTGTCAGTCACTATTTGTGCAGCTGCACCTAAAATCAGTCTCTGGAATTGGACTGCTATTTATGCTTTCTTTATTTGAAAGTTTTAACACTGTATTTTTCATGCTTGGAGTCAAATATGCAAGTAGCAGCTGCAATCATGAATAGTTACATGATGACATGTGGTCTTTTTCTCCAAGACCTTTTTCCCCAAGGTCTTTCTCTGGGATTTTTTCCCCTCATTTAATTCCCCTCTGGATAGGCCTATCCTCCCTCCTTCTAACAAGAAGTTTTCTGTTTCCTGCTTGTGTTCCATTGGGATAGACAGCAAATCCAGCCTACCAGTCTCTCCTTTCTCTCTGAGTCTTAGCAAAAGACTTCCGCTTCCAGGCTAACTGGAATCAGGAAGCAAACATTGCCAAACCTTTTGCAAACTTGGAGAAAGGAGAACCATCTGGGGGCTAAAACAACTTGGAATTTTGATTGTTGGCTTCCTTACATCCAGGACAGAGTATTGCTGGCAAGCTGATAGAGGTTTGTGTGCATTAAATTGGTCATTTCAGGAGAACCAGCAGTTCAGAGATGCTAAAAGCAAGTCTTGAATTCTTTCCAGTGTGAGACGGCAAGAGTGGAAAGTTTGAAAATATGCCACAGCAGAGATGAAAGATTTTTTCCAGTTTGTTCCAAACACTTTACCTTCTGCTGAAGGGTGGTAACCTCAGAAGATCATGAGGCTAAACCTGAAGGGAGATCAGCAAAGAGGTTAAGAGAACTTACTTTTCCTCCAAAATTACTTTAAGCTCTTAGTTCCGTAAATATTGAAACCTGAATGCCTTTGTTTGGAGGATTATCTTTCCTCTAAGTCACTTGTTTAATTTAGGACTAAATAATAATAATAAAACTTTATTTTTATCCCGCCCTTCTCCCAACGGGACCCAGACTAAATCTGTTTCCCTAATGAAGGTTTATAGAAGATGTTTCTCCAAAGACCCATTAAGGTTGGCAGCTCCTTCTCCCAGACCCCACCTAAATGCAGGGTGGAGCTGAGAAAAGGGTGCTGCCAGCAGGGCTGAAAGAGAAGCCATTTAGAGTGGTATACTAGCCAGGAAAGGTGAAACAGGTCTGATTTTTGCAGCAGGGTGAAAGACAGAGCTTTGTCAAGGTAGGCTCCAGATTAATGTTGCTTTGCTTTAGGGAGACAGATATCTGACTGACTGCTCCTCCATGCGCATCTCCTGTGTTTGTAAATAGACAAGTCTTCAGTCCTCCAACATTGAAAAGGAGACTTAACTCTATAGCTCCGCCCCGGAACTTCTCACTGTTAAGGGAAGAAAGGAAGGGTGTGCAGGACAATACTATTGTCTCAGGGTGATTCCATTCCTTCAGTGCAAGGCCCGGTCAGATGCTGAGTACTACTGGAGGAGGTAGAGAAGAAGTCTCTACCTCTGAGTGATGGCCTCTCCCTAGGAACTCTTTCACAATTTTTGAGCTTTTTTTAAAAGTTAGTTGCACTTTCATTCAATTAAAAGCAATGGAAAAAGACAAAACTTGGACACTGTGTTTTAGTGTCTATTAAGCTGGTGGCTGCTGTTGAACAAGCCTTTTCAGTGGTGGCCCCTGCACTTTGGAACACATTCCCCACTGCAGCACACAGACTTGGGAGTGCAACCCTTTTAAGCATGCATTTAAAGCTGTTCTTTTAAAGTGGTCTTTTTATTGTTGTCTATTGTTGCCATACTTTATGGTGCATTTTCAATTTTCAGTTTGTACCCTGCTTTGAAGATCCCAGCTCAAAACTGGGGTTATACCAACTAAATAATTAGTGTAAAGAAATAACTCCTCTGTGCTGGATTGCGCTCCAAGTTCTATTCCATGGCTTTCAGTGAGACTCAGGCTTACCGACTTTTATTGAATTAGGTCCCTGTGTTCACTACATTTGACTGTTAATCATAGAGCTTACAGATGCATCAGTCTTGGGTGTGCTTGAGAGGTTGTCTGGGAATCCCAGTTCCTGGGCAAGCTTTTTGTAATTCTCCACAGCAGGTGCAGTAGAAAGGAATGTGTTTGGTATATGAAAAAAGGTTTTGTTGCTTGTCTGACTGGAAGAGGCAGCTGCCCGGGGCAAGAAGATGGGGATATATGAAAGAAAGACTGAAGTCCTTTGTGATGAGGGAGCAGAGGCAAACATTTTGTCCTTCAGTGAAAAGAAGAAGCAAGTGTTTTCCCCAAAGGTTTAAGCTTCATAGATTTGTCCTTTGTTTACGTTTACAGCCTGAAGGGGAAAACGTTTAAAATGAGCACGGAGACGGAAACAGAACTGAGGCAGCGCTTTCAGAACCCCCTGCGGGAGTTCCAGCTCTGGAAACCATCAGCACAGAGGCTCCTGGACACCACGGCAAATGTTTCTGATCCGGCCCTGACAGATACTTTCTTGCTTCAAATTGAGGTGACAGCCTGTCTCTGCAGTGTTGGGAAGCTTCAGACTTGTTTGCGCACATGAAACGTTGCTGACTGTGCATTTCGACAGCTGTCAAACACCCCCAGTTTAGAAGGGTTTGATTACGGGGCTGGGGCACTTTCCTTATGAGGAAAGGCTACAGCATTTGGGCCTCTTCAGCCTAGAAAAGAGACGCTTGAGGGGGGACATGATTGAGACATACAAAATTATGCAGGGGATGGACAGAGTGGATAGGGAGATGCTCTTTACACTCTCACATAACACCAGAACCAGGGGACATCCACTAAAATTGAGTGTTGGGTGGGTTAGGACAGACAAAAGAAAATATTTCTTTACTCAGCGTGTGGTCGGTCTGTGGAACTCCTTGCCACAGGATGTGGTGCTGGCGTCTAGCCTAGACGCCTTTAAAAGGGGATTGGACAAGTTTCTGGAGGAAAAATCCATTATGGGGTGCAAGCCATGATGTGTATGCGCAACCTCCTGATTTTAGAAATGGGTTATGTCAGAAGGCCAGATGCAAGGGAGGGCACCAGGATGAGGTCTCTTGTTATCTGGTGTGCTCCCTGGGGCATTTGGTGGGCTGCTGTGAGATACAGGAAGCTGGACTAGATGGGCCTATGGCCTGATCCAGTGGGGCTGTTCTTATGTTCTTATGTTCTTAAGGGTTCTCTGTCACCATAGGAAATGGCATTTATTTTTAACGAGCCAAATGCCTTGCTTAGTGATAGGGGGATTTGGCAAAGACCTCTGAGAAGTACCTTGCATCGCTCTGGCTCTATACATAGCACTACAACTGAGCAAAAATCCCCACCCCCATCTCATTTGCAGGCAATGACTTTGGGAGAGCCATTTCAGTGACGTTTCAGGAGACAGTGAATTCTTTAAAAGTGTGTGTGTGGGGGGGGGGAAGTTTTGGGGTCCTTTAGTGGGGAAGCAGTCTCTTTTCCTTCTCTTAAATATTTTTTTTTTTTTTACTGCCACCACCTATAGACAGTGGTAGTCAAACCCCTCTTGGTGGGTACTTTTTCCACAGAATAAATGCAACAGCTGAGGTATTCTGCAGGGGAAATTGGCATCCGCTAGCTGGGGGCTGCTTGGAGAAGTGCTGCTTCTACCAATGGTCACACAGGGTGTCTCAAAAAAAAATGTACGCACATTTTAATGAGCTCTAATTCATACATGCTTCCTTGTGGAAAACCTGCAACACTCGAACATCTAACAGACCAATTCTATACTTCACTAGCGCTCAAGGCTACAGCGGCTCCAAAATGGCGACCACTGTATTCTGTGGGGCCAGGGAAGCAGTGCCAGTTCTCCTCAGCAATTGATGAGATGTGCAGAACCCTTCCAGCAGACACATCGGTGTATGTCTGCAGATCCCTTAGTCAACAATGTCATTGTATAGATGCCAGTGGGGAACATTAAAGCACTTGGTCTAAGTCATTAATTAATTAACTGGCGGCGCAATCCGAACTTGCTCTGGAACAGGCTGGCCGGCTGACCTGCTCTTCATCCAGTGTGAGTTTCAGGCTGGCCGTGGCCTAGCCCAAGCCAAGGGAAAGTAATTCCCCTTACCTCAGGTAGAGCACAGCAGCCCCAATGGGTATACTTGGATACTTGGTACAAATCCCAGCAGCCCTGGACTGCCCCGGGCTGCCCAGGGATGAGGATAGGATCTGGCATAACTGCCAGATTCTGGCCCCACCTCCTGCTCTCTGCAAGCCTGCCACCCACCCTCCCCATACCCTGGAACATGTCCTCCCTGCCCTCCCTACACCTTCTCCCAGACCCCTGCACTGGTGCAGCATCACCTTACCTGTCTCCATCAGTGCAGAGACTGGATTCGGCCTCTGTGGTGAGGCAAACATGCTTTACGGCATGATTGCAACCCTCCCAGGCTGGCACAAGTGACTTGTGCCGGCCGAGTGCGCATTTATGATTGCTCTCTGGGCAAAGCAACTGCTTCTGTGTACACCATATGTAGCATACATGTGAATTATAGCAAAAGAAATTTGACACTATAAAGTATGTGTACATTTTCTTGAGACACCCTGTATATTTGCTCAGTGCAGCAGAATGTATTGTATATTCTACATTGTCATGTGCAAGGCAGATTAATGACCCAACCCTAAATGTATGTTCGGGCAGTATAATCACATTCCAACTATTGCAAAAGCGACAACACTGGAGAGTTCAGCTTGGCTGCTGCCAGAAGTGGCAAGCATACCAAGTCCACATGGAGTGCATACAAAGTCCACATGGGGTGCTAACCAGGTTTTGGGGGGTTTCACTGTTGAAGTGCGTGGGCTGAGGTTGCCCTCTCAATCATATCCAACATGTATTGACAGCTGTGCATTTTACAGTGGGCAGGTAGCCCTTCAGGGAAACATACATATGCCATTAATGACCTTCCGATTGAGGAACTCCTCCTAGGAGCTTGCAAGGAACCCTGGGATTCCTCAGAACAGTTTGAAAACCATTGCAATGGGTGGTTTTTTTTCTCCCCTGTAGGCATTTCTGGCAGAAAACTCCCATTTTAAGGAACAGCTTTTGATGTTACAGCTGAAAAAAGATTTCCTGGACAGTATCTTTGATGAGGAGAGGGCAAAGTCTCTCTTGGCTGAGACAGCTGATGCCGTAAAGGAAACAGAATACATACAGAAAGGTCTGCTTCAAAGGAAAAGCAGGTTACAGGTAAGCCAGTAGATAAGTTCTGGATTTTTAGATCCAATTCCTCAATTATTTGGATGATGATATATTTAGACATCTGTGTTGTGCGTTGGGCTGAATGGAGAAGGCAATCAGACCAATAAGATTAGCATGAAAGTTGTTTGTTCTCTCTCTTTCTTTAGGCTTTAGTGTCTCAACATAAAGACTTTGATGCCGTCTTTGAACCTTTGCAGACGAAATTGTCAGCTGTCAGGGTCAAGTTAGATGCAGAGAAGGAACCGTTGCCTGATCTGGTGGGCAAAGAAGCCCGGCTGCAGAGGCTACAGGTAAGCCACATTGTTCATTTCCAGGTATGTCATCAGGACAATTTTGTATTAATACAGTACCGTCAATATATGTGAGGCCTTACAGAATAATGTGATCAAGAAAACCATAGTGCTGTAGTGGTTAGAGTGTTGGACACAGACAAGAAGACATGGCTCAAACACCTACTCAGCCATTAAGTTAATGGGGTGAACTCGGGCTAGTCTCTCTTCCCAGTTTGGACTTCCAGACTAGGCTGTTATGAAGACAAAAAGAAAGAGGAGTTAAGTTCATTTTCCTGAACTTTTGGAACGAAAGATGGTGGTGGTAAAAATGAAATAAATAAGTTAAAAATAAGAACCAAAAACTAAACATTCTAAATTGTGCCTTATCTCTCTTGCAGAGACTTCCTTTAAATGCTTCCTTTCTTATTTTATTTTAAGTTGCACTCCTGCGCTAATATAGTAATGTATAACAGGGTCATACATGGGTGTGACCATGTGTAAATCTGGGGTTTAAAAAAATCCTCTTAAATCCCTTCCTAGGCCCCTGAAGCAAAACAAAAGACTAAGAGCCCTAATCCTGCCATGCTATCCCTATCTCTGCCATGCTATCCCAGCCATGTTCAGGAGGCTGCATTGTTATGTTATGCTTTTTATTGGGGGGGGGGGAATCAGGAGGTCTGGGAGAAGTAAGGAACACCAACTACATATCTGGTATAAGTCCAAGAGGAGAAAAGGAGAGGGCTGGGTTCAAAATGCGGGGATAGGATTGTGGTGCACTGAGGACCATGCAGCAGCCAGGAAGGTAAGTAAAGTTTTTCATTTCTTACCTCTTCTGGTCAGCCTGGTCAACTGATCAGCACACAGGATATAGTGGATGATGTGCTGGTGGCCCTGCACCCTGCATGGTGGTCCAGGATAGGATTGGGCTGTTGATACTGGAAGTAAACCAGAAGTGTCCCTTTTGATGTAACTAAGAGGTGGCCCAATCTAGTTTAGGACTGTGATGTGTGTGTGGAGGGAGGATTTGCACTCCACCCCCCAAATGCCATTTACCCATTAAAATCCTGTCCCCCTGTTACATCCTCCATCACATCTGCATCAACCCTATTATAATTTATTAGTAGTAGTAGTATTATAAGTTCTCCTCCTTCCTAGCACATGATATAGATTTTTGTATAGGATAACATGTTGACTCCTTGGGTAGCATCTGACACCTGCAATATATCCTCATGTTCTTCTCTAGATTGTTCAAGAAGAGATGGCAGAGTGTGGCATTCAGTTGGAAGAACTGGAAAAGCTTGTTCATTCTGACCCAGGGAGGATGCATAAACTAAAGCAGCTTTCTTCTGACTACCAAATGCTGAAGAGGTCACTAGAGGTAACTCAAGCTTTGGTGATAGATAGATAGATAGATAGATAGATAGATAGATAGATAGATAGATAGATAGATAGATAGATAGATAGATAGATAGATAGATAGATAGATAGATAGAGTGAGTGAGTGAGTGAGTGAGTGAGTGAGTGAGTGAGTGAGTGAGTGAGTGAGTGAGTGAGTGAGTGAGTGAGTGAGTGAGTGAGTGAGTGAGTGAGTGAGTGAGTGAGTGAGTGAGTGAGTGAGTGAGTGAGTGAGTGAGTGAGTGAGTGAGTTAGTGAGTTAGTTAGTTAGTTAGTTAGTTAGTTAGTTAGTTAGTTAGTTAGTTAGTTAGTTAGTTAGTTAGTTAGTTAGTTAGTTAGTTAGTTAGTTAGTTAGTTAGTTAGTTAGTTAGTTAGTTAGTTAGTTAGTTAGTTTTGAATTGTTGCTTGATGTCCTCTTATTATTTTCAGCAAGGCATGGGACCTAGTTCCTGCTACTCTGTTTGCCCCCCTCACCTTGTGCCAGACCTGATAAAAGGAGTTCTGCTCCCTTTCACAGGGTTCCAAAACAAAGGAAGGCTGCAGTGCAGCTAGTGAGAATGTGCAGGCACTCATTGAACCAGATTGTCTCCTGCGCACTGCATTTTGCTAGCCAGAATGGCTCCATCGCTGAATGGGAAGGGCCGCTTACATGGTGGGTTGGGGTGCCTACAGTACTTACTGTCCCCCCCCCAGTTATGCTATTGTGCTGGGTGATGGGAGAGGCCAGAGCACACTTTCTCCTTGCAATTGACAGTTGGAACAGAGCGTTCCTATGAAAATCCTTTTTAAAAAATGAGCAATCTCTCTTCGATGCTGTGAAGCTGCTGGTGCCGGAGGGCAAAAATCCTTATTTTTTCCCCATAGCTTTACCTTTTCTTCATTGCTTCAGGGGGTCGATCAGGCCGCTCTATATTATTGCACAGAGAATCTCGGTGCTAGATCATCAGGACAGCTTATTGCGGGAGGATTATTATAACAGTTAAAACTGAATGGCCCCACTGCCAGCAAGGTTATATTAGGAATCAGTTGTGCCTCAAGTGATTTGTTGGTGGGGAATAAAGCTGAGAAATTCACTTCCAGAAGAAACAAGTGTGCAACATTATTTTCATTTGATGGGCCAGCCTAAATCTAAAGACGATAAAGCTCAATGCTGTAAAATGGGCCAGGTGGCTGTTAGCATAACTGTTGGGCAGAACATTTTTGAAAGCATCACTACAAAGGCAGATCTGCTTTTCAACAAACATATGCACATTCCCAAGCCCTCGGACCACCTTGGACCAGGCCCTGATGTATTGCCATATGTCTAACCCCCCCCCCATTAAAAAAAAAGTCCTGGGTGCCCCACCCCCATCTTGCTTTTCTCATCATTGGCAGCAGTGCTTCATCTGCCATCACCCCCTGCCCCAGCCTGAAGCCCTCCCCTGCTTTCTCCCAACTTCAGCAGTCTTCTTGTTTCGCCACCACCTCTCCTGGTCACTCCTGATCCTGCACTCTGGAAAGAGTGAAAAAGAGTGGCAGGGCAAGGGGACCAGCAAAAAGGATATGAGAGGGAAAAGCAGATGAAGTGCCACCGCTGAACAGAGTGGGAGTTCATTAAGGGGCCACTCCTGTCATCTGGCTTTTGGGAGCCTCCAGGTCCCATTGATGGGCCAGCCTTGCATATACTGCATGCTGATTTGGCCATGTTGGGTTGTGAAGCAACAGCCTCAGAATGGTAGTCCCAGCTGTGACCACTGTATTGCATGGCAATGCCCATTGCAATGCTCAACCATCATCACCAAGTGGGAGGATGCTCTGAAGCTGCCCTTGATAACATTCTCAGCTTTCAGAGGCTACTAGTTGTCCAGTCACTGTGTGTAGCCCACTGATTTTACACAGCCTTCAGAATCTTTTGTTAGTGACTCCTCAGACTCTGACCCTAATTCGGCAGGTCTTTTCTTTTCGTTTTTGTTTTCTTTTTAAAATTAAATACATTTACATAGGACATTAATCATAGGAAAACAAAATATTACAGGGTACATTAAAAACAATCTTCCACCATACATAGTGTTATACCAGTTTTGCGCATTTAAGAACCTCATGCCTTAGAGCAGCTAGTCATGGAGCCCACCAGAGGACAGGTGACTCTGGATTTAAGAGCATTTGTTAAATACTCTACTACAGTTCTCTTCCTTTGATCTCTACTCCTCATTCACTTCTTTGCACAGAGCATTCTCAGTGTTGATATTGTCTACACAACTGCAGCTGGATAAGACTGCCATGCGGCTTGAGGCTATTCCTTGAGCTGAATGAGCACACTCAAGCCCTCAGTAAAAACTTTTTTCAGATATGATTACGATTTGTAACTGGCATTAGTCTTTGGTTCTAGGACACATGAGCATAGTCGCACAAAAGGAATGAACATTTTTCATAGCCTGCATCCTACACACTTGAATAATGCATTTCCATGCATAAAGCACCACCGTGTGGCCAGATTTGAAGATGCAAGGTTGGAAACATTTTATGCTCATAAAAGTAGGGCCAATTCACATAATTCCTTGAGCTGCTTTTTAGCCCCAATGGGAGGGATAGTGTGTGTTTTAGGGCACTGCTCACATGGGCTGATGGTGAGGCGTAGCAGACCTGACTAGCACTCTGTGTGATGAGAGTATCTGTCCCCAAATATTCTTCAGAATCCTTAGCACCATGCAAAGGGTTTCAAGGCAAGCACCATTATATTGGGGGAATGGGATTTCTTCAGTAGCTGAAGCAATATGAAAAGGTTTCCTGATTTGGAACATTTGAAAACCACAATCCTACTGTAGCATTTGCTCTTGTACCAGAACAATAAAACTTCTGTTTTGTCATGTTTCATTGCTGATGTCACTTGGTTCTTCTGGGTGCTGTTTTTCTATTTAGAATATGTTGGCCCAGAGTAAGCAGCACGTTCAAGAACATTGGACATTTAATGACAAATTCTCAGACCTCCAGCAGTGGCTTCTGGTGATCAGAAAAAAGCTGGAATCCTATAAGGATGCCAATGGGGAATGGAAAACGAACAATAGGGCTGCAGAATTGGAGGTAAGGAACATTTATTCCCCTGTGGTGCCATTGATGAGTGTGCAATAGGTGGATATGTGGACGTGGAAACTTACAGCCCAGCTGTGTTTAAGATTCACAGGATCTTCTGGAACACTTAGGAACTTGATATTGGTGACTACTAGGTATTAATACTGGGTACTAGAACTTAATGTGTATATTATATTAGGGCCCAAAACCTAACCCACTTTCTAGCACTGACACAGCTGTGCCAATGGGGCATAAGCAGCATCCTGCAGTTGGTGGCACTCACGGAGGCCTCCTCAAGGTAAGGGAATGTTTGTTCCCTTACCTCAGAGCTGCATTGCCCTTACCTCGGTGCTAGAAAGTTGATTAGGATTGTGCCCTAAGTATATAATAGTTATACTAACAGCATGTTTTGACAGTATTTTAAAAATGGAATCATGCAGTTGGAAGGTATCAGTAACCTTAAAAAGAACAAAAAACCCTAAAATGCTGTTATTAGAATGTACAGAGAAAATTTATTTCTTCAAAAACATTTTGAGTTGCAGTCCTTGTCAAGAACCATAAAAACAAAGGTAACCTGGAGATAAAAGAGAAACACAAGCAGCTCAAATTAATGCCACTAATTGAGGGAGGGAATACTTGATGGGAAGCATGTTGTTTTCAAGGTTGTCTTGTACATTTTCTGTGGGCATCTCATGGGCCCCTAAAGGAAGCAGGATGCTGGAGTTGATGAAGTTTTGGTTTGATCCAGCAGAGCCCTTCTCAGGTTTAGAGTTTCTAGATTTCTATTTCCAAATGAACCACCTGCAAATAATTGCATAAATATTCTTGTCATATCTGCGTCATTGTCCATTTTTGCTTACTAAAAGACAAAGGCCCCAGCTCAGAGTGAGCTTAAATCTGATTGAAATCAATGGGACAAGTTAGTCCTGGCTATCTTAAGACCAATAGGTCTCAACAATGTTTAAGAATGGCTAACTTTCTCTGAACTGGGATTAACAGCCCCATCCGATTGGGCGTTAGCACTGGTGGGGCAAGCGTTCCACCAGCGCTAACTGCTGAAAAGCGCTGTAAAATGCTTTCCAGCATTGCATTCAATAGCATGCTAACAGAACGCCAGCAAGAAGGCTGGAGCATTCAGGTGTTCATCGTTGGTTCTCCTGCCACCTGCCAGAGCAGGTACATCAGCAGGACAGGCCTAAAGGGGTAGAGAGGGTGAAATGGGGAAGGCAGGGAAGAAACTGGGTGGGGAGGGGCATGTAATGGGGCAGGAAGGCTGTGAAAGGGGGTGGATCCGGTGCAATGGTGCACGCCAGATACTATCCTTCTTTCCTGCAAGCCTCTCTACCCCCTTCCTCTCCTTAGACTTGCGCTAGTGAAATCACCCACTGCAGGTCCCAGTGTGGAGTGGAAGGCTTACAGAGATGTAAGGGGATTTAAATCCCCTTTCTCCTCTGAAGCCTCCTGATCTCTACCTCCCCACCCACTGGATACAGCACACTTATTTTTGGTGCAGGTGCACCAGTGGGGGAAGGGAATAGGATTGTTCTCTAAAATAGCTTCTCAGTGTGTTGGCAACCTTCAGTCTCGGAAGACTCTGGTATCGCGCTCTGGATGGTGGTTCTGGCACAGCATCTAGTGTGGCTGAAAAGGCCAATTCGGGAGTGACAATCCCTTCCGCACCGGGAGCAAGTGCAGTCTGTCCCTGGTCTGTCTCCCTGGCTATGGGCCTTCCTTCTTTGCCTCTTTGCCTCAGACTGTTGGCCAAGTGTCTCTTCAAACTGCGAAAGGCTATGCTGCACAGCCTGCCTCCAAGCGGGCCGCTCAGAGGCCAGGTTTTCCCACTTGTTGAGGTCCACTCCTAAGGCCTTCAGATCCCTCTTGAAGATAGCTTCAAGAGGCTTGAAAATAGCTTCAATAAACACATAATATGCCCACACAGAGAAAATGGCTTCCAAACATGAATTCTCTTGGGCCTCATGCACATATTGAGGGTTGAAGCGATAAGATAGCCCAGCTACTGTTAGTTAATACTATTGACCAGAGTTACATGATGAACATGGATCTGTTACCAAACCGTTGCCAAAGCTACAATTGTCTAATGTGTGTGTGTGTGTGTGTGCCTGTGGGTGCTTTTCCTGTGTCTTTCAGAGACTGCAAATGGAGTTTCCCGATAAAGAGGTCCAGTTACACCTTGTTGAAGCCCATGGGCAGTTGGTGGTGGAAAACTCTTCATCAGAAGGGGCTATGCACATCCAGGCTGAACTGAAGAAGCTGAAGGGATCGTTAAAGTTGCTTGAGGACATGATGTCAAGGTAAACAATTATGTAGGGTCAGTTCAAGGCTGCTCCCAGTTTTGCCCTAGAACTGGCCAGGAAGGAGGCAGATAAAAGAACAAGGGAAGAATGCAGCAGGATCATCCCATGATTAGATTGTAATCCCCTCACTTCCTCAATACTTTGCAAGGTAAATGCAGCATCTCCTGTCTACGGCCTGCCCATACTTGTCGTGCAGTGCTTGACAATAGAGCGGTGGCTTCAGAAACAACCAAAGTGGGTTCTTGCGCAATTCCACAAGTAGCTACACGACAGTGCCATGGTATTTTTAGTTTGGAAAAACTGGAATAGACATCTCAGTCATAAAGGATCCAATAATAACTGCATGTCTCTTCATGCATCTGTGGAGGCCTACAACTGAGATAATTCCTCTTTCATAGGTCCTCTTCTTTTTCCTGAGTGGAAAATGGTTTCCATTCTCACTTCTCATAAACTTGAATTACTTCCCAGATTCAACTTTTCTGCTTCAGCTCCAAGACTTCTCCATATGAAGTTAAGCGTTATTTCTAGATCCTTCCAGCTGTTGCTATAGCTGTTTCTGCGGGAAAAGCAGCTGAATAATACCTCTAAGTCCTGGCAAGTCACTGAGGGCTTCTGGGATTTTGACCTTTTGCCTTCTCCTCTATATTCGTAAATTCCTGGCAGTTGTACATTTTCTTCTCTTGCCCAGATTTTTCCCTCGAACTAAGTAGTTCTTTCACTAGGTGCAACTGGTGGGGAAATTCATTCCCACCTCCTGGGCCTGCCAGGTTTCCTCATCAGCCTTGGGTTGTAGCCATTTCCTACTCACGGCTGCAAACTCTCTGTTAGAACAATCCCCCTGAAAGTAACAATCCATTAAAAATGGCCTTAAATGGCAAGACCACGTACAGGGAAAGTGAATAAAATCTGTTGGCAGGCGCCCCTTTCCCCTTGTCACAGTATCTTTTACAGCTCTTTATGTCCCATGATGCTGCTGAACTAAAGTTACAGAGTACAACCTGGAATATGGTGTTTTAGTTGTTTGGAAAAGTCAAAGAAGCCCTGTCTGGACTGGCCCGACTATGAGGCATAGTGAATCCCCCCACCTCAGTCATTGGGAGGGGTGATGGATAGTGCAGGCTCCAGGCTTTGACAAAGTGACAGATTCTGTCCCACCTCCCATCACCATCATTTCATGTCTCTTAGATAAGCGGGAGTCTTCAAGATGGTTCCAGCATCCTTAAGCAGCTGGTAAGGTTTACCTGTCTGGGCCATCTGAGTTAGGGCCCAATCCTGAACAGTGTGCGCTGGCTTACCACCGGTGCTAGCCCAATGCTGGCTGGTGCTGGGCTACCGCCGGGTGGCCACCAGAGCTCTGCTGCTCAGCAGTCGCACAGACCGCCGAGCAGTGGAGAGGTAAGTGGTGGCTTGGGGGTGGGGGGTGGGTAGGAGGTGTCTTCGGGGGAGGGGGGAGGCAGGGAGAGGGTAGGCATTAGAAATGGATTGTTTTTATTCTAAATTGGTTTTCTTACATCTATTCTCAGTGTTTGTTTTCACAAAATCCTCTTTTTGGCATTAAAAGTGGATTGTCTTTATTTGAAATTGGTTTTCTCACATGTATTATGACTCCGGCTCATTCAGCTTTAATGAACTGTTTTGCCGCTAAGAGTGAGGACAGGCTCCATACAAAATACCATGGAATTCTTGGGCCATGTTCCTTAAGGAGCCAGGCTTTTTTCTTGTTCCTTCATGGATCTAAGCATTTTGGAGCAGTTTATTTTGGAAGTGGTGCTGTTTCATTTTCCCATCCTGCCAAAGCAGTTGCCGTCTTTGCAGTTTGAACAAGAGCAAGTATCTTTGTTACAATTTTTGACCTATTCCATGTTACTACCTTTTTTTTTCTGATGACAACAGACTGACTTAGCCAAGCAACATTTGGCTCATTCACAAGATATAAGCCACACTCCAACACAGTGTTCAGGCCATTGAAATCTTCAGTGCACTTAATTCTGTTTGGGTTGTGGCCAAGGAATGAAACAGGGAACCTGCGTATTTACCAATATTCTGTGTGTATTATAAAGTAATAATTTATTGCAAGTATTTTAAAGTAACACATTTTTTGTTCTAATTTTGGTTATTTTAAAGTCTCCTCACAAAGATCCATCCAAACAGGACGACAACAGATGAGGGCAAGAAAATAACCGTTTTGGGCAAGGCATCAGGGAAGGGATTTGCCTTTCACTCTATAGATGATCTACACTCCCAGGTGAGAAAAGTATTTGAGTTGTGTTTTTTCTGTAACTCATAGTTAGAGCTGCAGGGGTTGAGAGGGCGCACTCACAGGGGCACTGTGGGATGTCCCCAGTGGCCCCTCCTGCCTGTTCTCCTGGATGCTGCCATTTTCGATCTTGCAAAATCTCACAAGATTTGGGCACCTCCATGTTATGAGATTTTGTGAGATCCCAGATGACAGTGCCCAACTGAGCCAGGAAGAAGAGGCTGTGGGGGCACTATGTCCTTGGTAAGTTTGGGATCTACTAGTATATAGGCATAATGAGAACAATGAGAGAACTGCTTGCTGTGGAAAATATTTCTTGAATGACAGCTTACTTAGCCCTACCAATCTTCCCTTGTAATCCATGGAGCATGGGGAGCAACAGTGTGTATTTAAGAGCAGAATAGATGGTGGTGAGATCTCGCAGGCCTGCCTGACACCATGTGCAAACTCAACAATTTTCATTCATTCATTCATTCATTCATTTGTTCTTTCGTTCTTTTTGTCAAATTTTCTATCCTGCTCTTAAGGCACCACACAACAGGAAAAGCATCCAGCACAAAATAGATAACATCTAAAATACTGAAACCATCTAAAACCAAAATGAATATCCCAAACTAAAGTCTTTATGTACACATGAGGTGCCTTAATACCAAATTAGGCCATTGGGTAACCTAGTTCAGGATCATTTCAACTTACTAGCAGCAGCTTCCCAGCTTTTCAGAAAGGGGTAATTCCCACCTTACCTGGAGATGTTGGGGATTGAACATGAAACCTTCTGTATGCAAAACTTTATGATTAATGATTACACCTCCCCTTATGTTTACATCTTCCCTTATGATTAAAGAGCATCATGAAGGAGAACTTTTAATAAGTTCAGCAATTTTCTGTTCTCTGGATCAACCCACCCCAAATGCTAAGCAAAGCGAGGAATATGTAACCAACTTCTTGAATGGAAACCTGAATTGATCAGTTCTGCCATACATCCCTTGCAACAATGGCATCATTGATGCTAAGGCATACTTTGTCGGTTTCTACCCATACAAGCTGCTAGAGATCCCTGTTTGGCTGTACAGGTTGTATGATCTGAACTGAGCTCTTCTTATTCCTCAGCCCCTTACTCTCTCTGATTGGTGGCAACAACAGGTGCTGTGTACACAGCATGCAGTTCCTCAGCATCTGCAGAATTGGAGTCTTGCAGGATATAGGGCAGAAGTGGCCAAACTTGCTTAACATACCAACCACATACAAAAAACTTCAGATATTTGAGAGCCACAGGATTTAAGATGCATTTAATTTCTTAAATATATTTATTCACCATGTGCATTAAATTTATGTTTTAATCCAGTTTATATCTGGCAAATAATCATAAAGCTTGAAAATTTCTTATTTCCCTTTTATATGAATTAGGATGCAAAAAGGAGCTCCACCAACCTATTTCCACGAGCCACACATTATGCATCAAAGACTCACATGTGGCACACAAGCACAATCACTAGTATAGGTCTTTTCTCCAGATTGGAAGAGGACAACCCCCAATAGTCCTCCTGGGCAAGAAATTGTAAATAATTCAGGTCAAACCTCTCCTCTTTTACACTGCCTTGGATACATAGGGGTGAATGTTGCAGTGTGCAGTGAATTAATCCTAAAAAGATGGGTGCTGGAGCTCAAGCATGCTCAAAACCACACAATCTGACCCAGAGGTTCTGCTCTTCAAGCCCAGTTGCATTGAGACAAGCAATCTCTGCTTGGTAAATACACTCTGCAGACACTCTGCTTGGTAAATACACTCTGGTAAAAGGCACTCTGTCTTTTATTGTGATTTCTTTCTTTGTCCCAGGACTGACCCCTGCCACTAAGCGTGAATTTGCAGGGCAGAGAGTACAGGTGCCAGGTCTAAATCCTGACTGTGAAGCAGAGTCTAGCCTTTTTAAAAGAGAAGAGAACTTGCCCTACTGCTGGTGCTGGCTGGGGCCTTGTTTTAATTTCATGTGTGTTTTCTGTGGTTTACAACTCTTCGTTCAGCTATCAAACATTTAATAGGAAACAGAGGGCCATATTCTCAGTGGGTATAGATCGTCATTTGGTAGCATTACAAGCGCTTTGGAAACGAAGTCTGCTCTTGGCTCTGAAATGGTTTGAGCACTGAAAGTTCTTGCCTCCCCACTTCCTCCAGGTCCTTCTTAGCATCTCTCCCATCACACACAGTTCATACCCTCCAACAATTTGGACTGGGGAAGGTTACCCACCTAAAGCTTCACTCATTGCTGATCCAGACCTGGTCTACACTTGAAGCAGAATGCTATGGGAATGAGGTAGTAGAGTTCTAAGGTAGTGGAATGGTCTGTATCACTGAAGACTGCAGGTGGGGAGAGAGAGCATTTTTAATACACTTCTTGCTGATAAAAAGAAACCAGAGACCAGCACAATAGCTGGACTAGAAACTCTCTCCCTGATGTGCAATATTTACTTGCAGGGAGTTGCTTTGACATGGGGGAGGGTTCAAAACTGCCGCCCAACCAGGGTGACCAGATGTCATCATTGCAAAAGAGGACAAGACACCCCAAAATGTAGGACATCCAAGAAAAATGTAGGAAATGACAAAATAAAAGCTAAACACACTCATGTATTGATTTTATGTGGTTAATTTAAGCACTATATTACTTATTAGATTTAAAAATATATATTACATATAATTCATCAATTGCAAGAAAGCTATGCGCTGCCTGCAGGGGTCCACTCACAGGGAAATGGAGGACATTTAAGTTCTTTTTCAGAACCCAAGGCTAAATAAGAGGACATATCCTGGAAAAAGAGGACTTCTGGTCACCCTGGCCCCAACATGTAGTCAGAAATGAAACAGTATCACCTTGTTTTCCTGCATGTGAAGACCTGGCATTTTTGGTGCATTTTGCAATCCCTAATTTTTTCCCCCAGTATGAGAAACTGGTTGGGGAGAAAGCAACTGGCTGAATTCTCCATTCCACATTGATGCTTTATGTTAGCAGGTTGTGAGAGATACTTGTAAATGTGCTATGCTAAACCACAGTATCAGCTTGTGATCAAGCAGTCTGACAACATCTTGTCACCACTGAATTCCAGGCTAGCAAAAATAGTTGTCGTGGATTGAATATGTTCACACATGTAGTTAGGAGACTTACCAGGTATAAAGGTCTAAATCCCACTTGGCCACACATTTATGTCCCTTTTTTGTCCTATAATTCAGGAGACTGTAGCTGAAGAAGAAGGCACGAGCTACCTCCAACTCATGAAGGACTTTGGGTTGTGGTTACAAGGAGAAAATGCCAAATTGTCCAAAATTCTTGCAGTGACACCATCCAATAGTGAAGAACTTAGAGCAAGACACAGCAAGCTAGAGGTTTGTTCCACTCTATGTCATCAATGCTTTATTTTTATACAGTAAGATTAAGTGTACACCTGATGTGGCCAAAGGACACCACTCTACCCACCCTGATTGGCCGCAGAGGTTTTCAGGCCCAGGGCATCTCCCCCAGCTGCCAACAGGTACAGAGACGGGACAATGGAACTGCTGGGATGCTAAGGTGACCAAACCCTGCCCCATCCCTTCACCAGCTCTTGCAAGTCCTGGGGTACTTCTCCAGCACATGCATGGCCAGCCATTCCAGAATAAAGGGACAGATGGGGAATCCTGAGGAGAAGAATTCACAATGGATGGCTGTCAGTTTGGGAAAGCTGCAGTCAAGGGTACAGAGGAGAAGGAGGGAAAGTGAACCTCCCCTCCTGTTCTGAGGCCTGGGAAGGATCATCACATTAATTCAAAATGGGAAAAGAATATAAAACTCACCATATGAAGGACAGTTCTCAGCTAAGCCTAACAATGGAAAAATGACGGAAATATCACCATTTGGTAATTTTTCTTTCTGATTGAAATTATTCGTGCAACCTGTTCTGTGCCAGGATTAAAACTGTGAACATTGGAAGCTGGTCACGAAGAAAAGATTATAATATATTCCCCAACTCCCTCAGCGTTGGCGTGGCAGAACATTGATTGATGTCCCCCTTCCTTCCAGGAGCTTCACTGTCGTGTCCCTGAGGGTCAGTGTCATTTTGAAGATCTCCTGCGCCTTCAGCCTGCTTTCAGGAACTCTGACGAACTGGAGGAGTTGCGTTACCGATGGATGCTCTACAAGTCTAAACTGAATGATTCCAGCAGTTCCTTGGTAAGTCTTGTGATCTGAGTATGGGTCGTAATAGAGGGATTCTGAGTTGTTTTGATTACCCAACCAAGTATCTGGGTGTTTTGTCTGCAGTCAGATAGTTAGGCATTGAGCATGAGCATAAATACCAAACTACTCATAGCTATACTTGGTTAGAGAGAATTGGTCCCTCCAGTGTCAATGGCCAGGTCAAAATGTTTAAAGCAGTATACCACACAGTTCTAAAGGAATATTCTGATCTTTCTGTTGATGCCCATCCTTCAGGATTTAAGGTACTACAGCAGTAAATGACCAGCCTGTTCAGTAAATGTATAGTCATGTCAAGTCCAAGTATGATTCCACTGTAGTATACACTGTATGCATAGCCTTTGCCTTAGTGTGGTTTTGCCTCCAGTTCCCTGAGCAAGGGGCATGAGAGGCAAGCAGGAGTGTGAGCCTGACTTAATGAATTCTGTCTTACAAGGCCATTCCCCCCTCTCCCAACTATGCTCATTAGTCCTGGAGCTTGGGTAAGAAAAATGGTTGGGAATGGATTTCTAGGGAAGAATCTGTCTATGTGGGAATTTGTATTTGGGAACACCATCACCTCCTCCCTACTTCACAAATTACAAGGCAGTCACAAAAGTCAGAAAATTGTGCTACGTTGTGACCCCCTTGGATTGCCTCATTCCAAGCAATAGCTATATTTTTTCTAAGGAGAAGGCTTGTGAATTTCTGAAATCAGAACTAGATATTCCCAGTAGTATAGCTAAGGCATATGGCACCTGGGGACATAAAATTGTTTAACATTCCCCCATATTTTTAACATCCGCAGTCACATTTGGGAGGTGGTCTGAGGTGTGGGGAGGCTGCACGCAGTTTCCCCTTGCCTCAGAAGGCCTTTTGGAGACCTTAGAAAGATCCTTCCAGTTTCTGGCCTCAGAAGACCACTTTTTCAATTTGGGTCTGCCATCAGGGGTACGAATTGGCACCCCCTCTAGCTGTGGTACTCGGGGCAATGCAACAACCCCCCTGTCCCCCTAAACTACGCCACATTCCTGGAGTCACATTCCTGGAGTCATATGGCTTCCTCCCAAAACACATCTTCTCCTCCATTTTCCTCCTGATAACATGGGGTGAAGCAAAATGTGATGTTCTTGCACTCCATTTTGTTTGACTGTGCTGTTAAGGGAAAGAGGAAGCCATTGGGCTGTTTTCAGTGGCTGGCTCTGTGTCTCTGGTACAATCTAGATCTAATCTTTGATCTTCCACAGTTGGAAGCTAAACTATATCACTCATTTAACATAAGAACATAAGAACAGCCCCACTGGATCAGGCCATAGGCCCATCTAGTCCAGCTTCCTGTATCTCACAGCAGCCCACCAAATGCCCCAGGGAGCACACCAGATAACAAGAAGACCTGCAAGGCCTCCTGGGAATTGTAGTTTAAGAACATAAGAACAGCCCCACTGGATCAGGCCATAGGCCCATCTAGTCCTGCTTCCTGTGTCTCACAGTGGTCCACCAATTTGATTTTCCTCTTCTTGATACTGTAAATTGCAAATGCAACCACACAACGTTCTGTTGTATTTTACTTGGCGGGGAGGCTTCTAATAAGAAAATGCCAGAAAAATATGACTGAACCAAGCCTCAAAGTTGTTCTGTGGTTTGCTTTTGCCCAGGTAGCTCTTGCAAAAGCTACAGTTAGTCAGTAGGTGTCAGTAAAACCATAGGTATTTCTGTTGTAACCCTGCACCCTACCTAAATTGTTAAGAAACAAAATCCCATTTGGAATTCAAACTGGGTGTATGCCATAAAGCTTATTAAATACAAATCACCTGCTGCTTTAGCCTGTCCAGATGACGAGAAATTTTAACACAATAGCACTCCCCCCCCCCCCGCAAAATAAACACTGGCTTACAGGTTCCAGTGGGATTCAATGATTCATGCTTCTTTAAACAAACCCAAAAAACTCTTTTGTCTTTGTAAACAGATGACAAGTTCTTTGGAAGAGCCAGTCACATTCCGAAAGGTAGAGTATGTTGTTGGTTGTTTTTTTTTTAAAGATTATTGCATATGTTACAGATTTTAATGTATTTTCTTAAAAGAAAAAAGAATATGGGTGTATAATTGTTCTTTCAGATGTTTTAAAACGGAGACTCAATTGTTTGATAATGAAAGGAAGTCTATTTCATTGTGGAATTTATCAAAATTGTCACACCAGCGCAGCACTGTTATATGACCATCACTGCATAGCCTTGTAGCTTTACCTTCCCCTAAATCCGGGGGAGGGGGGGTGAAGAGAAGTATATGCATTAATAATTTGGGAATACAATGAAAGATCTTTGCTTGATAAAGTCCAAAGAAAAGGGGGGAGAAGAAAGCACACAACAAAATGAAGGTTTAAAAAGTCTAAATTACATCTAGATTTTAAAAATCTAAAATCATTTTGGAGTTGCATGTACTGTAGAGGACAGTTCAGTCTCTGTGACCATGCCCAGGATTCAGACCTGCTGCAGGCCTCCCACGTCATGCATTCCAATCAGCTGCCCTGTGCCAAGAGGCACTGTCGATGAGCCAGAACCTTCTTTTGAATATCAAGCAACCTTTCCCTGAGGTGTGTGTTGAGATTCCAGTGGCTTCAGCAGCCCACTCACTTACACACTTAGCTTCAGCCTTCACAGTCTTCATACTGGTTGGTACTCAGTCAACTGGTAAACTGAGTAAACAGGTAAACGGGCTAGTACTCAGCAAACTGGTTGGTACTCAGCAGCCATGTTTCCTGCTCTGTCCTCAGCCTCGCCTCTCCTGCTGTCACATTCATACTTGGTTACATGGCTCAGTTAGCTTGTTCTTCGGTTACTGCCCAGTTATTGGGCAGCTATGACCCCAAATTATTATTAATAATTATCATTGACAGTATTTATATACAACCTTTCAAAAAAAAAAGTTCAGAAAGTGGTTTTTTTTCCCACAGAGAAAATCAAATAACTAAATGGCTCCCTATTCCCAAAGTGCTTACAATCTAAAAAGATGCAGAAGAACACCAGCAATAGCCACTAGAAAAGACACTGTGCTGGGGAGAAGGACAGTCATTCCCTTACCCTACTAAATATAAGAGGAACACCACTTGAAAAAGTGCCTCTTTGCCCAGTTAGCAGGGGTAGAGTCTAGAAAAGTGATTTTTCAACCACTTTGCCATGGCACACTGGTGTGCCGTGGATGGTCTGCAGGTGTGCCATGGGACATTGAGGGGGGGGTCATTTATTAGTAGGGTGTTTGGGGGATTTGAGCTCCCTACCAGCAGTATGGTGTGCCTTGTCAATGGTCAAAAAACTGATGGTGTGCCTTGACAATTTTAGCGCCTTGTCGGTGTGCCATGAGATGAAAGAGATTGAAAATCACTGCTCTAGAAGGATGGCAAAGCTGATTTTAGTTGCTTGGTCAGGGGCTATATCCAAGTAATTCACCACATAGAAGTGTCTGTAGTTGCTGACCATCTAATTTAGTTGCCGGACTAAATTATAAACATAGGGCCCATCCTCAGCTGGCCCAGAGGGTGCAGTGCAAATGATGCAGCCTCTGCTGTATGCTATGTGCCGGCCAGGAACCAAACAGCCCAGGAGAGGTAAGGTCATTTTTTACTTACTTCCTTATAGGCCACCTGGATCTTCTGAATGGGTCTTCTTAGACCTATGCCAGCTCTTTGGCTGGTGTAAGTCTGAATTGCCTCTGGGGATGGGTCCAGGCTAGGAAAAAAAGAATAGCATTGGTGTTTGTGACTGCCACTGAGATCCACTCCCTTCCTGCCCCTGAACTGTCCCTGAACCACACTCACCACCAACATACCTGCTCTGGTGGAGCTCTTTGGCCCACCACTGCCAGTGTGGGGTTTTCCAGCTCTTGCACTGTCGTTAGCAAGCAAAATGACAAATAGCATTGGGCAACAGCAGACTGCAGATGGATGGCAAGGCTGATTTTAATTGCTTGGTCAGAGGCTATAGCCAAATATTTCACCACGAAGTTACAGGCATCACCATATGGTAAGACCATACAGTAAGACCAATGGACTGTTGTTCTTCTGAATCCATGTTAATGTATTTCAGAACATTTTACAGGAACCCTTCCTTTCTGTTTTACTAGACCTGGTAATTCCCAAGGCTACTTTCCAACTTCCTTTCCACTCACACAGGCTAGTCTTCTTTAAATCCAAGACTGGATTTTTTTGTTCATACCCAACAGGCTGAATTTTCTGAAACAGTTTCAGAAACTGAACTTTGAAAACCATTTCAGAAAAAAGTTCTATTTTCCTTTTCATCACTTCAAATGCTTTCTGTGAGCTGGCTTGGAAAGCAGCTTTCTGGGTTAAAATGGTTTAAATTGTGAAATTCTCGGATTCGTTTATAGTCTTGCTTTGAGAAATGGAACCATTTCTCAGAAATGCTTCCCACGGTATTGCAGGAAACCCTCGAGTATTTCTGGGGAGAAGGTTCTTGTTTTTCCATTCATTTTAATAGGGAAAGAATCAGCTCCCCCAAACATTTCCCAGAACTCTTTGTTTATGTATGATTTTGCAACTACCACTGCATGCCAGCAAACTTGCAAGGGTGAAGTTCAAGTCTGTAGAGACATGTTCCCTACCCATCCTAAGAACTGTGATGCTGATATACTGTATTCAGCCAGTGGCTTTCAAACTTTTTGCCTTCAGGGAACATTTTCTGCCTGTTGAAGAATTCCTATGTATTGCAGAGGATTCAGGGCATCTTCCGGGGCGCACTGTCATGTCCCAAGGGTCAGGCTCTTTGGATTTCATTATCTGCCTGTGTGAAGTATCATGCACTCTAGATCAGGGGTGCCAAACTCATTTCATACAGAGGGCCACATAGCATTCATGAAGTCTGCTGAGGGCTGGAAGTGAGGTCATTAGGCAAGAAGTGATCTCATTGAACTGGTCATAACCAAAAATAAACACTTTTTTCTCACTTAGGAACACATTAGCTGCAAATGACAGAAGAGAAAATATACAAATCTTGTTCATATTTCAAGATATGGGAGATCCCAATTTTCATGTGGACTGCCCTTTCAGCAGTAACACCTCAGCACTACTCAGCAGCTGAAAGCCTGAGTGCTGCATGAAAAGCTTCCGTGGGCCACACCTGGCCCCCGGGCCTTATGTTTGACACCCCTGCTCTAGATGATGCTCAGTTTTCTCCAGCATCTGCCCAGAGAGATAAGTTGCAGCAGAGATACTGGTTTTCAGAGAAGAAGTGCTAATCTTGTTATTGAGGACCCTGATAAACTGTCAAGGCTTCCTAGGACATAAGAATGGCCAAGCAAACCAATGGTCCATCTAGTCTTTGATTATTTTAGACATTTCTGCCTGTCTTGATCTAGTCTAGCATCTTGCTTCTCATGGCAGCCAGCCAAAGGCCTCTGGGAAACTGACAAGCTCTGCCCTCCGATCCCTTGCATGTCATGGCACTGGCTAGGAAAGCTTTCTAGGATTTCAGATGGGCGTCTTTCCTAGGTCTACTTGAAATGCCAGAGGTTGAAACTAGGACTTTCTGCATAGACAGCAGGTGCTCTCCCACTGAGCTGCAACCCCATTCCCCAGGGCCAAAACAAGCAGAGAATATGCAAGTGTATAATGTGACCCATGAACAGGCAGCTGGAAGATTGAAAGAGAGAAAAGTTACCGCACTGCATTCTGTGGCTTTCCAGAACATTGACAGTGATGGAATAGCTTATTGGCTCCTAGCATATTTCAGAGCATTATAAAAGCAAATATTAAAAAATAATGATGATAAATGCTGCTTCAAAGGTTGGTTTCCAAGTCACTGAAAGTATTGCAGGAGCCCACTTAGCTTCAACTGCAGAACCAAAGCAGGTTATTTATGAGCTTCAGTAGTTCTGTTTGATTTATTTTCTGCAGTGCTCAACCCAATTAAAGCTCCTTGCTGTGCAAATGATTCCAGCTTCATTGTTTGCACAAACAAAATAATTAGGATTTATTAAATCCACGACTGCCTAATTGCACCCCCTTTGAGACAATGTGGGATATAATCTCATGGCGCAAACGGATGGAAAAGATGTGCAATTTAATCTAATTTGGAAGCCTTCATTGATCTTCAGTCCTAATCAGTTCAGCCGTCCAGGAAGTCAGAAACAATGACTTTTCCATTCACTCCGTATCTGGAAGGAACATTCCGTTCATTCCCCCAGCATACAGTCTCCCAAGAGCTAAGGAAGGAATACACTCACTGCAATGCATTTAAGACGTGTCCAGATAGAGAAATGGGGCTGAAAAGGGACCATTCTCAGTGCTCTCAATTTATCATTTATATAGGACCATCAAAAGGAAATCTTTCTTTACCCAGCATGTAATTATTCTGCGGAACCCCTTGCCACAGGATGTGGTGATGGTATCTGACTCAGATACCTTTCAGAGGAGATTGGACTGATCAACAGAGAAAAAGTCCATCACAAGTTACAAGGCATGGTTTGTACAGGCCAGGGCCTCTGAGAGGAATTGTATCAGGGGGTACAAAGTTTCTTTTGTGTCCCTTCCCAAAGGGGGAGGGGGCAATGGGAGCAGGCAGATTGTGTTAGGGAGAGTCATGGATGCATTCGACAGTCCTGGAACGTGCTGGAATCCCTAGCATATATGCACTGCTGAAACAGAGACGCCTGCGTTGGCTCGGTCATGTCGTGAGAATGGATGATGGGCGGATCCCAAAGGATCTCCTCTATGGAGAACTCGTGCAAGAAAAGCGCCCTACAGGTAGACCACAGCTGCGATACAAGGACATCTGCAAGAGGGATTTGAAGGCCTTAGGAGTGGACCTCAACAGGTGGGAAACCCTGGCCTCTGAGCGGCCCGCTTGGAGGCAGGCTGTGCAGCATGTCCTCTCCCAGTTTGAAGAGACACTTGGCCAACAGTCTGAGGCTAAGAGGCAAAGAAGGAAGGCCCATAGCCAGGGAGACAGACCAGGGTCAGACTGCACTTGCTCCCAGTGTGGAAGGGATTGTCACTCCTGAATCGGCCTTTTCAGCCACACTAGACGCTGTTCCATAGTCTTTCGAGACTGAAGGTTGCCAACTAAGACGCTGTTCCAGAACCACCTTTCAGAGCGCGATACCATAGTCTTTCGAGACTGAAGGTTGCCAATACCAATACTACTCGGTGTGTATGGCTTGCTGCAGCCGTTGCCACTTCATGCCTCTGGTTGTGCCCCCAGCATCATGTGCAGGAAGTGAGTTTGAGTGAAATTGGAAAGCACAAGACCCCAAGAATTTTCTGGGCTCCCTCCTTTGTCGCCTGAGCCCCCTTTCTGACGCTGGGCTCGGGTACAAATTACCCTCTTTACCCCCCTCTCCTAGGCCCAGGTAAAGGCAACCTCCTGGTTTTAGAAGTTTACCTCAGAATGTCAGATGCAAGAGAGTGGAAACAGGAGGCAAGTATCTTGTTGTCTCATGTGCTCCTTGAGGCATCTAGTGGGCCACTGTGATGTACAGGAAGCTGGACTAGATGGGTCTTTGGCCTGATTCAGCAGGGCTCTTTTTACGTTTTTTTTGTTCTTAATATTCATGTCACTTGACAAAGAATGAGACGGCAGGTCCCTGCCCTGAGGGGCTTACAGTCTAGATACGCAACTGAAACAACAGCAAAAGGAGAGGGAAGTAGAGGCGCAACAGTGCACACATTTGCTTGGAGACAGTTCTGGGTCCAATCCATGGAGTCTCTGTGTAAAAGGATCTCAGAAAGCTCGGTTTGGAAAGACCCATGCTTGAGACTCCCAGAGAGCCACCACCAGAGCAAGGAGACAGTGCTGGACTAGATGGACCAATGGTCTGATGGAGTGTGGAACTTGTGTATGTTCATCCCTCCGACATATGTTCTTGCAGTGTGGCAGAAGATTTGTCTGTGGTGGATCATGGACATCATTGGAGCACCTCAAGTTCTTGCCTTCCCACACAACTACATAGTTTTGCACAGTCGGGTGTTGTCAGTCAAGATTTTGCTCAATATTTCTGGCAGGGCAAGCATGGAGAGTGCTGACTGTAGAGAACTATGTTGGTAGCTTTCAAAATAACATGATGTCCAATCCTTCAGTGTCTGTTATCAAAACCATTTTTCACAATCTGTTTGGGGAAAGAGTTTTTACTGCTCATCAGACATAGTACACCCAACCAATTCCACGGGAGCCACAGTGCCTCAGAAGGAGTAAAGAATGAATGTGAGTGGGCACAGTTATGCTTCCACTGCAGTCTTTTGATTGAGCCTCATGGCACTCCTACAAGTGTAAATTCTTATATGCAACCAGAGTTGCAGCTTCCTGCCAGAAGGAGGCTCAGGAGATTCCATCCCTTCTCACTTTCTAGAGAAGTTAATAGCACTCTTTCCAGACAGCTTTTGCCAGGAATGGGGGCCAAACCAGTTCAGCACCAATGACATCAAATGACATATATGCGGTTGGTCTCGTTTTATGTTCACAACAAACCAATGAGGTGGGTTACGCTGAGTTTAATGACTTACTAAGGCGTTTCTTGAGTGAGCATAGATCTGAACTCAGATCTTCTCTGACCATGAGAAGAGTCCTGCTGAATCAGACCAATAGTCCACCAAGATTAGTGCTTCTCAAAGTGTGGTCCATGGACCCGTGCCAGTCCACAAGGCTTTGGCTGCCAGTCTGCGGTGTAGCTCTTGCTGTTTCCAGCAACTCAAGGGCATCCAGAGAGAGCAGAGCTGTGAAGTTTCGCAAGACTTGGATGTTGTCTCTTGGGATTGGCAGGGACAACTTATAAGAAGGGGGAATGGGGCAGGGGGCATTAGATTCAGGTTAAAGAGGTGCAGGAGGTCGAGGCAAGGAAAGTGAGAAGATCAGAAACAGGGCAAGGACAAGGAAGGACATGGGAGAGAGAAATATTGATACAAGGGAGCCTGAGCCATACAGGAGGCATAAAAGGAGGAATACAGGGGAATGCAGTCAGGAGTATAAGGGGATCCTAGAAGGAGAAGAGGCAGAAGACAGGAATGAGCCAAGGATGACCAGAATGAGAGAGCTGATGTACTATGTGCCTAAGCAAATATATGGTACTGGTCCCTGATGCATGGGGGGGGGGGGGGAATTGCCTGTCTACCGAATCAGGTATTTTGAGAGGTAGTGTCATACTGGTCAAACAGAGGCCTCTGGGAAGTCCACAAGCAGGCCATGAGGGCAGTAGCCTTCTCCCACTACTCCCTATGGCACATGCTATTCAGTGGCTTACACCGCAACAGAGCAAAATAGATGAGAGTTGTTCTTCTGTGTTTCTGAGGTAGAAAAGTCCAATCTAGGTGTGTTTCAGCAGGTTGTTTTCAAGAGTGCTAATCAGCTGCTTAAAGGGAAAAAAATCCTACGCATTTCCCACTGCTGCGCTCACCAGGATTAAGAGAGACGCTCTTCTTGGCTCTATTGATTGCTGTTTTATGCTCTCCGGAAATGAGAGCATATCATTTTGATCATGCCTGAAGTCACAAGCCCATGTGCTTCCCACTCCTTGATTGTGCACAGACATCAGAAAATGCCAAGTTTGTAACAACCTGGGCATTTCCATGGCAACCAGCTGAGTCATTAATGAAATGACAGCCTCTGCTGCATGATCAGGCAAAAACAAGGGGAAGGGGTGGGAGGCAAAGCTTTGAAGGAACATTGAATGTACATGACTTCCCTTAGTTGTTGGCCTCAAAGGCTAGGAGAGACACCTTATAATGGACAATGATGTGGCATGTGCCCCACTTTCCCAAATAGTGAGAAGTTTCATGGGCAGCACTACCTGCACTTGGTTGTCTTTGGAGAAGAGACCACTGGAGACCGATGGTATTTTTGTGCTGTCTCCACAAATATACACAAGAAGAACCATCTGCTGGATCAAAGGCCTAACTAGTCCAACTTCCAGTTTCTCACAGACTAGATGTCTGTGAGACATCTCACCTTATCTCACAGACTTATCTATGCCAACTAGCTGTCTCTGGGTAGTCCACAAGTAGGAGATGAAGTATTGCCCCATGACACTCTCCTGCTGTTGATCACTTGCACTCTGCCTCTGGACCTGGAGGTAGCATGTAACTATCATGACTGTAGCCACTGACAGACATCTCCCATAAACATAGCCAATCATTTTGTATAGTCGTGTGGGGTCCTGGCTTGAGGGGGACCCTCATATTTGCGAGAGGCAGCAGCGGGGCACTGGAGCTTCTGTCTCCCAGAGCAACGGCCCAGCCACTGGGGCCTCTGCAGAGAGTGTGGGGGAAAGGGGTTGCATCACCTGGGCCCTTCTACCCCAGCTGCTAGGGCTTTTTTGGCTCCTAGCCAATCTTGTTTCATGGGCAGGCTGGGTTCTGATCCCTCCAGCTGCCTAACCTAGACTGCCTTCATCCTTGGCCCAACTGGGCTTTATGCTCCTGACCAGCCCCTCCAGGCCCCGCCCCTTCCTCCATGGGAGGGTTAAAAGGCTGAATGGCCCCTCCCTGCTTGTGATAGCCAAAAGGCTGGAGCCTGGTGTTTCTTGCTCTCCAGGTTGGTACTCCTCCTCCTGCTTCTGGCCTTGGAGCCTGTCTCCTTCATGCCTTGAGCTCCCCTCTCACCCTGCAAGCCTGTTCCCTCCAGGTTTCCCACAGGTAAGTCAGGGGTACCCTGACAAGTCATTTGGTGGTTATCACCATACCTAGTGGCTCAAGATCCATAAATTAATTGTGTGCTGTCTAGAAAACCTGTAGCACATAGGTGATGACAAGCAGCTTGTGTGCCTAGCTGGCAGTACATCCATCCTCTGACATCAGTTTCTCAAAGGCACCCCATGATGTGCCCTCAGCTTTGGCCAGCCATTACATCCAGAACTGGGTTGCCCAGCTTGTTACCAAAAAGGCATTTCAATATGTCTGCTAACTTACAGACTGTTTTGAGTTCTGTCTCATAGAACCCCTGTGGACTAGGTCATTGTTATCCCCATTTTACAGATTTGTGAGAAAGACTGAAAGATCATGACTTGCTCCTAAAACACATCATGAGTCCAAAGCAGAGGTAAGGGTTTGAACCCAAGACCATGATCAAGTCTATCTGCCATGTTAACGTTAAAAACAGATTGCTAGCCCAATTCTAGGCATGTCTACTCAGAAGTAAATCCCATTGTGCTCATTGAGACTTACTCCTAGGAAAGTATGTGTAGGAGTGCATCCTTACGCATGGTGAAACTAGTCCTGTGAATGCCTCTGCACCTGTTTAGATAAGAAGCATCTATGTTTAGACATCTAAACATCTATCTATTTAGATAAGCAACATCTATGTTACTTTTGGCCCACTTTTTAATCCTGTTGGACTCCCAAGGCAGAGTAACATTAAAAGGTTTTAACAGCAGAAATAAAGAATTTAAAAGTAGAGACCACATGAAGGAAAAAGCCTGCATTAAAGCAAGGGTCAGCTTTGGAATCAGTGTTCAAATGCGCTAAGCACACATGTTAAGGTGTCCCCAAGAGATGGTTTAATTTAGGCACCCAGTCTTTCCATCATTTCATCCTGAGTCAAAGAAACACACATGGGACACGATTCCCAAAATAACTTGCTCTTTTCAGTGCCTGGGAACATTTTGGTTCTCTGCTATGGGCACAGCTTACCTTCGGAAGGCAAGAACTATACTGTAACCTGCTAGTCTTTGAGATGTGACTACCCCTGGGGGCTGGGGGATAAGAATAGGCCCTCAGTTTGGCTGTACTTGTCGTAAGAGGCGACTAAACAGCCACCAGGTAGATGGGACTCATTAGCCTGGGAAGGCAGCTCATCTGAGAGAAGGAAAACTCTGATCCCAAACCTCCACTGCCTTGTGGCTACATCCAGTTATGGAAAAGGCTTCAGGAGTCAACCTTGAGGGAAAATCCAGAGCTGGAGTCCCTGAGGCAGTTCATGGCTGAACACAGTCACGTTCTGCAAACTCCTGCGACACCACTGGCACCAACCGTATTGGCTACTGCCTTTCCATTGGACCATTCCAGCAACGTGGAGAGGGGGGATTTGCTGCATGGGTAGCAGTCTATCCTCCATACCTACTTTACCCAGGCTTCGCACACTGGAGAGGACACTCTGTTCCAGAACCACTATTCAGAGCGCGATACCATAGTCTTCCAAGACCGAAGGAAGGATGCCAACTTTCCTTAACTTTCCAGGAAAGTCTGGCCAATTCCAAGCACACACCATCCTGGTCTTCCAGCCTTTAGGAATCCCAGCAGTCATGAGCTAGGAACCCAGTTCTCTCTGTATGCCACAGATGACCCAGCTGGTCCTTCTAGCTAAGAAACCCTTCTATGCAAGAGCTTGAACAGTGGTTAGGAGGTCATTTCACAAGCGATTTGATGAATGTTACTTTAAGGTTGCACCAAAAAACAGAACCCAAGAGTCTTGCAGTTAAAGCCCCAACTTCCCAAACTGTACTACTAATGCAAGTTTTAAAGACTTGTGTGCTTCTACAGCAGAAAAAAATAGAATAAATTTGAAAACCTGTATCCAATATCCTAATGCCCCATTTTGTCCTTGACATGCCCTCATCACAAAATAGCTGTCACGGGTTTGAATAGATCCACTGGGGACCATGTGGAAATGGAGAAGGGCCAGTAAAACCTTCTTTTACCTCCCTCTCCACTGCCACATGGTCTCTGTAGGGCCACAGGGTGCAGCAGAGCCCATGCCAGCATTGTTGCACCCTACAGGCAGCATTTAGTTAAGATTGGGCTGTAAGACCCGGCAATCTCATGAAGCGCACCATGGTTACGTTTAATGCGGCTAGACAGATTGTTATTCTCTGACACTGTGCTGCTCTCGTTCTTTGCTTTTCTGGTGTTCTCAGAATGGCAGAGGAAAACCATACATGTGTGTAAGGCTAGAATCTGGCTCCGGTCGCACTGCTTTCCCTTGCCCGTATTCTAACGAGCCATCGCTGAACTGCAGGCGTTGTTGTAAAAGGCCCTCCTCTACACCGAACTCAGATTTCACCATCTGCTCCACTTCCCTTTTTATTCTCTGGCATCTTGTAAAATATGAGCCTTGTACAGGAAATAATTAAAAGGAGCGGGCTTCGGTTGTACAGGGGGGATGTTCGGCTGCCCTTCTGCTCTGCAGAGATTAAACCGCAAAGGCCCACGACCTGCTTCAGATGCTGAAGAAGCTGGTATGGGGAGCGTGCCTTCATCTCAGCAAGCGTAGACAAGATTTTTTCCCTGGAGAAGGAGTGTGGAGCTCTCACTTTGCTGCAACCAAACAGCAACCCAGATTAGCAGCTACCAACTGCTCATCTGGCACGTAAACCATTTGGAAAACTTGTAACACATCCTTGGCAATTTCTGAAAGAATACGGAAAGCAACTGTGTTCTCCCTCAAGTAAGCTGAAGTCGAGAAACTGTCTGGAAAAATTCCTTTATAACACCGAGTCTCTTCTTAGAGAAGCAGCAACCAGCAAATTGCTGTGCATAGAGTGATCCACTCTCTTGGCTCGAAGAAGCCCTTTTTATGGTACCGTGAAATCTCAGCTCACACCATCAAGAGCGTGAATCAGGCTGCCATGGAGCAGGCACAGCCTGTCTGTACCACAGGAAGGGCTGTAGCTCAATGGTAGAGTGTATGTTTTGCATGCAGAAAGTCCCTGGTATCTCTGGGAAGGGCTGGGATGCCCAAATGCACAATGTGGTGCAGTCTCAGTCATTGCAAAGTCAACAGAGGGCAGTGGCATACCCAGGGTATTTGACACCAGGGGCAAGCTGCTAGAAGCCACAGTAGACCTGGCCTCAAGATCCCCCTCAATAGATGCCAGGGCTGTGAGCCACTTGAAGCAAAGAGTCCTGGGGGAGGTTCCTCAAGATTCCTGGGGGAGGCCAAGTCAACCAGCTGCTCAGTGGCACATTTGACACCCCAGATATATTTGACACACAGGGTGGACCACCTGCCCTGCTCTTGGTATGCCACTGAAAGAGGATACTTTCAGGCAGGGCATACTATTCCATATACATACTTTATACATACTTATAAGTATACATACATACTTTCAGTGCAGCATACATAATATAATGGTTTGTTAACATGGTCATAATAATAAAAATAATAACTCAGTATTTATATACCACCTTTCTGGTCATCGGATTACTCCTCTGACTTTATTCAAGGCAGTTTACATAGGCAGGCGTTTCTAAATCCCTCAAGGGGATTTTTACAATCATAGAGGTTCTTTCTTTCAAGAACCGACAGCAGTTCAGAATGGATCTTCCTGGTTTGGTCTCATGAGATGGATGTGCTTTCCCACATGTGCTTTCCCTGTGGTTAATCTGTCACATTTCTTAATGAGGAATATCCATTAATTATTAAAAGTAGGCCTAGCAGCACAATAACCAAAGGTGTGGGCAATTGTTAACGTTCCTGTTCTGTCTTTCGGGGGAAGCACATGTTGAGATGCTTCAGACCACGAAAGAAACAGGAAAGGTGGGTAGAATGGAGTGTGGAGGAATCAGTGGCCAAAAAAAACAAACTCTGGATGACATCTTTGAGAGACTTGACTTGAAGATTGGTTTGCAGCTGCCTGCAAGAATTTGGAAAGCACAAGAGCCGGCAGCCAGGATGACGACTGCTCTATAAAGGGAAACATCTGGAGAAATGGCAGTTCTGTTAGATTGTCTCTTGGGATTTATGTTCAGCCTGCCTACGTAAACCGCCTTGAGCCTATTGAGAAAGGCAGTGTATAAAAATAACGCAGAGCTGGGAGGATTCAATCATGCTTCAGTCTCTCCTTTCCACACCTGATTCTGAGACCCTGGATAATGTCGCTTCCTTTTTATCTGGGGTAATTGCCAGGCAGAGCCCTGGGACTCTGGGCAGTGTGTGAGGAAAAGACTGATGTTTATGTTGTGTTGTCTTTGTCTATTTTTGTTCTGTTTTGTTCTTTCTCTGTATTTTATGCCAATAAAGGTCTTACTGAACTGAACTGATCTTAATAAATCATAAAAGTGGGAAGGAACAGCTATTGTGTCCCCAAAACATGCAATTGCTGCTGCCTTGTTGATGTTGCAGTTCCACAGGGCGCTACCAATGGGAAAGCCATCCCTGGTTGGCACTACGAAGGGCCCATCTGGAAGCGTCCTGAATGGGCCTGAACTGTCCCACCAGGAAATTCCTTTGTGTTCTCTAAGCCTCCCCCAAAGCAAAGCCTCCCCCAAAGCCTCCCCCAAAGCAAAGCCTCCCCCAAAGCCCCTCCAGGGCTCTGCCTGGAGAAAGCCTGATTGTTTTCTGAGTAGTCTTAGAGCAAGCCTAACCCTTCATGCATCATTTAAACCAGGGATGTCAAACATACGGCCCGTGGGCCGGATGCAACCCATGGATGCCCTTTATCTCAGGCTCTCCCAGCACCACCATCAGTTGCTCTCAGCTGCTGAGCTGTGCTGAGGTGTCACTGAGCAACCTGCGTGATAATTGGGCTCTCCCGAATCTTGAAAATCTGATCAAGATTTGCATATTTTCTCTTCTGTCATTTGTAGCTATGAGTTCCTAAGTAAGAAAGAAGTACTTATTTCTGGTCATCAGCTGCTAAATGACATCACATGCTGCTTAATGACATCGCTTCCGGCCCTCAACAGGCATCACGAATGCTGTTGACCTGCTGTATGAAAAGAGTTGGACACCTCTGATGTAATCCATTCCTTGTTGCATCTTTCAGGGACGACCGGCGGGGGTGTGTTCTTTCCTACGCCGTGTATGCTGTGCAGCGCTACCCCTGCAGCTGCTGCTCCTGCTCCTGCTGCTTCTTGCCTTTCTACTTCCTCTCGTGGAGGAGACGCACAGTTGCAAGCTCGCCAACAATTTTGCACGTTCCTTCAACTTGATGCTGAGATACAAAGGCCCACCGCCAACTTAAAGCTTCTACGCATGCAGGTGCAGCTGAGGTGACAGATTGAATGATCTAAGTGGCTATCCTTTGGCGTGTATCATCTACTGGAATCCAAATCAGCTAGTAAGGGACCCATATAAACTGGAAATTTGGATAATGCACTATATATGTCCATATATGCTCCGTCTGTAGAAATGAAGTATTCCTATTTAGAACTAAAAGTTTATTTTTTAACCATGTGACTATATTTATACTGTATATATGTTGAATTTTTATACATTTGTCTCAAAGAAAGATGTCCTGAAATCACTCTAATCCTGCCCACTTTTATTATTGCCGTTATTGTTTATGTCTTTGTTAAACAATTGAAACTTAAACTAAGGCTGCAATCCTATGCCCATTTACCTGGGAGTAAGCCATATTGAATAAAATGGGACTTACTTCTGAGCAGACATGCACAGGGAGTGGCTGTGAGTCTTGTCGTGCAAAAAGTTTGCAGTAAGGGCATAATTACAGGCATGTGCCGTTTAACAACCTTCCGCTTAATGATGGACCACATATACAACAGAGGTAAACGTACAGCAAAGAGGCTCTTAATGAGGCGGTCGGGTCTCCCATAGCCTGCAGCAAAGCATCTGTTTACACAACAAAGAGGCTCTTAATGCAAAGAAGAGGCCATCTATCTATATTAGCCTGTGCAGCCAGCTTGTGTCTGACAGGGAGAGTCTGTTTACACAAGAAAGACACTAGATTGGGCTGAATGTTCACTTAATGACCTAATAACAACGGGGAATATCCCCCTCATTAAGCGGCACATGCCTATCGATGTGACAGTCAGTGTGGGGTTGGTTGAAAACAAAAGAAGGCCTCCAGGATTGGGCTAAAGTTGTACCAGCTCTAGTATCTTGCTCCCCTCAGTGGCCAACTAGATGCCTCAGGGAAATCCACAAGCAGGGCATGAAAACAATAGTTGTCTCCTGCTACTGCTGCCCAGCAGTTGGTAGCCACAGGTATACTGCCTCTGAATATGGAGGCTCTGTATCCACATCACGACTGGTAACCCTTGAAAGACTCTCCTTCATGAATCTGTCTAATCTCCTTTTAAAGTGATCTAAGCTAGTGGGCATGACCAGGTCCTGTTACAGCGAATTCTTCAGAGTAACAAAACACTGTGTAAAGTATTTCCTCTTGTCTGTTCTGAATCTGCCTCAGTCAATTTAACTGGATGACCCTAAGCTTTAGTATTGTGAGTGTGTGCTTGTGAGACAAAGTTCTCTCTATCCACTGTTCCACATTGTGCATAATTTGTCCCATCTCTGGGACATACATTGAGTTCCCCCTCCTCTGTCCATAACATTTCGTTGTGAAAACTCATTCCACATTACGAGTATTTGGTACCATTTCAGCAGAACAATGTGGTGGTGACATCTGTTTACGTGGTATTTTCATAATGAAACATTATAAATAGGGAGAGAACTCAATAAATAGGTGGGAGAACTCAACATGGAATGGCTTTTTCTTGTCACATCTAGTTTTGCCAAAAGTGTGAGAAGATGAGAGATTATCCAGGAGATTTGGTACCAGGGAAATTCTCAGATAATATAGAAGCAAATGGTATGGAATCTTGTTTAATAAAATTCCACTACAGTGTGACATTGCAAAAGAAAGGCAATATTTTATTTAAAAGACAGTAGCTTTCTGTCTAAGCAATCTGAAGCTTCCTGGTTATTTTCTTTCCCCTGCCTATAAAGTGTGACTCAACTAGAACATCTACAGAATTGCTGGTAGGTTTGCAGATAGGAGGGTACGTGGCACATTCTGAGATAGAGAGTTGCCATTCATACTAAGGGCAAGCACTTTCAGATTAAGGTCTGCAGTCAACCGGAAAGCAGACCCCTTCTCACAAGATCTTCCTGACAGCTCTGGCCTTTAACTCAGAGGAGGCATTAATTGAAGCACAGAAGCGAGGCAGATTTGGCAGTGCATGTAGAATGGTAGCGCTGGGCAGATGTTGCATTCTGATGCTCACCTAATCTAGAAGCCATTTGCTCACTGGGATGCTGTTGCTCTTGTGGAAATAAGATAAACTGGAACCAGCAAAGCATTCCAATGAGATAAGAGACTTTCTCCCCACCTGAGCAAGTGAAGGTGCCTCCATTTCATAACGCAGAATGTTTAATGAATGTAAAGTTGCAAGGCCTGAGACTCTTAGGGATACTAAACATGGAATCTGAAGGGTGACACTCAGGTGCTGGGGGGGGGGGAGGAGTTTTAATCCATGTCTTGAATGGATTAACTTCTCCGCTGCAATGCCTGCTAGTTGAAATGAACAAAATTCCAGGAGGAATCTAAGATACAAGCCAACCCCAGTCTTTGAAAGACTTTGATCAGATGTATGAGTTGTAATTGACCATGGCAGAATGAAATAGAAAAATCGATACTGTGCCTCATCCCTATTTATAGACATTGCTGTGACTCCAGTCAGTCATTTTGCTTGTATTAAAATCTATTGGAAGCAGGGCTTGCAGTGGGGAAAATGTGTTCTTTTATATAAACGCAGCAGGATCCACCCTTCAGCAAGCGCAGTGCAAGCACACAGAAGAATCCACTTACTAAAGCATTTCTGCTTCCACTCCCCACAAGCCAGCCTTTCTCCTCAGCCCAGGTGCCTGGGTCTTAGGAAGCACTCCCTGAAAACATTGTTGATGTTACTGCTCTTTGCTCTAACAGCCTGGGCATCATGCTGTGATCATAGGAAGCTGCCTCATACTGACTCAGACAATTGCCTATCCAGTACTGGCTGCACTGACTGGCAGCAACTGTCCAGGGTTTTAGGCTGGCTTTTTTCCGGCAAGACTAGAAATGGAACCTGGGACTTTTTGCATGGAAAGCATGTTTTCTGCCACTGAGCTACACTTCTTCTTGTGCGTGCACAGACACTTAGGGCCCAATCTTAGCCACCTTTCCAGTGCTGATGGAGCTGCAATGCATCCCAGAGGTAGAGTACCTTGAGAAGGTCTGTGACTGCCCTTCCCCCCATCGCAGAATGAAGCACATGCCCTGTTGGCATGGCTGCATCAGAACTGGAAAGCTGGATAGGACGGAACCTTAAACTCACAAGCACACGCACCCCAAGGGAGGGAATGTCAACAGGACTCTACTGAATCCTATGTTTATTTCTCTTATCCCCCAAACAGGCACTGAATCTCCTCACAGGTGAACTGTGCCTTAGATGCTCAAGAGAGGTGATTGTAATAATAACCTAGGACCAATCTGCGAGACCATTTTTGATGGAAGAACTATCACAAGCTGATGGTAGGGCTCAGTGGATAGAGCGCATGCTCTGCAGGTGGAAGGTCTAGGTTCAGTCCCTGGCATCTTAAGCAAAAAGACTCTCATGTAGAAGGGCAAGAAAATAGCTCTGCTTGAGACCCTGAAGAATGGTTGCCAGTCACACAATGCTTGTCCAATACTTGACTAGATCAAACTGTGACCTGACTCAGCAAAACACAGTTTTTGAGATGATTTTTGGCCATCAACTGCTGTTGACAACTAGAGTAACTCAGTGGTGTTTAGCTAGTGTGCTGCAGCACATTGCTGTGCCATGAAAGTTCTGTAGTTGCGCTGTGGGATTCTGGAGCACAGCATTGAAAATAGCTGAAAAACTCTTCCAGGTTCTGTGGCTCTCTTTGTAGGGCAAATGTAGTAATGAATTGTCTGTTCCTCTTCTTCCTTTAATCTCCTGCTGATGGAAGAAGAGGGACAGTTTCTCAGCAATTTCTAACCCCTGTGCTCCAAACTCCTGCAGCACACCTGCAGATCTTTTGCAGCACACCAACTGAAAACCACTACCTTAACCACATTGCTGAAGGCTATCCTCTGTCCTCTTGTTTTCCCCCAAAACTGGAAGTAACTTGAGATCAGAGATAAGGGCTTTGTTAACCAATGGTGGAGATCACAAGGAGCTGTGAGCCTCCAGGATCCTGCAGGAGGCTGGCACTGCCCCACAGGTAAGCAAAAAAGCCCCTGGGCAGCGGCAGTTCTGTGATTGGAGCGGGACCACTTCCCTTAAGGGGGAGTGCCTTGCTTCCAGTTCCCCTGGTGGATCGAGACCCACCAGTTTGGGAACCACTGATCTATATGGATTTACACTTGCAACATGTGAAAAGGTCCCTGACATCTCCCCCGAAAGAAGAAAAAAAATGAGGAGAGGTGATTTATCAGGAACAGGTTCCAGGAAATAGGAACTGTCCCCAGCAAATGGGGACCACTGGAGGAACTGCACATAGAGTGGGGCTGCTTCAACCATAGCAAGTCCTACTGTGTGCAATGAGACATACTCGCCAGGAAGTATGCATGGCACTACAGCCTTAAGCAGCCTAGCTGTGCACAGGATGACAGCCCTGAACAGTTGTGCTTCTGCTGTTGGCTTTGCTGCTGAGTCTACTTTAGAGGCTGCTCATGCCACTAGTCTGTTGCTGAAATGCCCCATTAGCCCAGTGAACTTCGGGGATTCCTTGAGGGGGTCGCCCAAGGTCAGCAGGCAAGTCCTCCTCAGTGCTCAGCATATTATCAACCTGCTCAGAGACACTGGACTTTCTTGCAATAATCCCGAAGCAGCTGCTGTTGCTGCTGTTCAGCCTTTCTCTCAGTCTGCCTGGTCAAAACCTCGAGCTCGTCTCTTGCAGAGGCTCTGATCTCTTTAGCAGCTGTTACAGCCTTTAATCCCCCGTCTGCTGCCCAGCGTGGCAGTTATCAAATACTGCTGCTCACTCACTCTTTCATTTCTTCTTCTTTTTTAATTCTGCAGAATTAAATATTTTTTTGCTTTTTTGGTAAATGGCCTGTTATTTTTTGATAATGCAAACATAAATATAGACAGATCCTTTTTTTTTTTTTCCCCTCTGCAAAATTTCTTCTGTTGCAATATCCATTTTGGAAAAAAAAGAATCTAGCATTCAATTTTCTTTTTTTTTAAAAGAGTTCTGTTTAATTTAAAACCTGAGCATGTGTTTACTAAAGGATTATCAGAGGTCCCCAAAGGATAAAACTTATCTTGGAAGTGCTGAGCTTGACCTGTAGTCTGAACGGCACCATCATAATTGCAGCGGGATTCACAAGCAGCCCATTGTTACTTTCTCTACCTTGGCCAGTTGCAAGGGCTAGCCAGTCCTATATTTTTTTCAGGCTGCTTCCATATAGCACCCATACTGCACACTACTAGCAAGGCCCAGTGTGTGAGGAGGGAGGATGCGGACGGACTAAATTAGTGGTGACAAGAAGGGAAACATTAATTTTATGTCTGGAAAGAGATACAGTAGATCTTTTTGTGAGTACTGAAAATGATTGAAGAGAGGCTTTGCTTCATATGATCTATCCACATATTTCTTGTGTCCTGTTGTTACCTCTGGTCAAACAGGTACTGCAGGTTTTTAAAATAAGATAAAAACCTGCAAAAGCTGTTTACCAAAGACAAGAGAAATAGTGGATGATCCCTCTTTTAACCTGCTTTCAACTTTCTGGGGGGAAAAAAAACCCAAATTCCCAACCACTGATTCTTAAAGCACCTTCTGGAGAAGGCAAAAAGGTACCATAGCCTACTGTCTTCATTGCTGCCCACTTTAATTTGACCTCACTGGCTGGAGATAATAATTTTCCAAGGGCTGAAGATGCTGTAACAGAGGCATCTTTTCCCCAGCTATGGTACATAAGAACAGTCCCACTGGATCAGGTGATAGGCCCATCTAGTCCAACTTCCTGTATTTCACAGTGGTCCACCAAATGCTTTCAGCATATTAGGGCTAAGTACATACTAGAGCTAAGCAGAAATGTCCCCTTCCCACTTAACAAGCCCATTCACAGACTGCAAAGTTGAGGAGCATTTTGTCATTTTAGGATGTTGGGGTGATTTTTGGGTGGGGGGGGGAGGCAAAACTTACTGGTGACATAAGAATGCATGCATTCTTTCCTGTGGGAAGAGAGGAGCCATTCTGGCCCCTCACTGCTTTTAGCTCTTCTGTACAGATAGGGAGACTTGTTAGAACCTCTTTTCCTATTCTTCCCTGTCCCCATTTAGGCCCCTAGGATTGTTGCCCATTGATGTTCTACTTTAGAAATATAAGGAGTGACCCATGGCTAATGTGCTGTTAAATCAGAAAAAAAAGCCATTCTGTTATTCCAACACCATCATGTGCCTTTACAAGCTCAAACCATGTCTTTCAAATTTTGGAGCCCCAGTTTTCTCAGAGCTTGACAGGAAAGCTTGATCACAATTATTGCACATCACAAGACAAGCAGGATATTGTTCGAAATGTAAGAATGGCAGTTACTGTGAACTGGCTGTACGAACAAAGCACTTGCCAGCAAGCTATGACTAACCACTGATCAATTCCTCCTTCTCCAAGGAATGCAAATTAGTTCCAAAAAAAAACTCCATCTCCCAGAGGAGGAGAAGGCAAGTGAGTTTTGTCCCCACCCACCTGCCCTGTGGGCCCTCCCCACCCCCGCCAATGTTTTCCTGTACCGTCAGCCCTTGCTTGGGGATTTCTTTTCATGAACTAAGGCCTGAAAAAAATCTAAGCATACATTTTGTCAGCTTCAATAAGAGTTAAACACCACAGGCTCTGCATGTTCGCTCCAGCTACATGCATCCCTTTGCTCTATAACCACTGCTTGTGATCTGTGTATAATAGGAAATGTCATAATTGCACTATTTAAAGAAAGGTGACATTCCATAACCAGATACTTTTCACAAACAGCTTTTAAAAAAGAGATTGCTTTCCAGAGATGCAGGGGGAGTATCAAGATGCTTTTCCCATCTGCAATGGGCTGATCCTGTCCATTTCAAAGTATACTGAGTTCTCAGTCATTTTACCTTAGGGTAGGGATTTTGCTGGATCTGACCCCCCCCCCTTTTTTTTTTTTTAACCGTCCTGGTGGTTTTTGCTGCCTGATCTTTTCATTTGAATATTTTCTAGTTTGGAAGATATGTAGATACCCATGGATATGTCTGAGGGCCCAGTCCTATCCAATTTTCCAGCCCTAGTGCAACTACAGTGCAGCCCCATGGTAAGGGAACAAATGTTCCCATACCTTAAGGAGGCCTCTGTGACTGCTGCCCCACTACAAGATGCAGTGCATGCCCCATTAGCACAGTTGCACCGGCACTGGAAAATTGGATAGGATTGGGCCCTGAATTATTAGGGTCTTCAACCCATGCTATAGGAAGAAAAAGTGAATTGTGAACATGTTTATCTGGGACCAGACTTTTTACATCTATTTACTTATCATGGTGCTAGAAGGCAGTCGGATGAAGGTGCTGATAATTCAAGTTACCCCAAATATGGATTCTAGGAGTCCTGGGAGAAAAAGAATAGCTTAAACCAATGTAAGTGTTTGGTGCCTGATTCTGAAGTGTAAAAGCTCTGAGCCAACAGCTGGATGGATGACTGCTTAGGGACCCTATGTAAACCACATGGGAGGTGTATAACCATGACTATTATCTCTGGTGTTTATTTTCCTCCTTTTTGGGACTCATTTAAATATTACATAAGCCTACCCCCCCCCCCCCAAAAAAAACTTAGTTGCCTAGGATGTTTGAATGAAATAAAGATATTTTGGGGGTGTCAAATCCAAAAATGGCATTGGTTTTGCCTGATTGGCTCAAGTTTTGGGAGTAAAGCTTAATCCCTTAAATGCTGATTCAAGCAACTTCCTCATTAGGAAGCTGATGCCATGGCTTCCTTACAAGGAAGCTGCTTGAATCAGCATATAAGGTGGCTATGCTGTACCCCCAAAACTAGAGCCAATCAAGCAAAACCAATGCCATTTTTTGGTTCACCCCTAATATACCCAAGAATAGGTCTAACTTTTATGACAACAAATTGTGTGTTGGCCTTTGTTATGTTTCCTTCTAGGGCATTGGTACCCAGTCATAGCTTTTCCCTATAGTGCTCTCACATTTACACATCTGCATGCCCTTACTGGGTATTCTGCCAATGTCATCAGTGTAGTCTGTGGAAAATGGTGGCCAAAACTATCCTAGGAATGCCCCCTGCAGAGGACACGCACCCATGGGCACCCATGTTACCCACCCATAACATGTTGCCAGTGTTTGGTGCTCCAAGGTATGAAAGTATGGAAACCCTGGGAGAAATATCTCATATCCAGACATGTCAACAAACCATTTTCTCATTCATGTTACTTCACATAGGGCACAATTCTAACCAACTTTCCAGCACCAAAGTAAGTGCAATGCAGCTCTGAGGTAAGGGAACAAACATTGCCTTACCTTGGGGAGGCCTCTGTGACTGCCCCCCAACTGCAGGATGCAGCATATGGCCCACTGGCACAGCTATGCCAGTGCTGGAAAATTGGTTAGGATTGCGCCCATAATAGTGTTGTTTTTTTTACCTTTGAAACATCTCAACCACCTTTCCAGAAATTTTGTGGCACCTATTTGTTTGTTTGTTTGCATGGACTCCGTGAAACAATCCTCAGGATTGCAGTATTATGAGTGCTGCAAGTTCTTTCATGTCAGGGATTCTGAGTTCCTTTCCAGACCAAACTGTTCTCAGTGCTCCTTGGTTGCAACTCATGGCTGTTAAGCCAGTTTCAGTCTGGTTTAATTCGGTAGTATAGACAGACTCATAGTATGTGGCAAGCAGGTAGCCAGACCAGACCTGCTTGATGCTCAAGGTTCTGTGTGATTCAAGCAACACTGGGGTAAAACAATCTAGATGAAAGTGCACATCCCCTTCAATTTTGGCAGTCACTGTGGCTCTAGAAATAGTAGGCTACCAGGACAGATACCTTTTCCAGATTTGAGCTCTGGATGCACCTATACACAAAACACTCACACTGCAGGGACCACGTCCATTTCTGTCATGTGGCATATGGTTTTGAAATACATTTGTAGTAAATTAGGCTCATTTTAAGGTAAACAGTGTTGGAGCCAAACAGCTGTCTGTACATGTGCAAGCTATCACCTATATCAGCTCCTAGACAGACTTTGTGTCTTGGACCTTTCGTTAACCTTTCCGGCTTGATACAGAGAAATGCAGACCAGCCTCTTTTCTTATACGAAAGACTATGGTTGTTTGAAGCACTGCACTTTCTTTTCTGAGAATAAAAAGAACCCTCTTTCCTCATATTCAGTTCAGGACAACTGTAACTGTGGTATTTTTGTACATTGCCACTTTATCTTTGGAACTTTGAAAAAAATGCATTTGTTTTTATTCTAATAAATATCTGGCAGTTTATAAACTGTTGTGGTTGTTGCTAAAAGTGTTATTTTGTATCCTGAGTGAATGGTTCTGTATGAAGGGCTTGGAACTTCAGGTGTCCAAGAAATGGCAACACAATGTGGAGGGGTGTTTACAATAGACAAATGATACTCACCTGGGTGCGATAACAAAACAGCAGTGGCATAGCAAGCAGAGGGCGGGGGGGCAATCCACCGTGGGTACCAGGCTGGAAGAGGGTTCTGCGTGAGGCCTAGCCAAGATGGCAGCAGCACCAGCTATGGTTGCAGGTAGGTAAAGGCTGCCACTGCTGCCTCATTTTTCGGTAGCTTGGCAATCTTGCTACAGCCCCCATTCCTACAGAGGCGCCTGCGCTGGCTTGGTTATGTCATGAGAATGGGCGATGGCCGGATCTCCTCTATGGAGAACTTGTGCAGGGAATGTGCCCTACGGGTAGACCACAGCTGCTCTACAAGGATATCTGCAAGAGGGATCTGAAAGGAATGGACCTCAACAGATGGGAAACCTTGGCCTCTGAGCATCCTGCTTAGAGGCAGGCTGTGCAGCATGGCCTCTCCCAGTTTGAAGAGGCACTTGCCCAACAGTCTGAGGCAAAGAAGCAAAGAAGGAAGGCCCATAGCCAGGGAGACAGACCAGGGACAGACTGCACTTGCTCCCAGTGTGGAAGGGATTGTCACTCCCAGATTGGCCTTTTCAGCCACACTAGACGCTGTGCCAGAACCACCTTTCAGAGCGTGATACCATAGTTTCCCGAGACTGAAGGATGCCAATGAGAAAGTTCAATGAGAGCCGCCACTACGTCTGGGAGAACCCAGAAGAGACATCACAATGTTGCTGCCCCAGACACCACTACCTATAGTGACGCCGCTGCACAGTTTGGAAAACTGCATCCCAGGCCTGTTCGGACTACGTCATCTGAACAAGCTCCTATCATACGATTAAGCATGCACATGTCCCACTTGACTCAGTCTTGTGGTAACAAGTCATGAGGACCCCCGCCCCCATATACCTCTGCTAACTGGACTAAGAGGTAACATATAAGTGATGGCTGTCATATTCCCTAGAAAGAAAAGCAACTGTTGCTATCCACTCCAGCATAAGATCCCTCCCAGCAGCTGGTGTCTCTTTTGTGTCTTTTTTTAGATTGGGACAGGGAACCATCATTTCATTTGTTTTGGAAACTTTTGCTGAAAAATGGCATGTGCATATTTTATTATGAATATTATAATTATTATATGAATATTATAATGCATAATAATAAAGGCCATGTGCGAGGTGGAGCTTCAGATGAGCCTGCCCCCTCCCTGCAAATAGAAGAATGGGAAAGATATGCCAGGAAAGGGAGCAGGCCATGTTTGTGAACATCCTGAATTGCATGTGATGGGGTCAGCATGGACAGTTCCCCTGAACCAGCCCACTGTTGACTACTGAAGAATATAACATAGTAGTATGCTGCAGTCACTATATACATTTTGTTTATTTTTTGTTACACCCCACCTTTCTGATAAAGCATTTCAGGTGGTTTACCAGTTGGCAACCTTCAGTCTCGAAAGACTATGGTATCGCGCTCTGAATGGTGGTTCTGGAAACAGCGTCTAGTGTGGCTGAAAAGCCGATTCGGGAGTAAATCGGCCTTCAGGTGGTTTATGGTTCTAATTAATACAGAACAGGGATTCTCTTAACACAAAAAAAAAACCCCAAAACTTACCATAGAGCTGCACACAGACCTGGTAAAAGGTGACCATTGGGACTGGCAGTCAGAAAGTCTTGCAGATTGTTTCAAATCCTCCCAAGGTCTACCACTAGTTCCCAACCTGTATTCCGTCCTTTACCTATAGCTTTTCTTAAATGAGCCCTGACAGAGCGTAACAAAACATCCACACAACCATGCAGGCAGAGGAGAACCGAAAAGAAAGTGTGTGTTTTTGCCCAGTGAACTCCAAGGGGAAAGCAACATTTTGATTCCATCATCATTCCACATTTTGATGTGTAACTTTTGATGGAAAGAGCCATTAGATATTTGTTTTTCTCTGTAAACCGCTGTGTGAACTTTTTGTTGAAAAGTGGTATATAAATACTGTTGTTGTTGTTGTTGTAGTTACACCACCCTGAGCTGCTTAGAGGAAGGGTGGTATAAAAATGTGAATTAATTAATTAATTACAACATAATTAATTATGGTGTATGGGGTGACAAAAATTTATGGGCCCTGGGTGTAAATGACCTAGCTACGCCTCTGGCGGGGGGCTCCACCTGATAAGAGTCTCTCTTTGATTGACATAAGAAATTGTGGACATCAGCAGACCTGGGTGAGTCTGTGCTTTACTGCCTCTCAAATTAAGGTTCCCTTCAGTCTGGTCCTACCTCCCAGTCTTCTCCCCAGCTGGTTGAGCCACCTCCTTCTGTTGGGGGAAGCAGATTCCCTAGCAGGCTTTCCTGTTTCATTCTCTCATGGACAAGAACCTTCTGAAATGGTGGGTTATTAGGGATTCTAGCACCACAACCTGCTCCCCCTCCTGCTTTCTGGGCTCTTCTCTGTCTTTTCATTCTCCTACAGATCTCCCTTACCCCTTCCACATCTATCTCACCTGATTATTGCCTACAAGTCACAGTGAGGTCACTTTTGTTGCACATACAACAAGCAGCCAGCCTCCACTGGCAGCAGAGAAGGTAGCAGGTTATGTCATAAGAACATAAGAAGAGACTGGCTGGATCAGGCCAAATGCCCATCTAGTCCAGCTTCCTGTATCTCACAGTGGCCCACTAGATGCCTTGGGGCACACAAGACACTTGCATCCTGGTGCCACTCCCTTGCACCTGGCATTCTAAGGTAGCCTACTTCCAAAACCAGGAGGTTTCACATACCCATCATGGCTTGTAACCTGCGATGGACTTTTCTTCCAGAAATCTGTCCAATCCCCTTTTAAGGGCAAAGTGTGCCAACCCCTTCAGTGTGCCATCACCATATCCTGTGGCAAGGAGTTCCACAGATTAATTACACACTGGGTAAAGAAATATTTTAAATATGTCGGGTCTAGTAGGTCTCTTCTACCAAACAGTATGGCCCTGATCCTGCTGCACACGTGCGCAGTGGCCAGGGCGGCAAGCCCATTGTTCTCTCGGAAAAGCTGCAATCATACTAAACAGCTGTTGGGAGGGAGAAGCAAGGTGGCCTAAATCTAGTCTCCCATTCCTCTCTTGGGAAGCTGATCAGTGCTGCTGCTGACTGATGCACAGAGGGCCAGCTTCTTGATTTGACAGGAGAATTGCACCGGCAGCATTAGTCTTTCCCCACTGACCTAGGGAAATACATGCTTCTGCTATGGGATAGTTCTTAGCAGGGTCAGGGCATCCAGCCTTTTATTCGACTGAGGCATATTCTGTTCCTTTTAAATGCTAAAGTGGACAAGCCTTGCCAGAAAGAAACAACGATTTCAAGGGCTGGGCCATTAAGTTAATGCACTTCTTTTTATTTCTTTTTTTTTCATTCAGAGGGAATCATTTATAATTCCATAAAATTGAACAGAATTGGACAAGACTGCCAAAGGTGAAGTGATAGTCATGAACGGAGCATTAACAGACAGCCGCAGAGTGGGAGCCATTCTTGGCTCCATCGCTCTCAGAATCATCTAGCAGTGATGTTCACTAGAAGGTTTGGCAAGGGTGACATTCAGGAGAGATTTAAAGCAGAAGATTCCCCCCACACCACCACTTTTGGTTAATATTTCAAGCTTTCTGAATTTTATTTCTTGTAATTCCATGAAGGCAAGCCTCCACCTCCAACTGTGGAAAACCACTCACGATAAAAAGCCATATTGCTGGAGCAGAATGAAGCCGAGGTTGCTCATTTTACTGTAGCGTTCATGGCATTACCAAGGACTGTAATATAATCTTCTTCAGTGAATACACCAAACAGATGGTATCAGCCGGACTACACTATACTAGCTATAGACCTCTTCATATAGCTCCCCAGGTGGAAGTCCTGTTCATAAATTGTTCTAATGGGCTGTTTAATTCTTTTTTTTTTTTTTTCAAAATGTGTGCATGCATTCCATCAGAGTAATGTGGGAGAGATGTGGTTAACAGTGTCCATAAATATGTATTATTCCCATCTGCTGTCCATTATAAATGCACTAAATATTTTATCTCTCCCCTCCCCCCCTTTTTTTTTTACTATTCAAGCAAATAAAAAGAGAACTAATCTTTTTTTGCTGAATGCTCCCTGATTGGCATTTTGAATGCATGCATAATGTAAAAACTGTGTAGCTGACCTCCCCACTTTTGGGGGTCGATCCCCTGAAGGCTGTTAGTCTAACAAAGGAAATCTCCCTGAACTTTGAAAGTAACTCTCTCTCTCACACACACACACACACACGCACCCGCTGCAATTATTGATGTTAAAAAAGGAGATTTGGAGTTGATGTATCATCTGTTAACCTGCTGGGATTTCCTGACCTATAAAGAGATAACACGATGAAGTGAAAATGGAGACAGGGAGCAGATCTTGACGGGTTATCAGCTGTGAATCATTTGAGATAACTGGGAGCTACCTGAGGGTGTGTTACTCCTTCCCAAGTCACCCTATCATAATGGAGTAAGAGCAAGGAGACATACGGTAAAATCAAGTGTCACTGGATAGCCTTGAGCCAGTTCTTTGCTCTCCGTCTGGCCTACTTCACAGGGTTGCTGTGAGGATAAAATGCAGGGGAGTCTGGCAGGCTGCCCTGAGCTCCTCAGGGATGGAGAGGATAGAGTAGTAACTAACAATAGTTGGGCATTACACGTACATCATGGGGCAAGAATGGCTCATTATCCATGTGAGAGCTGTCACATAGTGGTCACAAAGCATGTCAAATAGTGGTCACAAAGCAAGCAGAAGACAGATTGCCAGGTGTCTGATATAGTTAACACTCAGCATGAAGGCACACTCAGCAAACTGCGTATTTATCAATCTGTCCTGTATTTAAATATTTTCCAGAAATATATAAAAATAAATCAAATGTGAAATATATTCTGGACATCGTCAACTGCTGCGCCACCACTGTGTGCCTGAGCATGCAATTTGCAAAAATTAAAAATTCACCTGTCTTTAAATACATTTCTCTGAGTTCTCATTTCTCTTATTTTCACAGTTGAATTAACCTTTTTCTCACTGTCCCATAGTTTGAATAATGAATCCTGCAGCAGCTGTTACCCAGCACATGCCTGATCTCTTCTGATCTTGGAAGCTAAGCAGGGTCAGGCCTGGTTAGTACTTGGATGGGAGACCACCTGGGAATAGTGGGTGCTGTAGGCTTATACCATAGTCTTTCAAGACTGAAGGTTGCCAACCTTAGCTCTAGGAACTCTGGGTTCTTTCCAAACTCATGCTGAACAAATCCATGCTGCTACAAGCACCTTTTATACAAAGATTTGATACCTAATTGGAACTGTATAGGTAAACAAACTGCATAAATATATTTTTATTTCATTAAAATAGCTCTGTGTGGCCCTTCTGTTTACAAAAAGAGGAAGGACCACAACAGCTATAGGATAATATTAAATGAAAAGATTTAGCATACTAAAACAACCAATAAAAGAGTGGCAATTGATAAATGAAGGCAAATTTGAACACGCAAACAGATTCAAACCAGATAGATGCCAGAAGGCCTGGGTAGACGGTCTTCATCTGATGCAAAAATGCATCAGGCTTAGTGCTGGCAAGACTTTTTGGAGAGGGCATTCCACAAGCAGGTTGTCACAAGGGAAAGGCCCTTTCTTCAGGTAACACCCTCTTTTCTTGAGCAGATGGGAGGGTTTGTATTTACGGAATACAAACTTCCAGATGAAACTGGAAGCTTCATCTATTCCTAGCATTACGCTCATGCAAGGACAACGGAGTAGAGTTTCACAAAACTTTAGCTGTTGTTGGCATCCTTAAGTCTCGAAAGACTATGGTGTCACGCTCTGAATGGTGGTTCTGGAACAGAGTGTCCTCTCCAGAGCGCGAAGCCTGGGTAAAGTAGATATGGAGGACAGGCTGTTACCCATGCAGCAAATCCCCCCTCTCCACGTCGCTGAAATGGTCCAATGGAAAGGCAGAGGCCAATACGGTTGGTTCCAGCGGCGTCGCAGGAGTTGCCAGAACGTGACTGTGTTCAGCCATGAACTGCCTCAGGGACTCCGGCTCCGGATTTTGCCTCGAGGTTGACTCCTGAAGCCTTTTCCATAACTGGATGTAGCCACAAGGCAGTGGAGGTTTGGGATCAGAGTTTTCCTTCTCTCAGATGAGCTGCCTTCCCAGGCTAACGAGTCCCATCTACCCGGTGGCTGTTTAGTCGCCTCTTACGACATGTACAGCCAAACTGAGGGCCTATTCTTATCCCCAGCCCCCAAGGGTATAAAACTTTAGCATACAAATGAAAATGTCTAAAGAACCAGCCACAAAATAGCTTAAGCTCATATAACAGATGAGGGTATAAGATGCACATAGAGTTATAATCAGACATCTTTGGGCATTCAAGATAATGTATCAAAATGGGTGTACACCAGTGGCATCGCTAGGAGGTGTGAGGGGTGCAGGTTGCACTGGGTGATACACACAGGAGGGTGACACCAGTACTGGCCAAAATTTTTAAAATCTTGGTGTTTTCAAATAATACCATCATGTTATATATCATTTGATGCGTAATTTCATGCAGAATGCAATTAAACAAACCATGCTGAAATAACTCTATTCTATCAAACGTTATTGCCAAAAAACGAGCGGGGGGACGACAATGGTGTATCACCAGGCCCACCACCAGGGGCATTGCCCCGCCCACTGCATGGGAGGAGGTCCATCATAGGGGCTATGTGCTGGCCTCCTGCACTGGGTGACACAAGCCCTAGTGATGTCATTGGTGTACACCTGGGGTCTCTAAACTTTTCGGCCAATGGGCCGCATCAAATAGCAGGTTCAGTGTCGAGGGCTGGAAAAAAAAATTAAATAATAAAATTTAAATGAATACATTAGAGATGAAACCTAGATGAATTAATAAATGAATGGGCTCAAATGCCCAGGTTTTCTTCAAGCACCAACACAGCCCAAGAAATAAAGCACACACTTAAATGGCCCCCATTCCCCCACCCCAGAAGCACAACTCCAGTTGTGTTTGGCCAACTGGGCCAGAAGCTCTCAGGGGATCAGAGGCTGGCTGCAGGCCAGGCAGAGGCTGGCCACGGGCCACGTCTGGCCCCCGGACCAGGGTTTGGGGACCCCTGGTGTACACTAATGGTGACACAAATTCTCGGCCTAGTAAGTGAGCTATGTTGCTAACAAGGCAGGTTAACAGGAGAACATTTCTGTCATAAAGCATCATGGGATATGTTTCCAAACTCTGGATGCTCAAGAGCAGCTCTAATTAGTAATTAGTCTAATTAGTAATTCATGTGCCTATTCTGTAAAATCCACATGGATGCATGTGCTACCTCTATGTGCTACTTCATGGAGCACATACATTCGAACTGTTGCCATTGCCAAAAACAACTTTAAGGCTGAGGACCCATGGATGCGACTAGGAGATAAGTCTCTTTGAAACTACTGAGTTGTACCTTTACACAAACTTGCATTGGAACAGGTTGTAAGAGCCAGAGCACAAATTACAATTGCTTCTACAGATTTTGTAGAAAAAAAGGCCTCCACTTGGAAGTTCTCCACCACTTGGAAGTTCTCCACTGCTAAAGTGTGGGCAGACTTGCTGAGCCAGTCACTGCCATCATACTGAGGATCTCCACAGTCCTGCTGGTGGTTGCCAGGAACATGAATCAAGGCCAACAAAAACAGATATCCATGCACAGAATACTTGTTGTTGCCTGTTGGATTTTATTTATTACATGTTCATCCAACCTTTCCTGCAAAGAGTACAGGGCAGTATAGGAGGTTCTCCTCCTGTTTTATCAGCACAACAACCCTATGAAGTAGGTTAGGCTGAATGATAGTGACTGATCCAGAGTCACCCAGTGAGCTGCTAAGCACAGGTCTCCCCAGTTCTAGTCTAACCACCAGAAGCTACACTAGGGTTTGCACCACTTGGTGCAAGAGTTCATTGCATAAGAACATAAGAAGAGCCCAACTAGATCAGGTCAAAAGCCCATCTAGTCCAGCTTCCTGTATCTGCATCATCCCCATGATGGCCATAACATTTGATAGAATACAGATGATTCAACAAGGTTTGTTTCATTACATTCTGCATGAAATTACCTTTCCAATGATACATAACATGATGGTATTATTCATAAACACAAATTTTCCAAAAGGTTTCCAACATTTGGGCCACTAGTGGTGTCTCACACTCCCAAAGGTGTCACCTGGTGTGGTCCACACACCCCGCACCCTCCTTGCGATGCCACTGCTAACCACTAGAAAACGTCTCTCACAAAACAACGCACAATATCACACAAGCCTCGGGTTATCACCCTTTTGCCTGACATAAAGAAATCCTGGCCTGGAGACTAATTGATTGGGGAAGGATAAGACCCTGGTGGAGGCAAACCCCAAATCCATTAAGAAGCTCACAGGAACAGTTCATATAACTGGTGCCTAAAAAGGGGTTGTAACCTGAGGTCATGTCAGTAAATTCTTATGTGCCGGGGAGCTTAATGTGCTACTTTTTTTAAAGTTCAGGAATGGTAAATGATGAGTCAGACAAATTTAGGAAACAGCACAGTGCAGAATTCAAGTGAACCCCACAGTGTCTGATCTCCTGTCACTGATAATACCTACACAAGATGAGAGTTATATGTGCCCCCCCTTCCTGTACAAATGAACTGCAGCAAGTATGAAATCTCTGCAGGCCATCTGTGCCAATAATTCATTTTGCAGCAGTTTTACAAAACAGATACCCACATACTCAAAACTCCAGGAAAAGGGGGTGGGGAAAAGAACTGAATAATTCGATGAGTAGGATCTGTGAGCCGTGTCTGAAAATAAAAATATATATATTATTCAGTCGTCACTTTTGATGGATCAAGTGCCTGACGCAGGAGGGGGAAAGCCATAGCAACTAGATAAATACGTTTTGAAACATTTAAGTTTGATGCGTTCTAGTGAGGAGCGATGGGGGGGCGGGGGGGGGGGCGGGTTGGCCAAGGTTGAAATTAAGCAGGCATTCCAATTCCTCTGAAATTGTTTAACTTGGAAGAAATGTTCCTGGAGATAACTTGGAAGCGCAGGAGGAAGTTTCTCTTCATACCCAACAAAAGTACGACTGATGTGCCACGATTACCGCTTTCTCTATCATCTGTTCCTCTCTGAGTGCCAGAACAAGTTAAGGGCTGATTTGCATCTGACCAGACAAAGCCCCCGGCCAAGTAAACAGCAGACACTTGGCTTCAGCCTTGAAAAAGAAACAAGCGCATGAGTTTATGACCTTAGGAGAAGCATTATCAAAATGTTGCATGCTCTCCATTTTGTGTAAACTAGCACTCTTCATGTGATTCACGGCTGGCCTTCAAAATACATATCCAGTTTCTGGTTATGATGCAGCTGAGATGACTGGAGATGAACCTTGACACGAGTCTCTGAAACAGTGCAGATGTTACTGCAGTTAGCTCACCCCCACTGTATGTAGAGTCAACCTATCCATTACAGAAAGTGTGTGCATAGCACTTCTATGTTTGCTTTTTTTGACAGTAAGCAGCAGTGGGATGAAGGCCTCGATGGATCAGGAGGACCATAACAGGGGAGGGAGCTTTAACCCTTAGCCCATTCACAGCTCTGACCTGGATTAGGACCCTACGTGTTGGCTATATGTCTGATAAAACAAAAGCTTATCTTCCTGGACAAAGAACAGCTGCAGTTGTGGGCATGGGAACTGATCCACATCAAAAATGAGGAAGAGGGAGTAAGGTTAAGAACCCCTCCCCCCTGCTGTGGTCCTGATCCAGACCACAGAGCCAGAGGGGCACATCATGGTAAGTACTGCAGGGGGTGCAACACCCATGTAAGCAGCCCCTCCTACTCCCCAATGGAGCCATTCCAGACAACAATGGTAACATGCAGGTGCTCGCCTGCACATTACCGTCGCTGCTTGGAATGGCTCTGATGGTGATTGGACCACTTACACGGTGTGTTGCACCCCAGCAGTACTTACCACAATGCCCTCCTCTGGCTACACTACTGCTATGACAGGAAATAGCATAGACAGCTATTCTACTGTCCACACGGACCCTGATCTGGCTCTTATTTACTGCTCAAAATGCAAACATGGAGACACTAAGCAAACATGCAAGTCTTGTAATGTGTCATTTGACCCTCACATATCTTACGTGCAATGCTCAAAGAGGGAACTTAGACTTGCTCCAACCATCCCTCTTTACCAAAGACAATTTTCTGATATCATTCCCTAGCACATGAGGACAGTGGTGTAGCTAGAGGGCATGCAAAGTACTAAGTTTTGCAGGGAGCCCCACTGCAGCATGCAAGCAGCCCCTCCCCTTCAGAGCCATTCCAGGCAAATGACTCCATTTTGCTCCCACCGCCTGCAAAACGTAGTGCTTTGCACCCCCTTTAGCTACACCACTGAATGAGGGCCAAATTACCTACTGTATTATGTTGAGCATAAGTGCTCAAGACCCCCCTGCCCCCAACACTAACTGCTGCTGATAAACAATAATCAAAATCCTCTTAAACAGAACACTGTGAGAGTATCCTTGAGCTGATTTAAACTGGTCTATGGAACCATTTTTACCCCTGAGAGCTCCATTTTGTTCATCTTTGAGAGTGGGTGGGAGGGGTTAATTCTCAGTTTTCTTCTCTAATTCCTGCTATCTCCCAATGCATGTTCAAATAGTGCTACTGCATTATGGTGGCAGCAGTCCTCCTGGTCACATCTCACAGTTTGTATACTAAACAAAAAGATGAAAGAGGCCATCTTACTCACGACAACACAGCTATTTCCCCCCACCCCTCGCCACACCACCAAAGATACAGAGCAAGACTAAACTCAGTCCTGGGAGAGCAGAATATATCACTGCGGGCTCTGATTGTGCTAGTGCTATTCTAACACTTAATAGTTCCAACAGTCTGCCTCCTTCACACCTTGCCTGATGCACAAACCTTGTGTTAGCTCGGACCTCTGCATATTTCACCCACAGTTGTACCTCTTCAACCTAGAAAAGAAGCGCCTCAGGGGGGACATGATTGAGACATACAAAATTATGCAGGGGATGGACAGAGTGGATAGAGAGATGCTCTTTACACTCTCGCGTAACACCAGAACCAGGGGACATCTGCTAAAATTGAGTGTTGGGAGAGTTAGAACAGACAAAAGAAAATATTTCTTTACTCAGCGCGTGGTTGGTCTGTGGAACTCCTTGCCACAGGATGTGGTAATGGCGTCTGGCCTGGACGCCTTTAAAAGGGGATTGGACAAGTTTCTGGAGGAAAAATCCATTACGGGTTACAAGCCATGATGTGCATGTACAACCTCCTGATTTTAGAAATGGGCTATGTCAGAATGCCAGATGCAAGGGAGGGCACCAAAATGTCTCTTGTTATCTGGTGTGCTCCCTGGGGCATTTGGTGGGCCGCTGTGAGATACAGGAAGCTGGACTAGATGGGCCTATGGCCTGATCCAGTGGGGCTGTTCTTATGTTCCCATATTGTATCTCATTTTTCTGAAGCGGACACTGAAAGACATTTTGTTGCAAACACAGAGGGAAGAGGAAGGTGTTCCCTAATTTCTGTTATGGCCCAATCCTATCCTCCCCCCCCCCCCAGGAGGCTTTGGAGGGGAAAGGGGAATTAAATCTCCTTTCATCTCTGTAAGCCTCCCGCCCCACAATGGGTCTTCTTGGAAGCTGCGCAGTGATTTCACTGGTGCAAATCTGAGGAGAGAAAGGGGGTGGGGAAGCTGCTACCAAAGGGGATATGTTCTGGTGCACACCATCGCCATCAGATCTGTCCCCTCCTCCCTGCCCACCCAGTTTCGCCCCTCCCCACCACTGCTCCCCCCTCCTCCTCATGACCTCCCATCTGCACTGTAGGTTTACCTGCTCTGGCAGGCAGCCAGAGCTCTGATAACAGACATGGGAAGTCACTGGTTCCCGTGGGTGCTCTGGCAGCTCATGTGGCCAGAGCGCACTTAACAACCTACAATGGTAGCATCTAGGAAGTGATGTAATAAGAGGAGCAGATTGGAGGTCTTTTTTATTATTATTTTTTATTATTATTATTGGAGGTCCTCCAATCTGGCAACAACCAGCAAATCTATATGCAAGGCAAAATGTAAAGTAAGTTAATGGGAGACCTGAACCCAAAATATAAATATCCCAGCTGTACACAGCCCTGATAAAAATCACCAGCAGAAAGAGCCAAAACTCTGTGAGAGAAATTCAACAGAAGAGCTAAGTAGTTAAGGTTAAAATAATAGCCTTTACACATGGATAGTTAAAAGGGAGTTGTGTGAAAAACGAAATGACAGCTTCCTAGCAGAACTAAAGAGAAATGGAAGCAAAAGCAGATGGGAATTCTATAGCAGAACCAAAATGGAACAAACAAAGGATAATCTAGAAGGAGACGGGAGTTAAAGCAGATGGAAGGGCTTAAAAATTATCAAAGCAAAGAGAAGGTACACAGGGAGAGTGATACAAAGGTAAGAATAAAAGCTAAGAAAGAAGCAGCCTAATGCTCAGGACCAAATTCCAGGACTACTGTAATGTGCGAACGCAGCAAACACATGTTTGTTGAAGAATGCATCATGCAATTATGTTTGTCAGGGAGCCAAGAAACAAGAACGGTGTCCGTTCCATCAAGCGCATCCTTTGCAGCAAACATAGGTTTTCTACTTCATGATATCTGAAATGGTCCTAAGAAAACCTGGGCATCGTCTGAGCTCTTCCTGAAAGCTTCCTTTTCTAACCTTGGGGGTGAACTCACTTGATAATGTTTCTCCCACTGTGTGATTATGGCAATGACTCCATGGAGAGAGATCAATAAGGAAAGTGTGCTCCTATGATATAATCAGAAACGGAACAAGACCCTATTCAGTCTGGAAGCAAGCTGAAATCGTCTCTTTGTTGATGCTCAACACACACACGAAGGTGATTTGTATTATGCAAGCCCAGTTCAGATTGGACCAGGATTGTTCACACATCCACTGTTATGTACCTCTTATGATAAAATGAACCATTACGGTAGAAAGACGAGACCATATACTGTATAGGTCTGTCCTACTGCACTCATTGCCATTATAGAAGGAGAGAGGTATAAACTGTACAACTATTTCTATTCAGAAGTCTATGTGCAAGATTCCAAGTCACAAGAGCAACTATGGGCCCGGTCCTATCCATCTTCCCAGCGCCAATGCAGCTACAATGCAGCCCCAAAGCAAGGTAACAAATGTTCCCTTACCTTGAGGAGGCCTCTGTGACTGCCCACCACCGCTACAGGATGCAGCATACACTCTGTTGTCATGGCTGCATTGGTGCTGGAAAGTTGGATAGGATCGGATGATATGTATGTTCGTTGTCTGTGCTTGCTCTTCCCAAATCAGGGCTGTTGCATTTTTTTATTCAGTCTGGAAAATCACAAATGGGCCCTCACAGGGAAGGACTACAACTGAATGGTAGAGAACATGATATTCCTGCAGAAGATATCAGACTCAGGTTCACTTTCTAGGTAGGACAGAGAAAAATTCCTCTCTAAAACCAAGGACAGTATCTACCAGTCACTGCCAACAGTGGTGACCCAGATAGACCAGTGATTGGAGTTTGTACTAGGCAACTGCCCCTGTGCAGAAAAAGAGGCTAGCTACTGAATATGGGCTCCCTGCATTACACTTTATAGACACGTGGTTTTTGCTTATTGGCATGGGTGTGACTTATGTGCGTGTTCCTGTTGCATCACAAAGATTGCATCCTTGCCTTCACAGTGAGAATCTCTCTGTTTTAAACTTTGGCTCCAAATTAAGGGATAAAAAGTCACATTGTCAATGTTTAAATTGTTTTCAGTCTATTTTAAAGAGATTTAAAACAGACAAATGCAAAATAATTAATTGCAAAAGAAAATCAGTCAGGCTCCAAAGCCAAGCCTTAAGAGCCAGTCAGGCTCTTAAACCATGCCTTAAAATTCCAGCAGGATTTTTTGATTTTTTTTTCTTAATTGAAAAGCAATTTCAATTCCAAGCTTTTTGACAAACCATTTTTTGAAATCCTCCTCAGTTTAAAAAGCAACTTTCCATGTGGTATGGGCAGGAAGCTGTTTCAAAAGCACCCACACAAATCTCTCTAGGGCACGCAGAACCATCATTAATTAATACATGTATACCGCACTTTTGCAGATCTAAAAGATTCTTGAGGTAGCTTAAAATAACAGATTTCACAGAATAAATAAGATTATAATAAAACAGGAGTTGAAGCAACGATCTCGTCTGATCTTGGAAGCTAAGCAGGGTCAGGCCTGGTTAGTACTTGGATGGGAGACCGCCTGGGAATACCGGGTGCTGTAGGCTTATACCATAGTCTTTCGAGACTGAAGGTTGCCAACCAACCAGGAATTGAACTGTCACTGGGTCTCCTCAGACCTGTACCAGCTCTTTAGCTGGCCAAGTCTGAGAGGGTAAAGGGGGCATATAGGCTGGCACCAGAGGGGGTAGCATCCAGGGCCAGTGGCCTGCACCGGGTGCCACCCTCCCACCTGCAACGTACCCCTGGCCCTTCCAGTATGCCCCTTTACTTTCACCCCACCCCATTACACCCACCCACTCCGACTCACCTCCGCTAGCAGGCCTCCATCTTTTGCTGTTGCATGAGGGGTTGCCACCACTACCTCTCTGGCAATAGACTGGAAGCATGCAGCTACATGATTTCTTTTTGTGATTGCCAGAAAGCATTTTCTGCTGCCTGAAAGCTAGTTCTACAGCAGCTGCAGCCCACAGGATTAGGCCACCAGTAAATGACAATAACAACTAAATTATAACAATGATGGTGACAAGTGAACTTCCCAAAGGAAAAAATTCTAGAGCCAAGGTGCTGTCACTGAACAGGTCACTTCTGGGTGATCCCCTGCCTCAACTTTGAAGACAGAGGAACCCAGAAAAAGGCCTCAGGGCCAAGCTACACATTACATTAAGCACCAGATAGGTTTAACTTGCCTCTTAAAAACAGTAACCAGATTAAGGGCACAATCCTATCCAATTTTCCAGTGCAGATACAGCCATGCCAACAGGGTATGTGCAGTCATAGATGCCTCCCCAAGGTCAGAGAATGTTTATTCCCTGACCTTGGGCCTGCATTGCAGATGCATTGGTGCTGGAAAGTTGGATAGGATTTGGTCCCAAGTCCCCTTACGCATTAATACACCAGCTCCCAAACTAGTGGGCTGCAAGCCTATTTTTTGGTGAGTTGTGGAAAAGCTGCGGGCTGGCACCAGTTGTGGCATCACAAGGGATTCTGGGGTGCCACCCGGCTGCCTCAAAGCATTCTGGGGTGCTACCCAGCCAACATGACTGATGAAGTGGGTCACAATGCTAAAAAGATTGGGAAGCACTGCATTAATATCATGGTGGTGCATGGGGAGGGGGCTTTATTCCTACCCCTTTACTCCTATTCTTGACTCCCAGTCTGGGTTTCCCCATAACTACTTGAATGACAAATAAAGCTTCCTTTGCTGTCAGTGGTGGCTTTTTTCCCTTGTCATATAGCATCTCTGTCTGTCTGTCCCTCTCTCTCTCTCTCTCTCTCTCTCTCTCTCTCTCTCTCTCTGTATGAAAGAGAGATTTGGGTTAAAGCCCCCCAACAGCCCCCTGCCTCAGTACCAATTCATGGTGGGTCCCAACAGTGGCGTCACTAGGGTTCGTGTCACCCAGTGTGGGATGCTAGCGCGTCACCCCCCATGCAGTGGGCGGGGCAATACCCCAGGTGGTGGGCGTGGTGATGTACCATCGCTCCCCCCCCACTGGTTTTTTGGCTGTACCTTTTGATAGAACAAAGATAAAACACATTCTGCATGAAATTATGCATTGACTGATATATAACATGATGGTATTATACTTCCAAATTATGATTTTAGTGATTTTGGTCACTAGTGGTGTCACACCCCCCCCCCCAAGGGTGTCAACTTACTAACACCTTATCGCAGCAGTTCCCAAACTTTTAGCACTGGGACCCACTTTTTAGAATGACAATCTGTCCAAAACCCACCAGAAGAGATGTCATGGTGGAAGTGACATCATCAGGCAAATTAAAATAAATAAGTATAAATAATTAAAGTAAAACAAATATTAAATAAGCAGAAGCCAGCCCTGGGCCATCAGGTGGATTTCCTCTGCAGCCTGCCTGCAATAACACCCCCCTCCAAAACCAGTAAGGTTTTCAGCCCTACCCACTGGCCAGTTCAATGTAACTTCTTCTGTTTAAACCAGATCACTGTCAGGATCCACCTGGCTTTGCAAGTCTCAAAAAAGTTCACCTTATCAGCTGAAGCCTCTGTTTTGACCCGTTTTAGTGGGGGGGGGGCTGCCTTCTGGAGCACTTGTTTAGCTCCAGGTGCATAGGATCAGGACCATTTTGGTAGCCTTGCATTCTCCTTCACCTGATCTTCCACACCAGCCAAGGCACAATTGCTTACTCACAAGTAAACTCAACTGTGAGGCTTAGTTTTGCTTTCCCTAGGGCTCAATACGTTCATCTGCTTGGAGGGAGGGACTTCCTTCTCAGGTGTTTTTGGGGGCTGCATTCTTTGGATCAGGACCATTCTGGTGTTGTTGGATTTCTCTCAGCCTGCCCTTTCTGATGGTCTAAGGCATGTTCACCTACTCACGAGTAAACATGCGATACGGCTCACTTTCACTTTCCGTAGGGATCCATGCATTTTTGTTCTCCAGTTTTTTGGCCATAACTTTTGATAGCAAGGGGATATTTCACTCTGGTTTTCTGCATTGCATTCCTCTCGAAATTCCGCATCCAACGGTATATAACGTGATGGTATTACTCCTAACCACTGCAATTTTAGCGTTTCGCCCTTTCCGTGCGCGTCACCCTCCCCGTGCGCGTCACCCCCCCGTGCGCGTCACCCGGTGCAGTCCGCATGCCCTGCACCCTCCTAGCGATGCCACTGGGTCCCAATCTGCCTAGAGAACAGTTAAGCCAGTCAGTGCTTAGGAGAGGTTTAACATTAATTAATCTCTAGGTTGGCCCCAGTTGATGACCTTGACAGACAGTCAGGTTTGTAAAAGAGAAGATGGTTCTCTAGATGCTTTGGTCCTAGACTAGATGCACAGGTTTTTTTTGTGTTTTTTTTTTAAGTCTGTATGCAGTTCCAATATATGAGTGTTAGCCTGACAGGAACATTCCACCATCACCCTCAGGCATGTTATCTTCTGAAAAAAGCTTGCATAATCCATCTCAAGCTGTTCTTTTTGGGGGCGGGGGGGGGGGTGAAGAGAACATATCTGCAACAGGCCTGCCAAAGAATCTTTTAATTTCCATTCCCAGTTCCGATCACCAGACAGCTGGCAAATGTGTTTTGTTTTTTTCAGGGATTTGCCTCCCTCCTCCAGCTGGATCTTGAGGATTTAAAGCTAACATAATGTAGTCCCCTCAGAATGTGAGCTGAGTCTCCCCGGTTAAAAAATCTCACCTCGGCTATAGCTGGAGCTGCCAGATCCCACCAAGGACAGATCTTTTATACCCTTCACAGTTTCACTAAAAAGAGAATGGTGCCAAGGAACTGCTTAGCTCATCATAATATTTCAGGGCTGGGAGGAATTCACCCTTCTGTGTAACCTGCCTATTGCAGGCATAAACATCTGGAGGGCTAGCCATGTTAATCTGTTTCCAAAACAGGAAAGAATCTTGTAGCACCTTAAAGACTAACTAACCAATTTATTTTGGCCCAAAGTTTCATAGGCTATTATAGTGATAAGAGCCATGCCACAGATCAAATTCTGCAGACTTATATATGGAGAGGCAGCAATATAAGAACATAAGAAGAGCCCTGCTATATCAGGCCAAAGGCCCATCCAGCCCAGCTTCCTGTATCTCACAGTGGCCCACCAAGTGCTTCAGGGAGCACACAAGACAACAAGACACAACCTGCATCTGGCATTCTGAGGAAGCCTACTTCTAAAATCAGGAGCTTACACATATCTACCATGACTAGTAACCCATGATGGACTTTTCCAGCAGAAATTTGTCCAATCCCCTCTTAAAGACATCTAGGCAAAATGCCATCACCACTTCCTGTGGCAGGGAGTTCCACAGACTAATCACACACTGGGTAAAAAAATTTTTTTCTTTTTTCTGTCCTAACTCTCCCAACACTGGTTCTATTTTATTGCACGTAATCTGGTTCTGGTGTTATGTGAGAGGGAAAAGAGCGTCTCTATCCACTCTGTCCATCCCCTGCATAATCGTGTATGTCTCAATCATGTTCCCCCTCAGGTGCCTCTTTTCTAGACTGAAGAGCCCCAAATGCTGTAACCTTTACTCTTAAGGTAGGTGCCCCAGCCCAGTAATCATTTTGGTTGCTCTCTTCTGCACCTTTTCCATTTCCACTTTATCCTTTTTGAAATGTGGCGACCAGAACTGGACACAATACTCCAGGTGTGGCCTTACCATCGATTTGTACAACGGCATTATAATATTAGCTGTCTTATTCTCCATACCTTTTCTAATGATCCCAAGCATGGAATTTGCCTTCTTCACTGCTGCTGCACATTGGGTTGACACTTTCATCAATCTGTCCACCACCACACCAAGATCTCTCTCCTGATCTATCAAAGACAGCTCAGAACGTATTAGCCTATATGTAAAGTTTTGATTCTTTGCCCCAATATGCATAATTGCTTGCAGTGAAATCCAATATTACTCCTCGGAAGTAAATCTCACTAAGTTCTGCTGAATGTATTCCCATGTCCATGCATATAGGAAAGCAGCTTCAATTTTCCTAAACCATTTTCTCCGGCGACGGGGACAGGGATGGGGATGGGGTTGGAGATGGACAACTCTCTATTTTTCCCCAAGAGCAGTGTTACAGGTAATGTCCCATTCACCCATTCCTACTTCCATCACTGTTACTATAAGGGCTATCCCTCATTGTTAATAGTCCTGACAACACAATCCAATGCATGTTTATTCAGAAGTTAGTCCCACTGTATTCAATGAAGCATACTCCCAAAAGAGTGTTATGGGACTGCAGCCGTGCAGCTCAATCCTACCTTGTGCTAGAACAGACAGGCCAGGAGGCCTGTACTGTAGCCAGCGCAAGATTGGGGCCAAAAGTGGCTCAGCCAGAAGCAAGGGGAAACTCTTCCCCTTACCCCTGGGTAAGCCAGCATGGCCCCAATTGGTCTCCTCAGACTTGTGCTACCTCAGGCGGTGACATAAGTCTAAAAAAGGAGTGGCTTCAAGTCGCTCTGTGCTGCTAGGGGAATGGGGTTGGAATCCGGCATAACAGCTGGGTCCCAGCCCTGCCTTTTATTCCCCACCTACCCCAGGATCGCCCTCCCCCTGCCCTGGAATACCTCCCTCCTGCCTCCTCTCCGCCCTCCCCAGACCCCTTTACAGCACATTTGCAACCCTCCTGGGCCAGCGCAAGCGACTTGCACCAGCCTACCCAAGGTTAGAATTGCGCCCTTAGTCAATTAGAGCACAATCCTATCTGAGCAATAGGATCATGTTCTATCCGTGCAGGCCCCCTGTACTTTTGTGGCTATTTGAGAGCTGGCTAGGCCGATGCAAGGACAAGCGCCAACCTGTCGGCACCAGATGCAGCCCCGGATGGGGCAAGTTTGCACTGGCTGGGGCAGATTCAAGCAGTCCCTTAGGGTGACTGGGTCGTTACTAGGGGTACGGGGAAAAATATCCCTTTATTATTATTTATTATTATTATTTATTTACTTCATTTGTACCCCACCTTTCTCCCTGAAGGGACCCAAGGCGGCTTTAGCCGAGTTAACTTCCAGCCACCTCCTAACCTGGGCTGGATACAGCGCAGGTCCCATCATGCAACTGAATAATCAATCAGTCAATTGCATCTGCATGTGACAAAAAATAGCTTTGAAAAGAGGACACAGTATTATGTGGTTGTGCTCCACTTCTCTCTCTCTCTCTCTCTCTCTCTCTCTCTCTCTCTCTCTGTGAGAGAGAGAGAGAGAGAGAAGTTTGAGGGGTACAGCATTACCAGGATTTCAGGTTTCCTTTAGAGGAGAAATCACTGGAGGCTTAGGATGTCTTTGTAATATTTGCTTCATTTCCAAATACTCAGGTCTGAGCACTGGGTGGAGTTAACTAGCATATGTGCCTAAATACAGTACAGTCTGGAATAAATGTTTGTCCACAGGGGTGAGGGTGCAGGCTTTAAATGTCAAGAACCTTCTCTGATCCTATTTTCCTCCTTACCTACAGTTCAGCCTTTATAGGACGCAAACAGCTTCCTGTACAGCGTCTTTCCTCTGTCACCCACTGAAGTCTATTCCAGGCTCCTAATTGGGGTGCCAATATGAGTTGGGCTGTCAGTCTGATGACTCATCTGGGCTGTGAGGAGTTGCAATGGTGCCAGCCCCGAGGGGGGGGAAACTGTGAAATTGCCTTTTTTCCTAATGGAAGGAAGAGAGATCTCCTATCAAAAGTACATTAACAAGTGAGCCGTAGACTGGAGTCCTTTTTTCTCAGGGAAACATCCTAGGATGCTTTTTATGACACATTATTGTGGAAGGAGAGATCCATGGCCAAATCTCTGCCAGCTCTTCTTCTCCCAATTTCCGCAAACAGCACATCCCTCTACCACTCCCTGCCACTTGAAAAAGGATGAGAGAAAGCTACCAGAATCAATTACACAGAGTAGGCAAAGCCATTGGTAAACGGGGAGGGGAACAGGCTGAAGAAAAAGGATGTACCAGCCTAGCCAGAGATATTTTGGTATGATTATTATTATACCAAAATAATATTTTATTATTAAGAATATTTATATATCACTTTTTCAACAATAGATCACAAAGTGGTTTACATAGTAAAATCAGTAAATGGTTTCCTGTCCCCAAAGGGCTCAATTATCTAAAACAAAGATAAAAATTACACCAGCAACAGCCACTGGCAAATTAGCCATGCTGGGGTGAAGAGGGACAGTCGCTCTCCCCCTGCTAAATATAAGAGGAACACCAACTGGAAAAAATGCCTCTTCGCTCAATTAGAAGGGATAGCAAGCAAACCATTGTGGCTGAGAACAAAATAGGAAAGCTAGGGAGCCAGATGTGCTATAACAGGGGCAGCCAAACTGCAGTTCGTCAGTCACATGTAGCTTTTTTACATATAAATGATGGCTTATGGAAATATGTTGGCTGAGCTCCTTTCAGCATCACAATTAATACAAAGGTACATTTAAAAATTTATATAATTATTTACCAGGTTAAAACGCAGAGCCCTCTGGATTAAAATGAACGCTTAATGTTCATAGTGAGTAAATATATTTAATTTAAATGCTTCTTAAATATTCTGGATCTCAAACATCTTTCTTGTGGCTCTCAAACATCTGAAGTTTATCGTAAGTGGCTCTTATGTTAAACAAGTTTGGCCACCCCTGTGGTATAGTGTTATCAGGGATAAAATTTCTGATGGCTTTTGGCACCCTTCTTATAGGAGATAGCCAGGGTTACCAGAATGGTATTATCTGGGAGTTTGTCAGTCAATGGTTAACTTCCTCAAGGAGTCAGTGGTGCCTCGCAAATAGCGATGGCTGTGGCAAAAGACCCACATAAGGTCTTATATATCCTATATGGGATGGGACCCATATAGCCAGAGACTCCTAATGTGATAACTAACATTCATATAGAGCAGTGGTTCCCAAACTGATAGGTCACAACCCACCAGGGGAAATGCAAAACCCATCTGGGAATGGACCAGAAATCAGCAGCAATGCGATCACCACAATAGCACTGCTGCCAGGCAGAGAAGGGGTTTTCTCATTTACCTGGGGTTTGCTATGGCTCTCCAGAGGGCCTGGGGAGCTTGCAACTCCCTTCACAGCCCTCCTAGAGGCTTCAAAATCTTGAGAAAAGGGGGGTAAACCACTACCTGTTTTAGTAGTGGTAGTGCATTTGGGGTAGCAGACTCTAGTCTAGAGCACTGGTTCCCAACCTGTGGTCTAGGGACCACAGTAGTTCATGAGACCATGAAAAGTGGTCCTTGAGATCTCAGGGAAAAAAAAATCACCTTTGATCACTTTAAGCATCTTGCAAAGCAAGCACTCCTCCACAGACCACCAGAGAGGGTTAGGAACAAACTGTCTGTAGCCATCAATGAAGTGTCAGCTGCGGCTGTGGGCAGTCCATTCTCTGCCATCTCTGGTAGTCCATGGAGCGGGGAAACTCACTTGTGGGATACTTCCTCATGAATCACCAGAGAGAGCAGAGAACCTGCAGCCACTGCTGGCAACAAAAGCAGCAACCCAGAAATCCTCTCTCTAAACAACAAATCTAATAAATCTCTAATAAATATTCTCAGATTATTACAAATTTAATTGTACTTTTTGTGTGCAGGAGGGGTAGTGTGGTACAAGATAATTCCAATTTTTGCCCCAGTGGTCCGCAAGCTCCTAAATGTTGGGAACCACAGTTGTAAAGCTATATCCTGCTACTTATAGTGGCTATCTAAATGCCTCTGATAAAGACATGCTGATCTCCCATCATTGTTCTCTGCAATGTTATTTGGACAAATAGTGCCTCTGTGGCTGGAGGTAGCATATAGCCATCATGACATAGCCAGCGATAGTTTTGTACTCCTCTAAACTTTTGAAGATATCTAACCTAGTAGCTATTGCTATGTATTTTCCACTGAATAATTACACACAGTGTGAAGAAGTACTTCACTAGGCAGCAAGTTATCTTTGTATAACCAGGCTAGTTACCCATCTGATAGTATTGACGTTTGTCATCAATGTATTTGAGACTTTCTTACGTGAAAGAAGTGTGGCTGACGGAGACCAATCTTTTAATTGGTCAACCTGAGCAACTGGTCCTGTTAAATATCTCTGTTGCCCACATGTTCAATTCAGAGGAATAGGACTCATTAATGGGAGGTGAGTTTCCACAAAGATGTTATTACCTGTTTTTCGTTTCCTGCCCACAACCTTGAGATTTTCTGCCTCACTAAAAAAAGGACCTGAGCTTTTTCAGTTCCACCTGCCACAAGACACAGGTTTATTTGTGTTACAAGGTGAAATGGAAGTGACTCAGGGAAAAAGCACCAAGCCCGCCTCAACAGGCAACAAGGACCTGCACGTGAAAGAACGGTTTTTTCCAGAAATTGAGATGTACCTTAGCCAACTAAAACATGTCGGAAGCCTTGCGAGGGCTCTGCAGAGAAACCAGATTGCTATCAAAATAGGTGCTTAACATTTCGGCTGGAAGCACGGTTGCAATAAAAAAGGTAAGGAAACCAGCTAAGGACCCCCAATGGCATGCATATTTATTGAGAATCCAATAAAAGTCTCGGAACAAATAGCCGGAAGAACCTGTAGACGGAGCCTCCACTGTAATAAAAATGCAATACAAGGCATGAGGGAAATGCTGGGGGGGGGGGGGGAGAACTGGTCCATGAGAAAATCAAACAAGAGTCTCACAGCATAAAACCTGGAGACACAAGCTGAGGATGCCATAAATTGCTGTCTGGGGAGAAAATGCCAGAAAAACAACAGGTAACCCCAAAAGAGGCATACAAAGAAACCCCAGATCCATATAAAGAAGCTAGGAATTCTGCACAAGCTGTTGTAAAAACACTTGGGAAAATAGGAGTAGAATAATGACTTCAGAGCACTCAACTCTTGCAGGTTCACCAGGAAAGCATGTGCTATGTGTTCCATAGGAAGCAATGCCCTCTGCAGTCCACTCTGGCTGTACCTGGGAGACACACATGTACCAGGGTGACCAAATTAAGTTTGCAAGCAATCCAAACAAATGTAACTGAGTGCTTATGCTTCATTCATTTATATGGGACTTCAGCACACTAAGGACCCAGTCCTAAGGTGAGCCAGCACTGGTGCTGAGCTCCAGAGCTGGCATTGGGTGTCGCAAACATGCCGTAAGACGAAATCCACAACACCAGAGAGGAGTGAGCACTGGCGCCAGCCCAGCACCAGTCAGCGCTGAGCGCAGCACCGGACGCTGCCTGGAGGAAAGTAAGAGCTCCAGGCTGCGGTGAGGGACTTGGGGGTGGGGGGAGACATTCGGGGCAGGGGGAAGGTGGGGCAGGGTGAGGAACCCGGGCGGGATAGGTGGAACCAGCAGAGCCCTGCTCCACCGTATCCTATCGTCCATGTCAGACTGCAAAGACCGACAAAGAGGCTCTCAAGTCTTCACCCCAAAATAGCTGGCGTAGACTTGAGAAGTTCCACTGTGGGGCTTGGGGCTTCCCCCAAGGAGACCTCTGGTAGCTCTGGCAGTGCCACTGGATGCAGCGGTAGCCAGTTTGGCGCGGCTGCACCCAGCAGCGCCTGCAGGGATAGGATTGGGCTGTAAATTTGCCCCTGCCAACTAGGCAAAGCAGTACCTTTGCAAATATCTTTAGCAGTGGCTATTTGTCAGTTTCTCATTTGTGTCTTTTTTTTTTAAAGACTGTAAGCCCCTCTGAGACCTGAATTCTATATTTCCACCTCTTTTGTTATGTAAACCACTGTGTGAACTTTTATTTGTTGAAAAGCAGTATATAAATATCATCATCATATCATATCATATTGGTCATCATCATCATCATATACCAGTGTCTGAATTGGCTATCTGTTTTCTTCCAAACTCAGTTCAAGGTGCTCAAGGTGCTCACGAGATCACGCATGATCTTCTTGGGGAACCACCTGGACCCAGGTCACAAGAGACTTCCTCTACTCCAATCAATGTGCCATCACAATCTTTAAGATCAACCTGAAATATTCTCAAACCAGCTACAGAAGCACCAAACTAGGCAATGTAGAGAAACATTCCTAGCGGCCACCATTCAGCCGTGGAATTCTAAAGACCCACCAAAGGCCAGGCCTGGCCATTTTCCAGAAGTGGTGCAAGACGTTTTAATTCAGACTGTATTTTGATATCCTGCGATAGGGTAGAACAATTAGCAGGCTGTTATCATCTGCCATTAACATATTATATAATATAAAGGTGGGGCCTCCGTATCTACGGATTGTGGCCTAACCTGAGCCCTCCAGAGGCAACTAGAGCTGTGCTCCAGTCACCTCAGAGGGCTTTCTGAAGTGTGCAGAGGCCACACATGTCCACCCACAGCCTCTATGGGCTTCGGAATGGCCTTTTCAGTCCCCCCCAAAAACACTACTTCCAAAGGGAAAGTGACATTTTTATGCCATATAAGGCATTCTGAGGCCTGGGGAAACACATGGAGGGCTTTCCCAGGAGGAGGAAATCTCTGGAGATCTTCCTCAGAATGCCTTATATGGCATAAGAAAGTCACTTCGGTTTTCCCTCGGGAAACCGGAAGTAGTTGTGTTGTGTTTTTTTTTTGCTAAAAAGGTAATTCTGAAGCCTACAGAGGCTGTGGGCAGATGTGCACAGCCTCTGTGGGCTTCAGAAAGCCCTCTGGAGGCAAATGGAGCACTGCTACAGTTGCCTCTGGAAGGCTTAAAGGGGCAAAAACCACTGACTTCATTATCTGCAGTTTTAGGTATCAGCGGGTGGCCTTAGAACAGATCCCCATGGATAACGAGACCCTACATTTATATATATAGATATAGACTGAAACAGATAAATTTCTACCATAGTGTTGCAAATACCCTCAACATAAACAAAAATGTGTTCAGTTCCACTTATTGGTGGCATTTGAGTTTGGCAGTGAGTCCATAATATAATGTCAGCATTGGCGTAGCTAGAGGGGGGCCAGGGCACTAAGTTTTGCAGGGAGCCTCCCCGCAGCCATTTGGGCGGGAAAGGGGAAAACGGAGGTGAATGGCTCTCAAGGGGAGGGGGAGGGGCCACTTGCATGCTGTGGGGAGGTTCCCTGCAAAACTTAGTGCCCTGCCCCCCCTCTAGCTATGCCAGTGAACGTCAGTGAGGAGTTAAGAAAATCAGGAATGAGCTTAAATGCTTTGCATACTGTCTTGCAACATTCCCAAGTAATTTGTGCCCCATTTCACTGCAGCACTTATACCATAGTCTTTCGAGACTGAAGGTTGCCAACCATTTCACTGCATGCAGTCATTTTTCTTTTGCAAGTTTTCTTTATTTTTTTCCTCTTTATTTTTTGGGCTTCAGTGAAAAGTCCTTGCCAGGCCAGCTCAGAAGCGCATTGGTTTTCAGACCCTGATACTGGCTACCTGCCATAAAACAGGTTGAGTGGTCCGAGAAGTAAAATAATAGACAGTCGGCAACTCTAGCAGCTTTCAATGTTAAACTCACTAAGCAAAGTTCCACGGGAAGCCTCATGAAATAGGTGCACTTGCCATTTTTCACAGTCAATTCCCATTTTGCCAAAAGCATTGCTCTGCAATGTTATGAACCCTGTTACTTGACAGTCCACCATCCAGCTCTTTTCAAAGCCAGAAGCGCAAGCGGTGGAGAAAAGCAATAAATCCTTTTCATGCTGTTTAATGAAACAAGAAAATGTGTTGCTCACACTTGGATGCGAGACTTTATTGCCCAAACACAGCTAAAAAAATAAATGGAGTATTTCCTGTTTAGAAGTGCCTCCAGGTCATGTGATCTTGATTTCACCCAGGTGTGGTGAGACAAGACCAAAGTGGCACTCCAGTTCCTCAAAGGGAAAGAAAGCCAGAGAGGATAAGTAAGGATGTATGTATAATAATTTGCCATTCAGAAAAATAAATAAAACTTTAGAAGATTGGGCTGTCAGTCTCACAGTCTTTCATCCAGCAGTTGATCCTCCTTACCTTTTTCAAGCAAGGTAACAGCTCAACCTCCAGGGAGATACCTTGTGTTGGCAGGTATACCTTAAGTCAGGTATACCTCCTAGAAGCAGTCATGGAAGGATTAGTAGAAGCTGATCAGTAGAAGCTGATCTTCAGAAAGATCAGAAGTTGAAACCATCAGTGTGGTACAACACCTACCGATTTCACAGGAAAGACTGAGGGAGATTCAGCAACAGATGGAGAAAAGACAACACGATCCAGCAAATGAAACTTGTGGTATTGCAAAGCTGGTTGGAGCTAAGTTCCTAAAAAGATAATACCATATTTCCCAAAACGGGATGAGTTGTGTGTAAAGAATGGAATACTTTGGGGTGCGGAATGGGCAGTGATACCAGACACTCTATGAAGAACAGTTATGCAGAAAATGCACTCAACTCATCTGGGAATTGAAGGGTGTTTATGACAGACCAGGGAGGCAGTTTATTGGCCAGGAAAGAATGACCAATTAAAAACTTTTATGGAGAAATGTGAAGTTTGTAGATCTTGGGAAGACTGCCAGCCAAAAGAAACACTTTTACAGCATGAAATGTCTAAAAGACCATAGGTAAAAGTTGGCATGGATTTGTTTCATTGGGCAGTTAGGTATTGATAAATATTGTGGGCTACTTCTTTAATTTTTAAGAAATCTTGTCTCTGCCATACATTTAGGCCAAGACTCTTATACATAAGATAAAAACACAGTTTGCATGGTATGAAATACCAGATACTGTATGTTCAGATAACAGGCCCCAATTTACACCTGGTGGATTTTATAGGTTCAGTAAAGACTGGGGACTTTGATCATATAACTTCATCATCAGAATATCCTCAAAGCAACAAGAAGGCAGAGTTAGCTGTAAAAACAGCAAAGAAAGTCTTAGGAAAAGTAAAAGTTGAGTCCTGCTGGTGAGTCCTGCTCACCTTAAAGATTTTGTATACAAGTGGGACCTTGGTATCCACTGATTTGGCATCCACTGATTTGACTCACTGCTGATACTGGGGTCCACCCGGTAACAAGGCAAAGAAGCACCAACATCTAATTTCCTACCTTCATGCTGTTAAACCGCACCGATTGCAAGCTTCTCAGAGTTAAAGTTAGTTTTAAACACCCACCTCCAGGTCTCTTACTCCTCCATTGTCACTCCAGAATGCATTGGTATAGATGCTATATTGCATTCAGCCATGGGGTGAATAATGGAATCTAATAGATTTCATTATTCACCCCATTTAGTGGCCGAATGCGGATTAGTGCCTGTACCAATGCATTCCGGGGGGACAATGGAGGAGCAAGAACCTGGAAGTGGGTTTTTAGAGCTATTTTTTCACTGATTTGGTATCCACGGATCAGTTTTTATCCATTGAGAGTTTCAGATCTTTTTTTATCCACTGAGGCTCGAGCTGTATTGAGTTTGCTTTTATTTTTTTCTCTTTTTTCTTTAAAAAGAAAGGATATAGCAATATGAAAAAGTCAACAGAGGGAGCTGGTTTATACCAGAGCCCCTGGAATCTAGTTCAGGCCACACGTCCATTTAATTAGTTACTGCAGAGCTAGAGGTCTGAATGGAAGTCCAATTTAGAACTTGATCTTGAATAAAGCATTAAGTTTGTTTTAAACCTTTGAAGGCTTGGTGATTGAAAGCAAACATTGCTGCTTGAAACAGAAGGAGTTGCTGGTCCAGTGAACCTGTTGTGGACTTGCTGTGCCTGATGAGACATAGTGATTTAACTGTGCATGGTCCACCAAATGCAACATCCAGCCCAGTCCTAACCAACTTTCCAGCACCAATGCAGCAACAAGGCAACCTGAAGACAAGAGAACAAATCTTCCCATAACCTGAGGAGACCTCTGTGACTGCTCTATCCACCACAGGCTATAGCATATGCCCCACTGGCATGGCTGCATTGGCATTGGAAAGTTAATTAGGATTGGGTTGAAAGTCTCCGAATTCCCCTTTCCCCCTAGCCTAGGACAGTGGTTCCCAAACTTTTAACCTCCACGGTGGGTTGTGATGCTTCTTCTAGCACCACAAGGCCTTCTTGAGAGGCCCCGGAGGCCTCTTCCTGGTCACACCAGGCTGACAACCCACTCTGTTGGACTCTGCAGGCTTCAGAATGGCCTGCAGAAGCAACCAGAAGTGACTTCCAGTCAAACCAGAACTAACACCTGCAGATTGAAAGTTGCTTCTGGTCACTTCTGTCGGCCATTTGGAGACCTGCAGAGACTAATAGAGTGGGTCACCAGCCTGGTGCGACCTAGAAGAGGCCCCCCCAAGAAGGCCTTGCAGCACTACAAGGAGCATCGCATTTTGGCTCACGACATGGGTTTGCAACCCACTGCACATTGGGTCATGACCCACCAGTTTGAGACTCCCAGTTTGAGAAAAGCTGTACTAGGAGAAACCCAGCTGCAAACCTGTGTTAAGAGCCCTACTGGAGACCTGTGTAAATAAGCCTGTCAATAAATTAGCAAAGTTACCGACACTCAGGTGTGGAGCCTGAACTCAAATAGTAAAAGTTCAACAGACAACACAGCTCAGGAAAAGGAGACAAACCTTGACAAGAAGGAGCAGCACAGTCCAGACAAAATGCCTTGCCTGGAAGAGTTCCTTACTGGGGCAGGGTAACTTTTGATGGGGTGCCAGAAAGTTGGCAATAGGAAGAAATTTTTTTTTAAGTGAAATGTGAGTGGTGTTTGTTCAGGCCTGGTATTTAATGAAATTGCTGTTCTGCTTTTCTCTCTCCTTGTAGTTGACATTGCCACAAGGAGATCATGTGTTCCATGTCCATATCTTTTCTGGCCTCAGCCCAGCAACACACTGTTCATGAAGAATCTGTTCCACGATGCTAATCTCTGTGTGAGATTGCCAGAGTATTAACTGATGCTAGCTTTTTTAGCCATTCTCCTGCTCTTGAAACAGATGGTCCATACGCCCAAAACCTGGTTCTCACTGGGGTTAAACTGGCTACGCCGCATAAGGTTGCCAAGTCACCTGCTCCATATGAACAATGGAATAGTCAACAAAGAATAGCTAAAAGTGAAGAAGAAAAAAGTTCCATGCAAATAAAGCAGATCAGGTTGCTGTATATACTTTTGCACCAGTAGAGGGCAGTAGGGCTCAGGAGAGAAAAAGTCTTGACAAATCCAACCCAACACAGGCTAGAGCCCATTTAGTATCTACTCTTTAGTGGTAATTGTGGCAGAGGTCATACTTGTCTGCTGTCATTGGATCTGCTTAAGGTAAATCAACAGAGATATTGTGAGTGGAAAAAGGGGAAAAAATGTTACGTACAGCCTCCTCCTCCATTTCTTATGCATACTTATCACTTGTTTCAGCAGGACAGCAAAGAAGATCCCAAACAAGGTTAGCGCAAGAACACAGCCCTGCTTCACGCCGCTTCGGACGTCAAAGGGGTCTGATGTGGAGCCATCAAAGACAACAGTGCCCTTCATGTCCTTGTGGAAGGATCTGATGATGCTGAGGAGCCTGGGTGGACATCCAATCTTGGGGAGAATCTTGAAGAGGCCATCCCTGCTGACCAGGTCGAAAGCCTTTGTGAGATCTATGAAGGCTATAAAGAGTGGCTGTCGTTGTTCCCTGCATTTCTCCTGCAGTTGTCTAAGGGAGAATACCATATCAGTGGTGTGTCACTCCCAGTGTGAGAATTGCAGCACAACTTGTTCCTACACCACTGGTTGACTATAGGACCCGGGGACATGTGCAACTAGCCCATGCTGCATTGATTCCCATGCCAGCATCATCAGTCTGCTAAATGAGGCTGCTGACCGGTACAACACTGAGGTGGGGATTACCCCCATGTGGCCCAAGGTTTCTCATATTACTCTGATGGGGCTGGAAGGAGTACACCTGCTCCCACGCCACAGATGTAGTGTAAGTTGGGGGCACTGTAAATGGTGACAAAGTCTTAACGATTGCAAATGGGCCATTGCAAACTACTGGGGGGGGGAACCTTCTTCTGCCACTTACTGAATGGTGAAATGGGATACTGCACTAATGTCTGCACTGAGGGACAGCCATCCACCCCTTTTACTATATGCAGCAGAGGGAGGAGGAATGATGGTTTCAGAAGAGGGCTTTACTCCAGGGCCCCCACAACAGAGTACCAGCCCTTTTCACCCTAAGCAATGGTGTTAGCACAAATACAAAGAAATAAAAATGTGAAGTTGACTGGCTGTGGGTCAGTTATTCAGCCAGGAAAACTTTCACTGTCATTATCTGTTGTAGTTTATAATGAGGGTAGTCATCATTTACCTGTAGTTGAAACTGCATCTGATAAACAGCATCCTGTTTCCCATCCTTGGGGAAAGTTGGCAACCCTGAAATAAAGGGTGGAGGAAGTAAACTACTTCCTAGTGCAGAGTAAATGAGTCTGCGTTGTTGCTGGGTTGTGTGTATTTTTTTTTGTTTTGTTTTGTTTTTTGCTGATCAGAGAGGCTTGGTTTCAAATATTTATGTAGGCTGCCAGGCAACAAAGTGCATGTGTTCTCTATAAAAACAATAGCTTCTCATAGAATTTACATTTCATTTTCATTGGCTGCCAGTGGCCACCAGTGAGGACTCAATGGTGGTTTTGTGTATAGAAAAGTGCACTGCAAAATGTGCTTCTTAGTATGCATTGTTAACAGCTTCCCAGCCTTTCTTGAAGGGGAAAAAACACACACACACAATTAAATGTCAGAGCTTGAAATCCTGGGTTTGAAGAAGAAAGCTTGACCAAGCACAGCAGTATAAAACCTGATAGAGAATTTGGTCCTGATCTGAGCCAATCATCTGATAGATATTTTCTCCCACAGTTTAGGGGCCTGTTAGCTTGCCTGGAATTTCACATGCAGAACCTACTTTCTGAATTTTCTTTTTCACCCATCCATCCATTCATTTTCCAAATAACTTACATGACTTTTGTGGACCAGAGGTGGCATGGGACCCAACCTCAGGTGAATTGCACAGATACTGCAACCATGATTTTGTTTCGAAGCCCAAACCTGCAATTTGGTCAGTTGTCAGTGTGAGGGGGTCAGTCCTGCCAGAAACTTGATTTTGAAGGGGTTGTTTTGGCCAAGTCTCCCTTATTTATTTATTTATTCATTTATTCATTTATTTATTAGATTTTTGCCCCGCCTTTCTCCCCAAAGGGCACCCAACAACCAATTAAAATACATTTTTAAAAAACACACAAACTATAAAATACACATTACAAGCCAGCAAGCAGCAGCATTAAAAAAATCATCATAAACATTAAATAAATTACTAAAAAGCATGAGCCAGTCTGCAGCCATCTTACCCTAAGATCTTAATTATTAAAGGAATTGAAATTAATATTGGAGAAGGAAAGGAACTACAAGGAGCTCCTGTATCCGTATATCCTGTATGCGTGGATTCATTTATGCATGGATTGGGTCCATGCCCCACCGTATGCTCCCTCCGGAGGCGAGAAGAGCTTTTCTCCCCTCGCCTCTCGATGGTCCTCTGAGCTCAGCAGTGGCCGCAAAGAGACCAGCTTAGACTGAGCCCAACAGTAAACAGTTTATCTGTGGTTTCTCCCTGGGTCTTCCAATGCCTTATAAGACATTAAAATACATTAAAATACATTTAACACATCACTTCCAGTTTCATGGAGAAACTGGAAGTAGCTTTTTTTTTTTTTAACTGCTGAGCTAAGAGGATCCTCTGGAGGTAAAGGGAGCAGAATGGAACCCTCACAGACACTGGGGCATGCCTGTATAAAGGTTTTATCTGGCATTGTTGTGAAATCCTTTTCTGTCACACCTCAGGTCACTGAGAGGCAAAGAGAACCATACCTTGAGATCTTAGGTATACTATTTATACCATATTAGATGAAACATGGCACTGTATGGTCAGATAGAAACTATAACCAGGAAATCTTTTTAAACAATCTAATCAGTGGACCATCAGGCCTAGTGCCCAATTCTCACAGGAAGATGTTTACTTGTCCTGGATAGATTCTTGCCCAGCCTGAGGGCCTAAGCAGATTTACATTAATGAAACACTTGAGGTTTTTAATTATCAAAGGAATTTAAATTAATATTGGAGGAGGGAAGAGACTATAAATGTTTTCTCTAGCATTGTTGTGAAATCCTTCTCTCAGCTATGCTTCAGATCACCGAGAGGCAGAGAGAAAGAGGGCTGGAGATTTGTTCCAGAACCTCCTTTTTGTTTCTCCCAACTCCCTGGCTCTCCTGAAAATTATAACACAGACTCAGGAACATTATGCGTTGGAGCTATGCACAGAAAAAGCCACACTCCCTGCCCACCTCCTATACTCCTGACCATTCCTGGTCATACAGGCAAATAAGTTCAGCACATGCCATGTCATGTTGTAAAGTACAACATGTCTAAAGCCACGGAGTTTGTCATCTGGCATTCAGAGGTAGAGTGCCTTCAGTTCTGCACATCCAGGCTCAGTGTACTAGCTAGAGAATGACCTCTCCTCTGCCATGAATTAGTCTAAACCCCTTTCAAAGTCTTCTGAGCTAGTGGTCATGCTTGGGTCCTGTGGCAGCAAACTCCTTCTCTTAATTTGGAGAAGGTCTTTCTCCTGTCTGTCCTGCATCATTGCACTGGATGACCCCAGAGTTCTGGTTTCATTTAATAATAAATAATAATAAACTTTATTTTTATCCCGCCCTTCTCCCCCAAAGGGACCCAGGGCGGCTTACAACATATTTAAAAAACAACAGATTAAAACATAATTTAACAGATAAAAATATATTAAAAACACATTATGAGAAACCATAAAAACAGTAATCAGATAAAAGTCAGAATAAAAAGAGCATAAAACAGCAGTTCAAGGAGGAATCACGCCTGTAAAAAACTAAAAGATGTATAAAAGATGTTAAAAAGGCCATAGAGTCAGAAGGCTTGTGTAAACAACAAGGTCTTCAGGCCTCGCCTAAAGGTCTCGAGGGAGGGAGCCATTCTCAAGTCAAGGGGAAGGGAGTTCCATAACATTGGTGCCACTACTGAGAAGGCCCTATTTCTTGCCGCCGCCCCACGTACCTCTTTAGGCGGCAGCACATGTAAAAAGGCGGCACATGTATCATGAAAACAAGAGGAAAAAATTCTTTGATATTATATTTTGTATAATGTTGAGACACTCATCACCACCATGATGTGTTGCTCAAAGACTATTATGACACAATACGTTTACACGAATGTTCTATATGGCTTAGTCATCTTTCTGCTCTTGTCGGAAACCTGGCATTCAGGTCCCATGGGGGACCCATGCCGTACTGAACAGTCATCACAACTGTCACAAACTAATGGCAGTTTGAAGTAATTGGTTGAACTTGCCTCAGGGCCTCTGCTTGTCACAGACTGGTGACAGTTTCTGTAAAAGCTTGCCAGAAAACTGCCATAATCTACAATTGCTGCCAACCCAAACTACATTAGACCCTTGCTGTCTTCACCGATTACTGAAAACTTCCAGTCAGTTTGCAGCAATTCAGCAGCAAACATGAAGAGTTTCCATGTGGGTGAAACAGCTGCAGGACCTAAGCCTTCCCATACAGAAATATGTGAATTCTCTAACTTAGGGGTGTCAAATTCATTTTAGAGAGTGGGCTGAATAGCAGTCGTGATGCCTGCCGCAGGTCGGAAGTTATGTCATAAAACTGAAAGTTATGTCATTACACAGGTCATGATCAGAAATAAGCACTTTTTCTCACTTAAGAACTCAGTAGCTGCAAATGACAGAAGAGAAAATATGCAAATCTTGATCATATTTTCAAGATATGGGAAAGCCCAATTCAGGCAGCCCTTTCAGCAGTGACACCTCAGCACAGCTCAGCAGCTGATGGTGGTGCTGGAAGCTTCCAAAGGCCAAATAAAGGGCTTTTGGGGGCTGCATCTGGCACACCGGCCTTATGTTTGACATCCTGCTCTAACTGAAGAGCAGAGTCGATCGAAAAACCCTGAATACTGTCAGTGGAAATGTCTGCAGAACAAACATGGGATTATCTGGCTGGAATGCTGAGGATGTTTAGATATTAGAAGGTTGTGGGTTTTTATCCCCTTCACAGCAATTATTGATTCTCCTGTTAGACCTTTCAGCAGAGCTCATGTTTCAGGGCATGCTGTATGTGTGGTTTTGATGTAATCTTGGTGTGGGGAGAAGCCCAGATTCCTGAAGGTGGATGTGATCCTTCTCATCACCTCCACAGGAACTGAGGCAAAATTTGTGGTTCTCCTGCCTGTTGAGGAGTGTGTTTGCTTCCCACGTGCTCTGCTTGAATAATTTGTCAAAAGAAAACAAAGACAACAACATTCCTCATCTCAGATAAACAGCTCCTGCAAAGAGGAGCCACCCCTGGAACCTCCCACTCCTGAGGAAGTGGTGTGAGCACACCCCTTTTTGGTCATAATACAGTCAAAGTTGTGTTCAAGATTCTCTTCAAGATTCTCCCCAAGATTGGATGTCCACCCAGGCTCCTCAGCATCATCAGATCTTTCCACAAGGACATGAAGGGCACTGTTGTCTTCGATGGCTCCACATCAGACCCTTTTGACATCCGAAGCGGAGTGAAGCAGGGCTGTGTTCTTGCACCAACCTTGTTTGGGATTTTCTTCGCTGTCCTGCTGAAGCAGGCCTTTGGAACTGCAACAGAAGGCATCTATCTCCGGACCAGATCAGACGGAAAGCTCTTCAACCTCTCCAGACTGAGAGCAAAATCCAAAGTCCAGCTGAAATGTCTGCGTGACTTCCTCTTTGCCGACGATGCAGCTGTCACTACCCACTCTGCCAAAGATCTCCAGCAGCTCATGGATCGTTTTAGCAAGGCCTGCCAAGATTTTGGACTGACAATCAGCCTGAAGAAAACACAGGTCATGGTTCAGGATGTGGACTCACCTCCCTGCATTACAATCTCTGCACATGAACTGGAGGTTGTCCATGACTTTGTGTACCTTGGCTCAACGATCTCCGACACTCATTCTCTCGATACCGAGCTAAACAAGCGCATCGGTAAAGCAGCTACCACGTTTTCCAGACTCACAAAGAGAGTCTGGTCCAACAAGAAGCTGACGGAACATACCAAGATCCAGGTCTACAGAGCTTGCGTCCTGAGTACACTTCTGTACTGCAGCGAGTCATGGACTCTTCACTCACAACAGGAGAGGAAACTGAGCGCTTTCCACATGCGCTGCCTCCGACGCATCCTCGGCATCACCTGGCAGGACAAAGTTCCAAACAACACAGTCCTGGAACGTGCTGGAATCCCTAGCGTGTATTCACTGCTGAAACAGAGACGCCTGCGTTGGCTTGGTCATGTCGTGAGAATGGATGATGGCCGGATCCCAAAGGATCTCCTCTATGGAGAACTCGTGCAAGGAAAGCGCCCTACAGGCAGACCACAGCTGCGATACAAGGACATCTGCAAGAGGGATCTGAAGGCCTTAGGGATGGACCTCAACAAGTGGGAAACCCTGGCCTCTGAGCGGCCCGCTTGGAGGCAGGCTGTGCAGCATGGCCTTTCCCAGTTTGATGAGACACTTTGCCAACAGTCTGAGGCTAAGAGGCAAAGAAGGAAGGCCCTTAGTCAGGGAGACAGACCAGGGACAGACTGCACTTGCTCCCGGTGTGGAAGGGATTGTCACTCCCGGATTGGCCTTTTCAGCCACACTAGACGCTGTGCCAGAACCACCATTCAGAGCGCGATACCATAGTCTTTCAAGACTGAAGGTTGCCAATACAATACAGTCAAAGTTGTGTTATGCTGGCTTTTATAACTCCGTAATTTGATCCAGACCTCTCCTCAGCTTAGGGCATTTTCGCACAAGCTTTGCAAACCACCTTAATTATCAACAGATCCACCAAAAGCCACAAAGGCAGAAATGCAATTGTGTCATTTCTCTGCATGGTCCTGAGTCCAGTGCTCGGACTCCGGATGTGATGGATGAGGGTGAATGAGAGGACAGGAGGCCAAACAAGTTGTGGTGGGTGCAACCTGACTTGGTGCTTATCCCTTGAAATAGTCCAAGGCACCATTTCTGAGTGAGAATGGGCACACATACTACTGGCTGTGAGAGCAAAATGGAATTGACTGAAAGCTCCCTGGAAGACTTGGAGGTCAGAGGAGACATACGGTGAATAAAATAGACACATGAACTTTGCATTAATACATATAAACTGGAAATACTTGGGCATATAAGTTTCAGCATTGTAGACTTGTGGAATTGCAGAGTTCTATGGCTGAGGCTACAATCTCATCCACACTTTCCTGGGAATAAGCCCCATTTACTATAATGGGACTTACTTCTGAGTAGACATGCATAGGATTGGGCTCTGCATCTGTTACATCGAGGTAAGCTCCATTCATTTTTGTAGCACTTCTTTCAGCTTAAACCTATTTAAGACAGCCACCAAAGTTATTTAAATTCATTGTTTTGCAGAAGGAATTATATGAATGCTCAAGCCACACTCAATTTTTTGCAGCGCAATCCTATATACATCTACTCAGAACAAAGAAAGAACATTAAATTCAATGTGTCCAACTACCAGGAAAGTATGTATAGGATCACAGCATTAGACTTTTAGGGTGCAAGTTTTCTTACTAAAAACTCTTCTGGAATGTGTTCCAGATCTGTTAGAATCACCCATAGAGTGCCTCCTTAAAGAAATCTCGGATTTGTCCTACTGTTTTGGTTTATCCCTATGCCATTTGGATAAGAATGTACAAGGGCGCAATGCAGCAAATTATTAAAATGACATGTAAATCAATAATGTTCGTTTTAACAAAAGAGCTAGTTGTACGCCTGAGCATGCCATGATTGGTTGTGCTGGCATTTACACCCGGTAGTTTGTTTGCTTGATAGATACTATGTCAAATTTACCCTCCCCGCCCGATTGGATTCTTACTACTGATAGTAAAAGTGACTAAACCAGTTTTGGAAGAGTGCGTAGAGCAGATATGCATTTTGATCATGTAACCCCAGAGTATTTAAAAATACTGCTGAAACTTCATGACCCTGGGACAGTAGACCCAGTTTTAACACAGTGCAAATATGTGATTGCATGTATTGTTGATTACATGATCAGCTATGATGCTTTTAGCCACACTCAAAAGTGGCTATTGTGGCAATTCAAGCGACTGTGTTGCCCTTAGCAAAATGTAATTCTGCTACCCCCCCCCCCCCAATATCTTGTTGTATGAGGAAATGGTAATTCTATTTCTTCCTTCTGAAGGGAACAAAGCAAGGGCTACAGTTGGAAAAAAACATGTGGGGTTGGAACACAATTCTCCCCTCCCCCAGATCTGATTGCCCCAAAGGTCTGGAGTGATGGAAGAGCAGCAACCCCCATGCGGATGCCCACACTGCTTTTTGGATTGGGTCATCCTTGCCCAAAACAGCTGAATGGAAACTGCATGTTTAGAGGAAATCTGCCTTGATTAAGGTGGGCCAAACTGAACAAGACACAAGAGGGACACAACATTAGAACTGCTGGCAGATTTCTTTTGCAAAAATCAGTTGAGGCCCTAATTTGGATCAGGGCCCCACTGCAGGCAGAGGAAGTGCCTAACCCTTCCTTCTTGCCCTGATCCAAACTTCCCCAGTCCTGTAAGTTCTCCCCTATGCAGTAATAACAGCTGGGGAGGGGTAGAGATGGATTTTAGGCAGGGAATCGGTGAAAGAGCAAAGGGTTCTTCTTTCCTGGCAGTTGCTTTTTGAAAAAGAGAAAAGACGCTGGGAGTCACAGAACTCCTATGTCACAGCAAGTTTGTCTTTTAGATGCTGAGGACAACCAATAGATTACGACAATCACACTCATGCTCTGTTTGTGAACTTCCAGGGACATCTGTCTTGTGGTCTTAGGGGAAAAAAATTGTTAGATCCAGCAAGGGAATTTTATGTTCTTGTGCATTAAAACACATAAATGGCACTCTGCAAAGATAGATATGTTCCAACCTGCTACTTCAAATAAATTCTTACATTCCCCCCCCCCAAAAAAAAAAAAAAAAAAAAAAAATGCCAGGCATGTTCTCATTTGCAGTTCTTTTCATGGCTGGCCTTCACTGATGTTCCTGGAAGAAGGGGAACTTAGCATAGGGGCAGGAGGTCTGGTCTAGAGGGTAGAGCCTCCATTTGCCTGAAGATTAACATCCACAAGGTCGCCAGTTCGAGGCCACCGGCACCGTGCGACCTTGAAGCAGCTGGCAAGCTGCAGCTGAGCTGTTCCATCTGCTCGGAGCGTGGGAGGATGGAGGCCAGAATGTTAAACCAGATCGGAGTGTAACATCTTGAATGTGGTGGTTCTTGAAAGAGAGAACCTTCTTTCAATTTGTAAAAATCCCTGCGTGGATTTAATAAGCCTGCCTGTGTAAACCGCCTTGAATAAAGTCTTGAATAAAGACCAAGAAAGGCGGTATATAAATACTGTATATTATATTATATTATTATTTTTTGCTGTCCCCCCTTCGAGGAACACCAGTGCTGGCCTTTGCTTTTCTCAATATCCCTTCTATGAGCACAGGTGAGGAAGTCTTATTGGATCAGGTCAAAAGGCCACTGAGTTTCCCAAAATGGCTCACCAACTACCTCTGGGAAGCGCATGAGCAGAAGAAGGAGGTGTACATTCCTCCTACCATTGCTCCCCTACAACTGGTATTCAGAGGCATGCTGCTGCTGTTGGAAGTAGCACAAAGCCATCATGATTAGTAGCCACTGATAGACCATGAATTTGTTTAATACCCTTTTAAAGCTATCCAGGCTAGCAGCCAATGCCACACTTTGTATCAATAGATTTCATGTCCCAAGTTTTATTTGATATATGTGAAAAATGCCCCATGCTTGTCTAGCAATCAAGGTGTCTTAGACCATATTGTTACTTGGTCACCCCATCAGTGCAAGGTTGGTCTTAGCACATGTCTCTGGCATGAAGCTCAGTCCAGACTGGTTCATCTTCTTGATTGAAGTTAAAGCTAGCAGGCCTCAAAAAGAATTCAGAAGGACAACCATGTCTCTTTCTTGTTCTCTTGGTTTTTTACCTGGTGAAGCCCTATAGAAATTGCTCCAGCAGGCCACATCTTGGCCAGAGCTGTCTTATCTGCCTTGCAACACACTGGCCCCACCTTGAAGTTTCATGCCCTCAAGGCTCTTGGCTCTTGACTCCAGCCACTGAAACACTGAAACTTAATTCACTGCCTTGGCCTCTTCAGCCACATGATGTCCTCAATCAACTGAGATTATGACCATTTTCTCAGTTGCTCAATCCAATTATATCTTGCCAAACACAAAAGAATGGCTCTGACCCACCCATGGCAACCAGGGATGGATCATCAAGGGTGCTTGACAAATGAAAGATAAGTCCAGATAGAGTCCACAGATTCAAAACATTGCTCTTTCAGTCTATGGCCAGAAAACCCAATAAGAAGCCTGACTAGAGACCTCCAGATGCACAGTCTTCTTCTACAAATGCCGGTGTATTTGAGAATTGTTTGCTGTGTTCGGTTTCTTTTGCGAAGCTTACTGAACATCAGCTGCCTAGGCTTGTGACCCCTTCTCACTTCCATGTTCAAGAAACCATCCCAGCAGAATTAGGAGAGGTCATCTTGGCCACTTGTCCCACGCAAATACATACGGTCCCTTGGCAATGTAGTTTTTAGGCTTCTTCACCAGAATTGTTACCCTGCAGATGCCTGATCTCATCTGATCTCGGAAGCTAAGCAGGATCAGGCCTGATTAGTACTTGGATGGGAGACCGCCTGGGAATACTGGGTGCTGTAGGCTTATACCATAGTCTTTCGAGACTGAAGATTGCCAACCACCTCTGCTCTGTGTAGTAGATCCTTGTCTGTCCCTCTTCTAAACCCATTCTTAGAATCCATAGGCTAGCAGTGTGAGCGCTTTTGTTAAATTTTCTAACCGAGGGGTGCTCAAAATATTGCCCTTGGGCTATAACCCAGCCCACCAATTCATTTTGGCTGTCCAGCTGAGCCCAGTCCAGTTGTGGACCTGGCCACTGTGCTGCCCCGGGTCGCAGGACCGCAACATGCTGCCACCTGGTAACATGCCACCTCCCCCCAGGGGATGCTTACCCAGCCATACGGAACCTCACGCAACATTCCCAAGTGTTTCGAAAGCCTTGTGAGGTCTTTGGAGCACTATTAAACAGTACTTCCAGTTTTCCAAAAACCTGAAGTACTGTTTAAGGGTGCTCTGGAGGCCTCAGAAGGCTTTCGGAGCGCCTGGGGACACGGTGTGGGGCATTGCCTGCCCATGGAACTGCTCTAGAGGGCAGGCGGAGGCGGCAGCAATAGTGGTGCCATCCCCACAGGGCTCAGAGACATGGTGCTTGGGGCTTTTTGCCCCCTTGGACCCTCCAGAACCACCACTGGCCCAGTCAATCATGTGTGGCCCTGCACTTCTTCTTCTCCCCCACCCTTACCCATATTCTTCCCCCTACTGATGGAAACAAATGCTGGGCTGAGTTACATTTGCTGAGAGAGAGAGAGAGAGACCACAAGCCCACAGCTGCAAATATTTTTCCTATTCTTAGAGTTACAGGCTGAGTCTCATTATTCACGGGGGTTCCGTTCCCAGAACTCACGTGAATGGCAAAAAACTCACTAAAGCAAATCAATTTAAAGAACAAATTTCCTTTGCTTGGTGATTTAAAAACAACCTTGCTGACCTTTTGAAATACACACAGAGCAATCAGTCTCTCTCCAGGCGCTTAGGCTTCACTAGAAGGCAGCAATCCCTCCCTTCAACAGGAGCCGAAGTGAGGGGAAAAGAATGGAGAGGGTGATCATCACTGCCATTCAGCCTTCTTTCACATGCTCAGGGGGAAGGGAGGAGTGAAGCTGGAGAGAGAATGATTGATGGATTATCAGCCGGCTGCCCTCCCTCACATTAACCAGGCTATTGTTAAACGACTGTTTTCCTTTAATTTAAAGGGTACTTCTCATCACTTTAAGATAGAAAAATCTGTGGATTCCCCCCCCATGAAAAATCTGTGGAAATTAAGTTATAACTGTAATCACTTGCATGACTGTCTCTCTACAACAGTAAAAAGCAGTTTTTTAAACTGTGATTTTAAAGGGATGAATTTTTTCCACTTCTCCAGGGATCAGCACATTCCTTCTCATTTGCAGTGGTCATTCGTGTTGAGTCAAATCCGTATATAAAAAATCCGTGTATAACAAGGTTGGACCTGTATATACAAAACTAGATGAAGTGCCTGTACCTTTGAATAGATTTAAAAAGTGATTGTTTTCTACCTGTTGCCAGCCTAAGATTTAAAGAACTGAGTAGCTAAATGGACAGTGCTTCTTGTTACAGTACTTTTGGAGTTTTGCCCTCTGGTGCTAATTTCACAAACAGACCAAACCCACTTCCCTACGTCAGTGGTTCTCAAGCGTTTAGCACCTTTTAGAATGAGAATCTGTCAGGACCCACCAGAAGTTATGTCATGACCGGAAGTGATATCATCAAGCAGAATTATGTCACTTTTAACAGTCCTAGGCTGCAATCAGACCCACACTTACCAGGAGTAAGTGCCATTTACTATCATTGTTAAAAACATATATAGTCTGTTAAAAATACAGACCTGTGACATTTCCCCAAATGCAGTCATGTACCATGGTAGCATCAAGTCTAATATATTAAAAATAAAATATTGAAATGAATGGGGACCCACCTGAAATTGGCCCACGAGCCACCTAGTGGGTCCCGACCCACAGTTTGAAAAAGACTGCCCTATGTGGTGATGCAACTGTACCAACACAGCTTCTGCTGTATCCCACAAGGGAATTTTGGCATGTTGAGGCCTCCTCAGGGGTAAGCCCCAGCAGCTGCCATGGGTCAACTTGGACCTGCACCAGCTCGATAACTGGTGCAAGTTTGCATTGATTCAGGAAAACAGATTGAGCCCTGGAACGGGGTTAGGATTCAGTGGGCACCACCACAGTTGAACATGCCCCTTCCCAGGCCCAATCCACCCACCCCGGCCCATCTCCTTCCCATTCTGCTCACCACTGTCCCTTTCCACCCCTCTCTGCTTCCCTCCTAATCCCTACACGGCCTTACTTGCTCCAGTGGAAAGGCCTGGTTTATCCTTGCGTAGACCAAGCTGTTTTAAGAACTGACCCTTCCTGGGACTTGCTGATAGTCATTGCAAAGCATACTCTGAGCCGATATTGCAGTCTTTTAATTTGAAAGGATATTCTGACAGGATTATTGAGATGCATGGAATAAATAGTTTCACTTTGTGTACATCTTGGTATTGTGCCTGAGGTCCTTGATCTGAAGCCTCATGCCATTACAAAGTTTTGTTGGATTCCAATTATGTAACAACATTATAAGCGCATCGACCTTTAGACTGGGGCAGGCATTCCAGGAGGATGCAGTGTGTTCATGAATTCTACAGGGAAGTTCAGTGTCTGATTTGTGTTTAACACCATGTCAGCTGAATGCTGCATGGGCAGTTTTAGCGGCTTATATGAAAAAACCCACTTTATCTCACAGTAGTTTTTATTAGCAGGTGGGAAGGTGCAGGCCTGCTGCGCTGCTGGCAGTGTGCCAAACGGCATGTTAAGAACATAAGAACATAAGAACAGCCCCACTGGATCAGGCCATAGGCCCATCTAGTCCAGCTTCCTGTATCTCACAGCGGCCCACCAAATGCCCCAGGGAGCACACCAGATAACAAGAGACCTCGTCCTGGTGCTCTCCCCTACATCTGGCATTCTGACTTAACCCATTCCTAAAATCAGGAGGTTGCGCATACACATCATGGCTTGTACCCCATAATGGATTTTTCCTCCAGAAACTCGTCCAATCCCCAATGTTGTCAGAGTGCCTTTTGCAATTGGCACTCTCGTGCCAGCACAGCCATTGGGCAGCACATATTGAGTTGGGCTCTTAGGGCCCAATCCTATCCAACTTTCCAGCACTGGTGCAGCTGCTATGCAGCCCTAAGGTAAGGGATCAAATGTTCCCATACCTCGAGGAGACCTCTGTGACTGCCTCCCCAACACAGGAAGCAGTGCATACCCCATTAGAACAGTAGCACTGGCACTGGAAAATTGGATAGGAGCGGGCCCATAGTCTCCACTTCTCCGGCCTCTCCCTTGCTAACTACAAAATCTCCTCTCCTGCCCCCTGGGTAATTGTCTCATCTCCATAGGTGTGAATATTTCTCCACACACAACTCATTTTTTTCAATTGGTTTTTTCTCCTCCTCCACTTTCTGTCTTCCCATTTCCTCTCTGCTTTCAGGAGATTAGGTTTTCCCTAAATCATGCTTTGTTTGGGAACTGATACCTCTCTCTCTCTCTCTCTCTCTGTGTTGCATTCATGCTTTTAAATAACTGATTGTTTTCATTGCATTCTCATTTTGCTCTCCTTACGCTATTTATTGTACATTTATCCCCACAATTATTATTTTGACTATATCTTTATATTACAAGTACTTCACCTATATCTAACTCAAAACAGTTGTTCCGCCAGTGCTACGAGCCCATAGGATTGGGCTGTACCGTGTAGTACTACTGTGCTACACAGCTAATGAAGTTCCAGCATAATTTCTGTCTCTCTGTGTATTTTAACAGATTATATTAATACCGTGTTGTCCACTGATCAGAATTTTATTAGCCAAGCTGGAATTTTATCCTCCTGGCTTGTTGTCAGAACAGAAGCATTCAAAGGCAGAATCAATGCATCCAGTGTTTTCAGGATGCAACGGTATATTCAGAAGTGTGTGTCTGGCTAGGGGCAACTGGGATGGGTGAGGTGGATGAGGTGGGTTAGAGACACTCTGTCAGATCAGTTTCTAGAAGAAAACAAAATTTTATTAATTTATTAACAGTATTTATATACCGCTTTTCAACTAAAGTTCACAAAGCGGTTTACAGAGAAAAATGAAATAATTAAATGGCTCCCTGTCCCAAAAGGGCTCACAATCTAAAAAGATGCAAAGGAATACCAGCAGACAGCCACTAGAACAGACACTGCTGGGGTGAGGTGGGCCAGTTACTCTCCCCCTGCTAAAAAAAGGAGCACCCACTTGAAAAAGTGAAAAATCTGGTTGTCTTCACAAAGGAAAAGCACCCTGCACATGCTCAAGGGAATTTTGCTCTTAGATGCCTTAAATAAAGTTCCTCTGAGGACATTTCAAGTTGGTGGTGCACATTTATGTTTCTTCACTTTACAAGTGTTCCAGTTGGCTACACTGTGTTTATAAGTCCAAGCCCGGGAAGCCAAATTGAGTCAGTCATTATATTAAAGTTAATGAACTGTCATTCATCATGTTAAGTGGTGTCATAGACATGGTGCAGTCGGTACTTGTTAGACTTGTACTTCTGCATTACAATCTCAAAAGATACATTAGCCAGAAGCAGTTTATCAGCAACAATACATGGTGTGAGAGATGACTACATATTTGTTGTGCTTCAAACCTGCTATATGGAAAGACCATTGATTGTTTCGCTGTACAACCAGGAGCCCAATCCTTGGCATTTCTACTAGAAGTAGAAGTCCCACTGAGAACAATTAAACCTAGTCCCAGGTAAGCATGGATAGGATTTCTGCCTAAGGACCCGATCCTGAACATGGCGCGCCAGCTCAGTGCTGGTGTGCAGTGTCACAAACATGCTGTAAAGCATGCCTGTGACACATACTGAGCCTGTGCTGAGCCAGCACAGGGCAGAAAACAGGCGACCGCTGCCCGGAGCTCCAGAGCAGACGATGAAGAGGTAAGTGGGGGAATGGGGGGAGCTGTTATGGGGCAGGGGGAGGGCAGAGAGAAGGCGTGGCAGGGGAAGAAGCAGGGCGGGAGGGGGGAAGGACCAAAGCCCTGCATCAGGCCTCCTGGCCTAGCATGGAACTCCCTTACTTTGTGCCAGCTATTGCTTAGAGTCAAGTAGCCCCATTGCGGGGCTACTTTCCTTACTAGGGGAAAGGGGTCAATGTCCCCTTCCTCCGAGGAGCTGCTACCGGCTGCCCGTCATGCTTAGGATGCTGCTGCAACCATTTTGCTGCCATGACAGCCCTGCGTGCCGGGCAGCTCAGGATTGGGCTTTAAGCCTGCAATTCTAAACACACTTACTGGGAAGTCAGTCCTATCAAACTTCGAGGGACCTATTTCTGAGCCAACATTCTTAGGATTAGTCTGAGTGATTCATTTAAAGGGAACTTTTACAAGGTTCATTCCTGATGGTTCATGGGTGTTCAAAGCAATGGACTGTGCCCACGGGAGAATATTAAACCTACAATCCTAAGGTGCACTTAGTAAGGAATTAGCCCTATTCAACTCAGCAGGCATCACATTGAAGTAAACACGCAAAAGAATGTGGATCCTGCTGCATGTGTTTTTATTGCAGTTGGTCATAGATGACATACGCCGGCAAGATGAAGAAGCTACAAACTACCCAATGAAATATTTAGTTCAATTACTAGCTGTCATGATTTATTTAATAGTGCCCAAGAAAATTTTTTTTTTTTAGTTCCCTGTATCATGATGTCTTGCTCATTTGCTTGAATATGACGGCTGCTGAAGAACTGGGGGCGTGATGCTTCCTTTCTACCATATTACTAGAAGGGGTCTTGATCTGATACCCTAACTGATAACAATGTGCCCAGCTCACAATATGGAAATATCCCAAGATGCCCAGTTCACCCATAAGGCTCTTCCCTGACCAAAAAGCTATCCCTCTTAGAGAACCAGTTAACTGTGATATTACGCCTCCAAGGGTGAACAGAAAGGTCCTAGACAAGGGCAATCAACAAACAAGGATAAAAAGGTTAGGGTAAAAGGGATGAGTCAGAGTGCCAGACCCCCTCTAACGGATATCTCTGTAAACAAACTGCTGATGTGTATTGAATTGCCATCCTCAGATCAACATCCTGTACTGATAACATGTCGAATGTTGTTTTGGGCATCTGCATGTTATTTTTCCCTGTAAAACCTGCATGATTGCAATCCTTCTGGGTCCTCCAAGTGTGTGGGGGTCCCGTTTGCAAACGAGTAAATGTTAAGAAGTTCTTTGAATTCTTCTGTCGCCTGTTTGATTGCCTCTCCAAAATCCAAAGAACCATGTGTGTGTGTGTTCATTCGGGGACATTCCCACCCACTTGAGTTTTGTTTTTCCTGTTTCTGAATAGTAGAACTAAGTGGGTTGGCTGGTTGGTATTTCTGCATAAAACTCCCCACCCTGAATCTTAGATCTCTGCCATCTCTGATTTCAAGAAGGTTGACACTGGAGATGAATTTCTAAGGTTTGCTGCTTGCAGCCTGACCTTATGCTTGTACACTCAGAAGTAAGTCCCATTTACTTCAGTGAGACAGTGGAGACATATACCCAAGTAAGCATCCATAGGATTACACCCTTCAAGCCATAGATTTGGATAGTTTCCCCATAGATTCCTGCCCAAGAACAATTGCAAATAACAGGGAAGTGGCGATATGGTAAGTTCCTTCCATGCAAATACTAACCAGGCCTGACTCTGCTTAGCTTCCGAGATCGGGTGCTTTCAGAGGCCGTAGGTTCCTCTTATTATCCCAGCAGACTGTCTAGCTCCAAACTCTGGTAAAGTCAATGCCCTATACCAGTCCTCTGCATCTGCACCGAGTGGCACACCTGTGTTTAAACATGTTTAAGCAGTGACATATTGCCCAACACAGTGTTTCTCACAGTGGGTCAGCACCCACTAGGTGGGTCACAAGCCAATTTCAGGTGGATCCCCATTCATTTTAATGTGTATTTTATTTTTAATAGACTTGATGCTTACTCCCAGGTAAATGTGGATAGGATTTCAGCCTTTGGAATGCTTGGGGAATTTTTTTAAACAGATCAGCAACTGCTTGGGAGTTCTTTATTTCAAATAATTTTTTAAAACTTATATTTATTGTAAACTTTTAATTTGCTTAATTAATTTGATTTATTTTGTTGTATGGGGGGTGTTAAAAATTTTCCTGCTTGATGATGTCACTTCCAGGTTAATGACATCATTTCTGTCGGGTGCCGACAGATTGTTGATCTAAAAAGTGGGTCCTGGTGCTAAAAAGTTTGAGAACTATTGCCCTAACACATTTACATACATGTGTACGTGGCGCTGGGTGCACCTCAGGAGAGCAAGACTCTGGCCCATCTTGTGCTGTGCCATTTGGGTTGATGGCAAATGCAGCATCAGGTTCTACAGGCCTTTAGGTAAAGGGCCAGACTTTCTTTCATTGGCGCAACCCCCCCACCCCCGCTTGTGAGAAGACTTGCTTTGGAAAATTTTATGACAAGTCACACCTTGCTTGGTCAGAAAACATCACATCCTGGGAACTTCCTGACTTTGAGGTAAACAGGACCATTTGTGATCATTAAAGATGTGCCATCAGCCCTAGCTTCCCTCACCAACATCATGGGAAACTCAGTCAAGAGCCTCATGTGAAACAGGACACAGGTCTTCTGACTGCATCTTTCTCAGGGTGTGACACAACAGGAGATGACCATTGTGTTCATCATTGCACCTTGACCATCATGACCATTGTGTTCATGACCATCATGACCATTGTGTTCATCATGACCATTGTGTTCATCATTGCACCTTGATGTGCAATCAAGGGCCATCAAGAAAGAAATGAATGGTCCAGAATGAGCTTACTCCACAATAGCCTCTATATTACCTTATGGGAAATCTGTCTGTAAAGTGTCTGACATGTGTCTGTAAACACTTCTCGTTTTTCATCTTTTGTTGTTCTTGTTTGTCCTTTGCTTGCTAGTTTGTGCTTTCAGTTGCACTTGCTCCTCCAGCCTGTGTTAAGCATAACCTGTTAGTACTACCTTAGCACACTCCCTCCAACCATAGTAAACCCCTTTGCACCCCTTCTGAATTGGAAAATGGCTACACCTTGGCTAACTAGCTTCAAAGTCCCTACATCATCTCAAGCCTCATCCCAAACCACATTTAAGTGGAGGAACCAAAGTTGCAAAAATGCCCTTCCCAGAGAGGCCTGCCAGCATATACTTTCTTGATGTCAAGCCTAAATCTGGTTTTTAAGGAAGCTATTCAGACTTAACTGATTTTCCTCCTGAAAGTAGTGGTCTCCAGGTTTTGATTCACTGGAGTCACTTGTTGTCTGGTTTAAATGTATTTATTTGATATTATTTGTGGTGGGTTGCTGCAGTTATTACTGTTACCAGGGTCATGCAGTGGGTGGGGAGGCAGGTGAGGCAGAGCCTTCCCTCTGCCACCATGTGGGCAGGGTGACCAGATGTTCTCTTTTTTCCAGAACATGTCCTCTTTTTTAGTATCTTATCCTGGAAAAGAACTTAAATGCCCTCCTTTTCCCTGTGAGTGGGCCCTGGCAGACAGCGCAAAGCATTCTCGTAATTAATCAATTATATTATATGTAATACAGTTTAAAATTCAACAATAAGTAATATGGTGTTTAAATTAACTGCATTAAATCAATATACAGGTACGAGTGTTTTTAAATTTTATTTTGCCATGTCCTAAATTTTTCTTGGATATTCTACATTTCGGAATGCCTGGTCCGTTTTTGCAGTTATGACACCTGGTCACCCTGCGTGTGAAGTGTGCAAGCACACACAGCCCATGCGCACATGTGCGCGTGGATTGTGAGTGCACACACCTCACAGGGCGGTGGCGCTTTTCAAAGGACTCCGGTGGGGAGGCTCTGCCTCACCTGCCTCCCCACCCACCGCGCGTTCCTGTTTATTATGTATTTTGATCCTTGTTTTAAGGATGGCTTGATTTTGGATGATTGTCTTAAGGGTGGCTTGTCTTTTGTCCCACAGCTCTCCTGACACCTTCTGGATGAACCCTTTGATTTCAGCACCCCTTGAGAACTGCAGTGATTTCTTTCCCAAAGGTTACAAGTGGGAGTGAACATTTTTCTTCTGTGAGGGGAGGCCAAAAGATGGAGAGGCAGGAGGCCATGAGAGGGTGCAAGGGGTGCCACCCCTTCCTTGGCTGTTGCTTCCTCAGTGCAGGAGGCCACTCTGGAAGGAGCTCTCTTGGCATGAGTCAGGCCCCCCAAATTCCTCTTCAGGGCCATTTTCTGAGGGAGCCCTGGATGCTCCCAGAACCCACAGGTTGGCTGGAGGGTTATAAATACTTCTCGCTCCTCCTCCCTCAGCCTGCCTGCTCCTCTCTGGCGCGCGCCTTTTCCTCCTCCTCCTCCCCTCTGGCGCTGCTGCTGGCTGGTTCCTGAGCTGCTCTCGGGGCGCTCGCTCGCTCGCCTCCTCTGCACCCCCCCAGGCGGGAGTGCCAAGCTGCTGCTCTTCCTCAGCAGCTCCTGGTAGAGGAGGCTAAGGAGCAGCCCTGCCAGGCTGCCCTCCTTTCCTGCTGCCAGTGGGCAAGGGAAGGGTGGCCATTACGCCCAGTGGGGTTCCTTGGGTGTAAGCCTGTTGCAGCCAGAGAGAGAGGAGGCTGGGCTGGGCGCCTCCGTGTGTGTGTGGTGCCTGTTTGTGCTCAGTGCCTGGAGAGCTGCTGTGCGCGCACGCAACGCGCCCTGCTGCTGCTCTCCAGTAAACATTAACCCAGGTTGTCTCTGCCTGGCTGGGTAGTTCTCAGTGCGACTCCTACCCCAGCCTGCCTCTCCGCGTCACCCTCCCCCCTCCCCCATCACAATATGCCCCTTGGAGACCTCGAGGCTCGCCTGCGCCCTTGCCAAACGTGAGGTGCGAGGCTGGGGAGGCGCACGACTGGTGGCACTGCCTGCCTGCCTGGAGGTGCCTGCCCATCCCGGCGGGGTCCGGCTGCCCTGCCCAGCCCCTTTCCTTGGACGCCTCCCCCAGCCTCCTCCCTCCCGGGGAGCTTCTTGATTTCCCCCCCCCCAGTGGCGTGGAGTGCCCCCCCTCCACTCAGCCCGTCCACTCCTGCTCCCTTCCCTGCAAACAGTCCCTACCCCCTCCCATCCCTTTGCCTGCCCGTTGCTGCTTCCCTCTCCCTCCTCCTCTTCCTCTGCTTGCGCTCCTCTCTAGCCACTGAGCGTGTGTGTGTGTGTGCGCGTCCGGGGGGGTGGAGAGCATCGAGGGGCTCCCCACTTCTGCAGCCGCCCTGCTTCCATCCCCACCTCCTCCTGCTCCTCCATGGCTGGCCACGAATGGGACTGGTTTCAGCGGGAAGAACTCATCGGGCAGATCAGCGACATCAGAGTTCAGAACCTCCAAGGTAACCACGTATCTTCTATATTTCCCTACCCTGCTCCTCCTGGTGTGTGTGTGCGCAAACACATCTGGGTCCTCCAAAGAGCCCGTCCCCCCCACTCCGGTTTCTGCTTCCAGATGGATTCGATTTGAGGACTGCAAACTCCAGCTCCTTCCCTTCCCCCTCCTTCTCTGTGCGTTTTGAGCTCTGTTTCCTTTTTTCCTTGCTACTTTGATCTACTTGCTTGGACGGCCCCCCTCCCTCCCCCAGATGCATGTCTTTTTTATATATATAAATGGACTTAGTCTAATGCAAGGAAATTGGAAGTATTTTGCAACACACACACACACACAGAGGGAGGGGGCTTGCACCAGTTTTTGGATCTGTGGAGGTGTAAGGTTTGATTTCTGATGACTTTTTAAAAAAAATTTAAAGTGCTCTGTTATGGCTTGGGACTTGCAGAAGAGCCTTGCGCATGAACGAGAGAAGGGATGGTTGTATCCGTCTCAGTTCTGAACTTGAGACAAAGTTAGATCATTCAATATTGCAGAGTACCTAAAGCAAAAAAAACAACAAAATTCCAAAATTACGTCGTAAAATGGGTGGACCACTGACACAATGTGGGGTAAATCTTTCTTCTAGGACCAGGTGATTGCGTTTTCCCAAATAACGCTGGATTTGGAGAACTTTGGTCAGATCCAGCAAAGTGTTTCTTGTTTTCTTAAGCAAAAATGCATACTCAAGATATTTTTTTCACCCAGATTAGTTACACAGTGACAGTTCAGGCAGGATGCACCTTGTGTTGTACATCTAATGCACTTTGATGGACCATGTGGATTCTAGTTATAAAAATAAATGGACTTGTGCAAACATGAAGTTTGACAATTTCTGCAGTAGTTGAAACTTGCAAGCCTGGGAAGGGTGTCCCTTGTTCCTTTAGTCATTATCCAGCTTGAAGAAGAGTTCTGGAGAACTCAAAGGTTTATTCACTATTTGGGGGCATTCTAGTTGGCCCTAACCACAGTATTCTCCTGCTTTGGCTTTTGTTCCCTTTCTCCAATGGATGAACAATTTTGTTCAATAGGTGCTCTACTCTTTTCACTCAACTGTCTGAAATGTCAGTATCTTCACTGATTAAGGAAACTGATATACTTGGGTAGATCTCTGACTAGAGATCTCAAAGGGTAAGGAATTTTCTGAGGTGTTGTAATATGCTGTCCTACAATCAGTGCTTGGTTCCTCCTCTACCTTACGAAATAATTTCACACACCTCTTATTGAACAAATAGAAAAAGGCCAGGGAAGTTGTGAAGACTGCCATTATCTGCTGTAGTGTCTTCCATCAACATGATAACTGGACGGTGTGTGTATGCTGACCTTTGGGATGGGCTTACAGGTGATTTTGTACATTCTTTTTCATGGGTTCGCTGCAGTGCTTTAGAAGATCTGATGATATGACCTTGCTATGATGATGTGTCAAGGAGATTTTTAAAAATAATGACAAGGAACATTAAAAAATGAGATCCATTGGGAGACAGTAAGTGTAGACATATCTGACTATGAATGTGTGGAACAGAGTTGGGGAAAACTCAAAACTAGATTTCTGAAGCCATGCTTGTTAGCATGAATACGTAAATGGTGTGTGTGTGTGTGTTGGAGGTGGTGCTTCATGCATTCCATTGTGTATTGGAACATCTCTACTTCTAGATTGGGAGGCAAGGGTCTCCTGGAGTCAAAAGTCAGCGAGGGCAGCTTCTTCTGACTTTTTAGATGACTTCTGCAATGTTTCATGACTAAGCGAGCAATTTATGAACTTAACCCTTATGAGTCACTACCGTGAATTTCATTAGCTTATTATATACAATGTTTTGGAAACATTGGTAATTTCTCTTGACCACCTGTATGAGTTTTAAGGAATCTGGGTCCTTGTGATCAACATCTTGATCTGATTGTCCTGTATTGGTGGTGGAACATAGAATGAGTTTGTTCATACGCTATCTGGATTCAGAAATTTCTGTCCCAAAACAATAGCTATGCCAACAGTTGGACTAGAGGTGTGCGGGTGTGTGTGTCCTTCACCTCACCAGCACCTATTGAAGGGGAAGAACTAGTCAGTGTTTGTACCTTGCAATGTTCCCCTTATTGTTAAGCATGTGTTGCTGAAGTGGCCATATTTTCTAAATGTTCACCAAACTTTCCAGTGAACGCAGCCACCTGATGCGTGCCATGTGGGCCTTGCTGCATTTCTGGGTGAAGGCATTCGTTTTTGTTCATTTTCACATTTAGGAAGGAAATAAGCTTGTTTGTCCTCTCTTTAAGACCTGGGTGCTAACATTACTATATATGATCTGAAGCTAGAGTTTGCTGCTTGAACTGTAACTGAGCGTGTGGCACAATAAAATCTCTGCCTAGCTACCTACCTGAAATAGTAAGCCCTGTCTGGAATTTCAGGTACACTCACATGTGTGCCACTGTACAAATCGATGGTTAGGCCACACCTGGAGTATTGCGTCCAGTTCTGGTTGCCACATCTCAAAAAGGATATAGTGGAGATGGAAAAGGTGCAAAAGAGAGCAACAAAAATGATTATTGGGCTGGGGCACCTCCCTTATGAGGAAAGGCTACAGTGCCTAGAAGTCTAGAAAAGAGGCGCCTGAGGGGGGACATGATTGAGACATACAAAATCATGCACAGGATGGAGAGAGTGGATAGAGAGATGCTCTTTTTGCTTTCGCATAACATCAGAACCAGGGAACATCCACGAAAGTTGAGTGTTGGGAGAGTTAGGACAGACAGAAGAAAATATTTCTTTACCCAGCGTGTAATTAGTTTGTGGAACTCTTTGCCACAAGAAATAGTTATGGCATCTTGCCTGGATGCCTTTAAGAGGGAATTGGACAAATTTCTGGAGGAGAAGTTCATTACGGGTTACAAATCATAGTAGGTATGTGCAAGCTCTTGGTTTTAGAGGCAGGCTGCCTCTGATTGCCAGAAGAGGGGAGGACACCAGGCTGCAGATTGTGCCTGTTGTCTTGTGTGCTCCCTGGGGCATTTGGTGGGCCACTGGGAGATACAGGAAGCTGGACTAGATGCGCCTTTGGCTGGATCCAGTGGGGCTCTTCTTATGTGGTACTGAGTCCATCTTGGTCATTCACAAGTCATTCTTTCTAACAAGCTACTATTCTTGCATGATCACATTCTTGTGGGATAAATGAGACTGCTTGGTTTTAGCAAGGTTTGTGGACTTTTTCAGTTTAGTTTCATGCAGAGTTCACCCTTTGAAAGTGTATGCGATTCAGAAGTTGGAGCAAGTTGTGGGTTGCCTATTTTGGCAGGAGTTGCACTCGGGGATCATGCAGGTCCCTTCCAACTCTGATTCTTTGAAAGTTAAGATATTATCGTCATAGAATAATGAGAATGTATGTTAATGCTGACCATATCTTAGAGCTGTTCTGAGGAAGCCGTTGCTGCTTGGATTGAGTCCTGTGGGTGGGGCTAACCTAGAAGGTCAGGTAAATGCTTCAGGGCTATCCTTCATGTTCATGTTGAGAAACATGATTTTAGCAGCTGTGAGTTTCAGTTTTGTAAATGCCTTCTTATCCTTCACTATGGTACAAGGATTAAAATTTGGCTTGAAAATACACTTATGACCCATTCCTATCTAAAATGTGCACCAGTAGAACATCCTGTGTGGGTTGACACAAAGCAGTTGTAAAGCACCTTGCAGCAGCACAAACTGCCAGCACAAAGGCCAGCGCTTTCATTCATGCGCTGGGGGATTGGTGTAATCCTGCGCAGAGGGTGGGGTGGGGAGAACGGTTGAACAGGGTTGGGATGGGTAGAATGGTGAGGTGATGGGGCAGTAGGCGGGCAGGTCGGACCTGGGAGGTGGACAGGATCAGCTGTGGCACATGCCAAATCTCTACCCCCTTCCTGGACCTGATTCGCTGGCACTGATCATCTAGGACTTTGCTGGTGCAGGTTCGAGTTGATCCATAGTGGCTGTGGGATTTGCCCCAAGGAGACCTCCAGCAGCTAAAACTCCATGCAGGACGCAGTGCAAGCTGCATTGGCTCCACTGCATTGTCATGCAGGGAGTTAGGTCAGATTGGGCTGCCTCTCTGGAGCAATTAAACTTGAGAATGGACTTATGTATCCTGCGGTGGAAGGCTCAGTATAATTCCCATCGCTCAGTTTGCAACCTGAAGCATATTTACTTAGGAATAAGTACCACTGAACCAAGTGAAACTTCTGCACAGCAGCAGCCTGTTAGTCCAGTTTGGTAGTCCAATTATTTTTAGTGAAACGGATTTGTCCTTGTATCAGCCTGCTTTGGTTTCAGGTTGTCACTTTCAGGAGTAACACATTTATTGCAGCATCAGCTTTTATGGGATAGAACTTAATTTACTAGATGCATCGGATGAAATCGGCTCCAGTCAATGAAATCTGTTTTAGCAAAAGCTTGTCAGTCTTTGAAGTGCCTCAGTCCCCTGCTGCTTTTGCTGCAACTAACATATTATATAACCTCTTCAACATTCTATTGCTATAGATTCTATAGCAAGCTAGATACCAGGAATTATCTCGAGTTCAACACTGGCAGTAGATGTATAGGGCCAAAGTAAGGTGAATGGTGATTGGTGTTTGCATACCATAAGGGTTAACAGCTCAGTCCCAGGCTCAGTCCCTTGCATCTCCAGGTAGAACTGGGAAAGACCTCTATCTAAAATGCTGGAGAGCTATTACCAGTCACTGTACAGAGCTAGGTAGACCTACGGTCTGGCTCCATGTGGCAGTTTGCATACGTACATAAATTGTGTTTGTTATGAGTCATCAGCCTGTTAACTTGGAGGAAGCCGAAGTTGGTCCAGAGCAGCTGTTGCCTAGGGGAAAAAAGAAAACCTTAAAGCTTTAAAAACATGTTGAAGGTGCAGAATGAGGAAATGTGTAATAAGAGTCATATAGTAGACAGGAAGTAGCTCATTCAGCCTTATACTATGCATTCTTGGTTGGGACTGAGCTCCATTGAGTCCCTGGGATATTCTTTGAAGTGTGCCTAAGATTACAAGTTTTAAAGCTATAATGTTTGTGTCTGACCATCTGAATACAAAGTGACCTTAGTAAACAGTCAAATATTTTGAGGATGCTATTCTTGTGTTTCTCAAAGTGTGCTTCTAGGAGCCCTGGGGCTCCCTGAGACCCTTTCAGGGGCTTCATGAGTACATTATAAGACTGGTATTTGCTCTGAGTTGTGCCACTCCATGGATCTGTTGGCACTTTGGGGTTCCCCAAGACTCCATGAATGCACCAGCAGGGCCCCTCAAGTCTTTCTTTAAGAGCGTAAAGGTCTCTGAAGATTGAAAATGTTGAGAACTGCTGATGTAGAACATTTGGAATATTTGGTCCTAATGCCTAATGCAGTTGATCAAGAGACTAACAAGATTCAAGTTTGATTCTAGCGGAATAAAGAGATCCAGGCTGTTGATTTCAGTAACATTTGACAGAAATATATGTCATGGGCTTGGAGACAAATCCCTCTGAAGGAATCTTCTGTGATTTTCACAGACCAGACCTGACTTCAGATCTTCAACAGTGTCTGTCTCAGCCATTGTCAACCACTGTGCCGTGGAACACTGGTGTGCTGCAAATGGTCTGCAGGTGTGCCACAGGAGTTTGGGGGAGGGTTATTTATTAGTAGGACCATTGGGGAATGTGAACCCCCCACCAACAGCATGATGTGCCTTGTTAATTGTAAAAAAAAAAAAAAATTGATGGTGTGCCTTGACAATTTGAGTTCCTTGTTAGTGTGCCATGAGATGAAAAAGGTTGAAAATCACTGGTCTATCTAAACAGAGTTTGGTTTATGATCTGACGAGAACAGGGGTCCTCAAAATGAATTGCTGCATAGGGAATAAAGACAGAAATGACACATTGTCTTACCCATTCTGTCTAAATGTGAGCTAATGGGAAAGCAAAATTATCTTGACTACTATTATCATTCAGTACAGATAAAATATTTCCAGCAAAGTTCTGTTTCCTCATCTTCCTGAGCAAGACAAGAGTTGGCAGTAACAGTACCAAATGCTGTTAACCATAAATGAGCGGCTTTGGTGTGCAGGGATGGAAAAACAATTTATTTAATGTCCTCCATTCCAATCTTTTTAATCAACAGCTGACGTGAAACTGAAGTATAGCCGTACCTTGTATTGAAATAATAGGATTGGGATTACATGCCATTCTCATTCAGCAAGGCAGCAAATGATAATGCAGCTACAAGACATGCAGAGAAAATTACAGCAGTTGATGGAACGTGGTTTAATTTCTGTTTTATTACATAACGTTCACAGAGGCAAATAAGTAGACTTGCTTCATGCAGAGGTTGCAATCCTAATCACACTTAGCAGGGAACTTGTTCCCTTGCAGTAAGCAACAGTGGGCTTGTTTAGAAAGGTGCTGCTTTGGAACAAGGGCTTTAGAACAGCAGTGAGCAAATACAATGATCAAACCTCTTCTATGGAGTTTGCTGGAAAGTACAACAAACATTTATAGTATAGAAACTTCATATTGGGTATCAAAATGGTAAATATTTGGTGAATTATATACTGGGGAAGTTGTCAGGCCACATTGACAAATGCTTTGTCACCAGCTTTTTGAGAAATCTTGGGACCCTCACGTGACAGCTGAAAACTTTTTTTGTCAGTTCTTGACTCATAAAATCACAAAGTCAATTCTAGGTGTATAGTTATTCATTTGTAAAGAAAATCAAAATATATAAAACAATGCCCTATTCCAGAAAGTTGTCATTACATTTACAGGCTTCTCTAAACTGAATGTAATGCATCAATTTTTTTTTGCCAAAATAACCCATTTGTTTTTCTTATTCCTCTATATTTGGAACTCTGTCTTCCAGTGTTTTGTGCGCCACAATCTAGCTGTCCCTAACATATAAGTAATAACTTCACAATTAATAACTGGGAAATCTTCAGTATGATGTAATAAAGATAGAACCATGGATAAATCTAAACAGAAACCTGTTATCTTGTGATGATTTCCTGAACGTCACACTAGAGTTCTGTGCTATAAAGCATGCCTGACAAACATGAGAAAGATGTCAACTTCTTTTTTGGATTTTGAATAGATTGAACTCTGTTATTTTACGTAACATGTAAAGTAGAATCTGGACAGACCTTCATAATAATTTTCTCTTAAATGATGTCACCGGTAGTGTGTGCGTGTATGTGTGCAATTTTGCAGGATTTACACAAACAACCACAAAATAGTGTTGTCATTGCCCTGTCTTGTCTTAATAATGACTATAATTTGCACATCATTATTTATATCTTATATCTTTCACTCTGTTTTTCCACTGCTGTTTATAAGCCTTCCAGCTTTTTAACTGAAGCCAGGAGCATTCTTGCTTCAACTGATAAATTACCTATTAGTGTCTTGTGTTTCTTCCTAATGCAATATCTTGGATCATTCAGTAGCACTGCTTGTGATGTCTTCTGTTCTTGGGTTTCTACTGGCATTAAAGAAATAACCTTTTAAAAACAAATTTCCAGTATTTTTTAAATGGTACATTGTCACCAAGTGTGTAAAAAAATCCAGTGATATAGTTCCACTGCATAGGCTGAGAATGTTCTGTTAGGGATCTTTGTAGCTAGCTGGGTCGTGTGCAGCTTCAACCATGCACAGGATTAAACTTTTGCTCACTGTTGTAAAATGTTGCTTTTCAAGAGTTGTGGTGGAATGCAAACCAGTGTTTCTGTGCAAGGCAGCAGTAGCAGCAGCAACTGACCAGCTAGCCAGATACAGAGCACTGAGATGGGCTGGAATTTCAAGTGGTGGCCAGGGATCTCCATGGGATGATGTGAATGGGTTCTTGGTTCCAAATAAGGTTGGCAGTGCTGTCAGGCAGAAAAATTTGGTGAGTAAACCAAGTGTTGAGTATAAATTTTGTGTGTTAGACAATTTGTTCAGCTAGTAAGAAAATGATATGTTTAAGTATCAAATATACCTGTAAAATGGCAGCCATGTGTGGATAACTGTGTATACTGTTTGAGATGGTGGTTTTTGGAACCTTTTGTGTCTAATGATTGTGGATATCCTGAAGGCTTGCCAAAATTATTTCGGGGAGAATACCTCTTTTTTACCCCATGGGAGAATGCCTCTAGTCTATGCCTAACACATGTTGCAACTCTTGAAGTAAGTAGAGATATACGATATTTCATCATATAAATAAGCTCTTATTTTTTTATTTTAGCATGTATTAGCATCCTACCAAAGGGTCATGGGACACGGACTTTTATGGGTGTGTGAATTGCAACTTGTAGTTGTTTTTTTTAATTGGTTGGCAAATTTAAAATGCTCAGATACCATTTATATTGTAATGTGCCAAGAGATATGGGGGTAGCAGCGAAGATTTTGACAGTGATTTATTAAGTTGTCCTTGAGCAACGATTTTCAGCCTCTTTCATCTCACTGACAAGGCACTAAAATTGTCATAGTACACCCTCAGGTTTTTTGACAGCAAGGTTCACCATGCTGTCAGTGGGGGGCTTACATCCCCCATTGGGCCTACTAATAAATGACCTTCCCACAGATTCCCGTGGCACACCTGTGGACCACTCATGGCACACCAATGTGCCATGGCACACTGGTTGAAAATGGCTGTCCTAGAGGTTTGGAGTATAGAAGAAAAGTTTGCATACCGAGCTGTGGAGGTAAGGAAAGTTGAAGCTCATATATTGATCTGAAATAATGAGCTAGATCTTTGACTTCAGGCTTATTTTTAGTGGCCTGCTTCAGACCATGCCCCTGGGGAAACCTCATGTTGTTTGGATGATTTCCAAGGATTCATAATTAAGAAGGTACAGTAAATAATGGGCCCCACCGTTCTGTATGCAGCTACAAGGGAGTGTTGGATGTGTTCTAGGCTACACATTCAATTCAGGCAGCTATGATGCAGCTTCTGACTGCTGGAAGACTCTTCTGGGTTCTGTGGCTATTTCTAGGACAAATGTCCTGAGAGCTGGAGGAGGAAGAGTTACAGACAATTCATTGCTACAGACAGTTGCCCTAGAAGTAGAGCTGCGGAACCCGGAAGAGTTTTTCAGCAATTTTCAACTGCTGTGCTCCAGACTCCCATGACACACCTGCAGGCTCTCTCAGCACACCAGCCCAGCACCTGTGCAAAAGCATGGCAGTGGATAGACTGGACCTGCGTGGACTTGGGGCCCAATCCTATCCAATTTTCCAGCACCAGTGCAGCCGCAATGCAGCCTGAAGGTAAGAGAACAAATGTTCCCGTACCTTAAGGAGGACTCTGTGACTGCTGCCCTACCACAAGATACAGTACATGCCCCATTGGCACAGCTGCACCGGCACTGGAAAATTGGATAGGATTGGGCCCTCAGCCATCAGTTTCTGGGATGTCCATAACTCAGGGGTCCCGTGTAATATTTTATTAAACTGGGTAAGTTGTGTCCTTTCCTATGTATCATGGGGTAAAACCAGTTTAAGGTCCCTGCTGAAATGATGACAATGTGATTCTAGAAAATTAGCTGTCTTAGTTGTAGCATCAAGATGTTAGATATTGCCTTGAGCTGCTGGAGACTAACTAGTTCAGCCTATTTTCACCAGCAACAGCCAACATGGTCCCATGTGATATAATGGATCTAATAGAGCAGCCATCCAGTTAAAAATCCAATCTCTTTTTCCGCCTGACGTGATGTATGATAATAGGCCGGTGGGGGCATGGAATATTTGCCTTGCTTTTACTGAAGTCTGTAGGGAGATTTTGCTATTGATTTTTTTAGAGAAACCCAGGCTGTGAAAGCTCCATTTGCTGTGGTGCCACAGGCAATTTGGCTGTCATCGTGTATTTGGCAGCATTGCTGCTAAGATATAAACATTATTGTGAATGCTACAGCCAAACAGAGATCTGAACTGTTTGTGTGGTCTTGTGTGTAGGTTTCCCTAATGGCCCAATCCTACTGAGGGCCTGGGTCAGTAGATCTCACGATCTGCTGCGGTAAGTCTGGGCCCAATGTCATAAAAACTGTGCCACTGTCATGTACTGCAGGACCACAGCACAAATGGCTGGAGACTCCATGCATGTGCCAATGGGTAAAATCAGTCAACCTACACCAGAGCAGACAAGGTGGTGGTGGGGCAGTTTGGGGGAGGATTAGGGCAGGGAGTGGGCTGAACCAGGGGTGGGAGGGGACATAAGAGGTTGGATCTCAGTGGCACATGCCAAGATCCTATCCCCCTTTTCCTGACCTGACACACCCCCAAGGCTCCTTTGACTTACACCAGCTAAATAGCTGACACTGGTCCAAGGAAATCCATTGCCTGCCAGGCAGCTTACAGGGAGGTAAGTAAAAAAAGATCTTTACTTACCTCTCCTGGGCTGAGTTGTTTGGAGCAGTGGAAAAGGCGAGTGTGTAAGGAGGGCTGTAGAGGCAGGCAAAACAGCAGATCTTCAACCATTCTTCCCAACTTGGGATACAAGGAGTAGAGCAGGGGGCGACAGTAACCTTTTCCTTTAAAGGGGCCAGATGTTCAGCAGTGATGTCATTGTGTCACTGTCAAACTTCCAGGTTGCCAAGCACCTGGAAGTGGCCTCCATGCAGCTCAGCTTGCGAGGCAAAGCATTCCTCCAAATTTGCCGTACACCAGACAGAGAATGGCAGAGCCGCCCATCCAGGCTTGCAGAGTCAGAATTTCAGGACATTTTATTAATTATTATTAACAGTATTTATATACTGTTTTTCAACAAAAAAAAAAGTTCACAAAGTGGTTTCAGAGAAAAAAAATCAGATAACTAAATTTGATAACCCTGTCCCAAAAAGGCTCACAATCTAAAAAGATGCAGAACACCAGCGAACAGCCACTAGAAAAGACCTTTTGCTGGGCGAAAAGGGCAGTTTCTCTCTCTGACTAAATATAAGAGGAGGACCACTTGAAAAAGTGACACTTGCCCTTAGATTGCTCACCCCTGGTGTAGGGCAAGTGGTGCCTGGGGGAGGCTCCAACTTTTAAATTACATTTTTATCCTTTTCTTCTTTCAGAGGGCTTACAGTAACATGCACAGTTCCCTTTATATCCTCACAACACCCTTGT